>NC_091668.1:3995000-4309375 GCF_042453785.1 Malus domestica | reverse complement strand
TGGGTCAGGTAAGCCCACCCTGTATTACAGATCGACACAACTCTAGTTACCCACAAATGAAGTAAAACCAGTATGCAATGCAAATTACCAGCTGAACTTTTTCAGATTTAGGTCCTTTGGCATGGCCACCAGATTTTCCAACTGTATTCCCATTGTCTGAATTTGGAGCAGCCGCAGAAAAAAGACTCTCGAGTTCTTTCATGTCAAACTCTGGAGGCCTGGAGCAGAGCAACAGATTCAGAATAATAGGGAGCCAATTGTATGAATTTATAAAAACTAATAAATTATTTACAAAAATGGCATACTTGGTTGCTTCATCAGCTTTTTGTGCTTCAGCCCATAAGCTTCCGTGCATCGCTCTTGTTAATTTTAGCCAATGATATGGCTTTAGATTGGCCTTTTTAGGTTGAGGCTGATTTCTAGAACTTGGACGCGTTAGGCCCCGTCCCTTCAGACTAAATGGAACACCAGAAGGTGGTCCAGGAATTGAAGGAATATTACCATTACTATCCCTGGAGTTGGATGTGGGGGAACCACCAGATTTTGATACCCCATTGGGAAGAGGAGGAGGTGGTACAGGTGGCACATGTGCAGCATTCTGGGATAAGGACTCCTTCGGTGCCAAAGCTGGAGGAGGGGGCGGTGGTGGTGCAGAAGGTGTTACAGTTGAAGTTGAGGCAGGGCCTAAACGTGGAGGAGGTGGAGGAGGTGGAGTGGGGCTAGACGTGACTGCGGAAGAAGCAGAACCAAGGGGTGGAGGGGGAGGGGGAGCTTCAGTGGAGGGGTTCTTGACTGTGGATGACGGTGGCCTTCCTGAAAATGGAGGTGGAGGAGGGGGAGGTGGGGTTGAAACTGAGATCTTGACAGAGGATGACATTCCCTGGAAGGAAGGGGGAGGTGGAGGGGGAGTGGGGGGTGAGACTGATTTCTTGACAGAGGATGATGTTCCTAGAAAGGATGAAGGAGGGGGAGGAGCAAGGGGAGCTGAACTTGAGTGCTTGAGAGAGGATGATGGAGATTCCTCCAAGGATGAAGGGAGCAGAGGAGGAGGAGGGGGCGATGAAATTAAATTCTTGACAGAGAGAGATGGAGATGACCCTGAAAAAGATGGGGGTGGAGGTGGGGGAGGGGGAGCTGAAATTGAGTTCTTGACAGGGGAAGATGGAGATGCCCCTGAAAAATGAGGAGGTGCAGGGGGAGGGGGAATTGAAACTGAGCCCTTGCTGTCAGAGGATGAAGATGTCACTGACTGACTACGATGTGGAGGTGGAGGTGGAGGTGGAGGGGGAAGAGGAACAGATGCTAACTGACCTTTACCCTGTAATGTAGTTTTAGTGTGCTCGTTAAGCAAAGACTCTGGGGAATTTGAAGTTTGTTGTAGAAGTTCTAGTGGCAGAGGAGAAGGTGGAGTAGCAACAGAAACCTTTTCTACAGTTGCAAGCCCAGAAAACTGCAACGAAGAAGGTGGTGGTGCGGGAAAATACAACTTACCAGGTTGGACAGATTTAGGTAGAGACCGTAGAGTTAAATCAGGAGCTAATGTGGCATGCAATGGGGGAGATACAGTTTCAGGCTGTCGGATTTGGTCTTCCCTATTATATGTAGCATGATCCTGCAACAGAGCTGTAATGCCAAGAGCTGAGGGTGCACTTTGATATCTTGATATCGGCACAGGCGATCCTTGCAAGGAATTACAAAATGAAACTGGTGCAGATAGGGAACCTTGACGTGCTCTCTGAGATATGATTTTAGAATGGGTAGGGTGTAGGAGAGCAGCTTGTAGGTCTTGGGGTTCAATCTTTTTTCTGATTAAACCGCTGTCTAGAGACGGTTGAATGTTGGTGATAGATAGTTTCCCAAGAGCCATATATGGAGGACTCTTGATACTATTTTCTGATGCCCTTGGTTCTGTTTTGCGGCATTCGGGAAGTGATTCTACCAACACGTTGGCTGTCTCTGTAGCATGAGCAGAAGCACTATCATGTCTCCCCTGAGCCATAGATGTGGTACTCTTGATATCAGTTGCTGATGAGTTCACTTCTGATTTATTAACATTTTCTGATGCCTTTGGTTCTGATTTAACTTTTCCATGAAGTGATTCTAACAGTAAGTTGCCTGTCTCTGTGGTATGAGCAGAAGCACCATCATGCGTTCCCTGAGCCACAGATGTGAGACTCCTGACATCATTTTCTATTGATTTATCTTCTGAATGAAGTTTTTCAGGAATTGATTCAAGCGAAAACCTCCCTGTCTCTGTAGTATAACCAGAAGCACTATCATGTTTCCCCTGAGCCATGAATGTGGGACTATTGATATCATTTTCTGATGACTTCACTTCTGATTTAAGTTTTTCAGGAGTTGAGTCCAGCAACAAGCTGCCCGTTTCTACATTATGCAAAGAAGCACTATCCAGTTTATGAAGAACGCCTGACGAGGCAATCTTCTGGAGCACATGCGTTACATCTGCCTTTGGATCTAGCCAATCTACGTTGCTAAAAATCTCCTGAACTTTTGCAAAAGCTTCCACAGGAAGGCCATCTTTCTCCTCCATACCAGGCAAATCAATAGATATAAGAGAAGAAGCAGCATCCATCTCCGAGAAAAGAACCTTCATCCAGATAAAATTATTAACAGTAGTGATAATGACTACCATGTGCTCCTAAACATGAAGTTGAAATTTCACTAAACAAAAAGGAGAACACAAAGGGTAGATGAGTACCTCTGCTCTGAAATTCTTGGGAAATTGATCCTTAACATTCCATAAGATGTCTATGTCCTCACGATTAAGCATCAAAATATTGGACCTTATAAAGGCCGTATTGAACATTATCCGAAACATCATCTCTTCGCGTTCCAGATCACTATCCAGACTAATACACTCTAGAACCACATCACCTTGGATATGGCAATGTATATCAATTTTAACTAGTTCACAATCTGCCTGCACCAAGAAGTTAAGAATTAAAATGAAGTTCAAAGCAAAGCATCAACATATAGATAAAAGAAACCATGACATGCAACTATCCAACTTAAGATAATAGCACATGAGAACAGATTTCCAAAAACTTCCAATAGGGCAGTTAAGAACTTAAGAGTACAGTTGGAAGGGTAACAATCCAAGCACATGAGAACAAATTACCAACAAAAAGCTCTTCCTTGTTCAGGAAGAGAAAAATGCAATCTACAATTACCAAAAGAAAAAACATATAAATGAGAGTAAAATGACTTCAACCACCTGCTTGTAATGTCGTACTAATTTGCTCCTTTTTGGAGTTGAGAACAAAACTTTAGGAGTTCGATCAGCAGCCATAAAAGGGTCCTGTCCATATATTCTAAATATTGGACGGCAACCTCCCTCTCCATCCATATTAGGAATAAATCTAATGATGATGCAGTCCAACGTAAGCGCCCTATCCAGTGGAGGCCATTCTGATCCCACATTTCTTCTTGTTATATACTGCAAATACCTCAGTTGCGAAGGCATGGGATTCAACGGTGACATTAACTGCAAAAGTTCCCTAGGTGCTTGCTTGTAAATCATGTCCAACGTCTTGTGCTCCTCAGTGTACTGCTTCCTGTAAATCAAGAGTGCAGCCAGCATGAATGCCAATACCAACCAACCACCTCGTTCACAATGCATCAAGAGCACATTATGTTGCCCAAGTGAAAGCCAGCTTTCACTTGACCTCAGGAAGTGGTGGATCGCTTCCATTGTGAGTAGTGCGCAACCTTCGTAGTGGCGAGGATAGTCCATTATTGTCATGTCATACTCAGACAATATGCTGCAAAGCAGGCTTTGGTTTTCTCCATCTCGAAAGTTAAAGACCATGAATGACGCATCAGGAAACTGATCACGCAGTTGTCCTGCTATGCCTCCTATGTAGACTTTATATTCATCTTCTTCCAAAACGTCGGTGGTAAAACAGCAATCAAAAACTACACGTGTATAGAAAATAATTACCAACAAGTAAATATACATAATTTAGATTCTTCTGCAGCGTAAGGGCATAACCATACACAGAACACGTGAACAAGCCAGCAAATACAAAACAAATTGTTTCCTTCTGAAACATTCATCAGCGTTCAACTGTTGAAGGATATACATATTAGGAAGTACATAAAGAACACACAAAAATTGATAAATTCCACATTCATGCGTACTTTGTATCTGTGCGAAATTTGTATATCACCACACCAAAATAAAGTTTCACAATAAGTAGCGACTTTAGTTTCTTTTCTTCTTTCAACTTTAGAACACAATAGTTAATTGCCAGATAAAAAATTCTAGGGCTATACGGGAACTTTAAACTTGTCCGGCGTGTGCCCACAAATCAAGCCTAAACCCTATTCCCAGGACATATTAAACAGAGCCTCCCCAATGTCTGTATCGGTCAAACTAATGCAGTTCCATTCATGCAGATTCTGTCCAACTAATGCAGTTCACTTCATTCTTAGGAACGCCAGAAGGCACAGTAAATATGCATCTCCAAATATAGACATCTTCCCAAATTGCAAACAAGCAGCACTTAGTTGAGTTTCTAACAACGCACGAAAAAAAAGGAACAAAAAGAAGGAAAAATACCAGTAACACAACCCACATTCAAGCGATTGCCCAAATTTAACAAACATCATCTTCAATAAACCAAATTTGAAAGAAAATAAAGCCCAGAAAAGCATACCATAAACCCTCTCAGATATCTCCAAAAGCCCATCCGGCGGCTTCCGGTAGAAGAACTTCCTAAACAACGCCATTGTTTCTCAAGATCCAAAAACGATACCTAAAACCCCTCCAATTCAACCCACATTGCTCCGAAACGCAAAACCCATCTCAGCTCGAATGCCCAAATCACAGAATCCCCAGAGGAATTAAATAACCAAGCCCCGCGAGAGAGAGAGAGAGAGAGTGAATGTTGAGGAACCAGAAGGAATGGATTTTGCTGGGTTTCTACGGAAAGTGCTTCTGAGAGACTTAGCTTTCACTTTCAAACTTACACTTTCACACTTATTTGTTGTGTGCATCAGAGGGAGAGAGAGAGGGAGAGATAGAAAGACTTAGCTTTCAATCAACAATGGGGTATCTTCTTCTTCCTACATTGTATCAGAAAAATGTAGAGAGAGAAAGAGGGCCGAAGAGAGGAGAGGAGAGAGAAAGAAGTCGGATATGGCGTTAATTTTTTTTGGTTGAGGAAAGAGGGGGATCTGGGTTTTGTGTCTGTCTCTGTCTCTCTGCGCGTCTGCGTCTAACGGGTTTAGGAGAGAGAAAGGACGCGATTACAAAATAATGATGATTATGACTTGTCTGTCTTTGATTTTTATTTCTTTTTATTTTTAAATATTTATTTTGATTGCTTTGATGGCACATCATCGCACGTGTGTTGTCGACACTAGTCACATTGCTCATCGTTGGTCTCTGAATGGTACTTATCTTTGGATTTGGATCCTTTCATGAGCTAATGGAGATGATCCTCCTCGTCAATTATCTTGGACAGTTGGATTTTTATTCAACGGCTATAATTATTATAACTTTAAGGGGACCCTCTCTGTTTGTAGTTGTTAGATAAAAATCAAACAGTCCACGATGATTGGTCAGGAGGATCCTCTACATTAGGCTCAGAAAATGATCCAAATCTCTTATCTTTGTGCACCAAACTCTCAAGTGTCTCAATGGTAACATTTTCAATTTTTTTTTTGCTTTTGAAAATCCAACGGTCCAAATTATTAATGGTCCTCAAAACGCCACGTGTCCAAGCCGTTGGAAATCAAGGGAAGAGCCCACCAAATCTTAGGAATCCGAAGATCCGGACACTTGAAATTTAATCCAACGGGTACAATTATTATAACTTTTAGAGAGACCCCCTGTTTGTAGCTATTGGATCAAATTTCAAAAACCCGAATCTTCGGATCCCTAGGATTTGGTGGGAGAGATCCGGAGATGATCTATTCACGGAAATCATAAGTGGCATGCTGCAACGAAGCCCACCGCTAAATCAATGTATTAATTTCGAACTCTCCTCCCTCTCCTTAAAAAAATGACAAAAAATTAAGTCATTGAACTTTACTAGCATGCCTCTATTTTATTTTGCTAATGAATGAATATCTTATGTTCCTTGATTATGTAGTAATGCAAAGTACTTATAATCGAGGTGTACATTACATGCAATATAGATGAGCATTATCAATTTGGATTGGTTTATTTTCTTATTTCAAATGACAGAAGATGAAAAAAAATGCTAGCAATCTTCTCATTTGAATCTTCTCGACTTTTATTTTATCTTATAATGTTGTTTGATGATCATAATTATCTATTTTCTAGAACATCATTTAAAGATCATTTATACAAAATATTAACTAAATCATAAATCGTTTAGTCATTTAATTGATATCGAATAAATAGACAAACCATGTTTATCATTAAACACTGAAGTTTTGACAATGCTAATTGAACAATTAAAATGATTCTAAGTTGGTTTGTTTTTTGCTTAATTGATCTTTAAAAGGTTATCTAGAAAGTAGACTGTTTAGATTATCAAGCAGCGTTACAAAATGAGTAAGAAAGCCAAGAAGGTAAAACAATAAGTTATGTTTATGCACAAAATCGGGTTGATCTTGAACCAATGTAAATCCGACCATGAATCACACAAATGCACAAGAACACAAAGATATATTGTGGTTCACCTCAAGTTGAGGCTACGTCCACACTGGTGTTGATTCTGTTTCACTATGTAAATGAATGTTGAATATACATGGAGGCTATAGAGGCAATGTTTGCTCTCTCTACTATTCTATTTGCTCTCCTGTTTCCCCTCTGTCTGTTTTCCTTTTCCTCTCGTCGAGTCTCTCTTTTCTTTTCCTCCTTAAGTGAGTGTGAGGGAACCCTTTTATAAAAATAAGGGTTTCTTCCCCTCTTACATGAATCATGGGCTAAGTAATGAAGCACAAATACTGAGGCCCAAATATATGGTATAACATGAGTACATTATTATTAATGGTTTATCACATGACTATTTCCCATAACTCGTGGCATGGTCTGACCAAATTAGGTATCCTCATTATTTGAATGATAATATATTGTATATTTCACTAGTGACCTACATATTTAGGCAATTACTTATGCAATATTTATTCATGGTCTAGTGATATTGTGATTGCATTTAACTATGTCACTTATGCAACATGTGATTTACCAGACAACTTAATAAATTATTTATTTGTAGTAGGCACATGGTACAATATTTTGCCTGACCAAACTTTGTTAATTTGATTTATTCATTATACATTCATACTTATACTGTCATTTATTGTCAGGAATTATTGAGCAGCTAGCTCTATTGATCAACATTGTCACTGATTAAAGAAGTCTACCAACTTATAGACTAATGAGCCATATTCTTATGGTGATAAAGATTTAGTCTGAACAGTAATCTCTTGTCTGACTAGACACCCACTTGCTTAGACACTCGCTTATTTGGACACATATGTGCTTGGACACCCACGAGCTTGGACACCCATTCATTCGGGCACTTACGAGATTGGACATCATTGAGCTCGAACCCCGACTCACGGACCCAATTTATGAACCAAACTCACGGACCTTACGGATAGCCCTAACTCAAAGACCCGACTTATGGACCTAACTCACGGACCCTACGGATGGCCCCAACTCAAAGACCCGACCTATGGACCCAATTCGTGGACCCGCCACATAGATTTAATATGCGAACCCGACAAGTGGACTCGAGTCATGTTGAGAGTTAACTCATATTGAATGCACGCTGACGTTGAGTGCATACTCGCAATGAAGAATGCCACAACAAGCACAGCCTCCAGCCGAGCAACCATCTCGCCACGAGCATTGCCTCTAGTCGAGCAGCCTCGCAACGTGTGCTACCTCTAGTTGAGTATTGTTTCACGTTAAGCATCCTCTCATGTTGAGTACTAGTTCTAGACAACATCTAGTCACTTCGACTTGCACATGGATTGGTTTTGAAGTCTTTAGCCAAAAGATTCACCCGACACATAGACCCATATACAAACCTGACAAGCGGATCCGAGTCATATTGAGAATTAACTCATAATGAGCTCATGCTGACGTCGAGTGCATACTCGCAATGAAAAACGCCACAAGCCGAGCCGCCTTGCAACGAGCACCGCCTCCAGCCGAGCAACTGCTTAGCCGCGAACATTGCCTCTAGCTGAGCAGTCTCGCACGTGTGCTACCTCTAGCTGAGTATTGATTCACGTTAAGCACCGTCTCATGTCGAGTACTAGTTCTGGACAACATCTAGTCACTTCGGCCCGTACATGGATTGGATTTGAAGTATCCAGCTAAAAGACTTTCTTGACTGAAGATTTGGGGGACTCATGTTATACCATATATTGGGCCTCAGTATTTGGGCTTCATTACTTAGCCCATGATTCATGTAAGAGGGGAGGAAACCCTTATTCTATAAAAGGGCTCCCTCACACTCACTTAAGGAGGAAGAGAAAAGAGAGACTCGACGACGAGAGGAAAAGGAAAACAGACAGAGGGGAAACAAGAGAGCAAATAGAATAGCAGATAGAGTAAACACTGCCTCTATAGCCTCCATGTATATTCAACATTCATTTACATAGTGAAACGAAATTAACACCAGTGTAGACGTAGCCTCAACTTGAGGTGAACCACAATATATCTTTATGTTCTTGTGCGTTTGTGTGATTCACGATCGGATTTACGTTAGTCCAAGATCAACCCGATTTTGTGCATGAACAAGTTATAAGTAGAAAATTGCTAGCATTCCTAATGCCGAACAATGAAGATTTTTTATACCATACTTAGGACCTCCGTATTTAGACTTCGTATAAATACTCGGGGGACTTAAATGTAATTATGTAATAAAGGAAGGGGCAAATATGTAATAAGTGAGGAGCCTTCACAATTAGGGAGGCCATTTCTTAGGCCATGGGAAGAGTTTTCTCACCCTCAGAAGCTATCTTCCTCACTCCCCTTACTTCTCAGAGAAATACAATATCAGTGTGGACATAGCCCAAACCTTGGGGCAAACAACTATATATCTTGTGTTATTTACTTTCTTGCAGATTCACGATCGGATTTACGTTGTTCCAAGACCTCCGGTTTTGTGCATCAACATTTGGCGCCGTCTGTGGGAAACGACACAAAAAATCATGTCGGTTCTCTTTCATTTTTTTTCATCTCACCACCGTGAATCGGCAAAAACACCAAACCAAAATCCCAGTCCCATCTTTCTCTCTCTAGAAATCCAAAAATGGGTAAGCAAAACAGACGGTCTTGTTTATACCATATTTAGGGCCTCATATTTATACCTCGTATAAATACTCGAGGAACTTTAATGTAATTATGTAATAAAGGAAAGGATAAATATGTAATTAGGGGAGGAGCCCTTATTCTATAAAAATGGCCTCCTCACCCTCACAAACAAAAAGGTTTTCCTATCTAGAGCAAAGCTTTCACACTCTTTCCCTCACAAATACTCTCAAAGAAATATAATCAGTGTGGACGTAGCACAAACCTTGGGGTGAACCACTATACATCTTGTGTTATTTACATTTCATGCAGATTTACGGTCGGACTTACGTTGTTCCAAGACCTCCGATTTTGTACATCAACATTTGACGCTGTCTATGGGAAACGACACGAAAAGCTATGTCGATTCTCTTTCATTTTTTTTCACTTTCACCGTGAACCTGTAGAAACCCAAGAAATCAAAAGCACCCAACCAGTCAATTTTGAGAAAACCTAATTTCTCTCCATCTCCATCTGCAATTTTCGGCGTCGAAGCCCATCGAGCTGTATCCACCTGGCCAATTAGATCCATCCACCTTGACCGCAAGCTCTCCGTCATCAACGACGATGACTACAACAAGAACAACAACATCAGCAGTAATTATAACAATAATAATAATAAGAGCAACGTCTCCGCAAGGAACTGCTCGTCTTCGCTTCCGGAGTTTGTGGCCAGTGGGGGAGGGACTGTGATCTTCAAAGTCCTGATTCGGGCGACAGTCCATCCGAACCGATCGACGAGGCTGAAAGTGAGGCCCCACCCATCGAGGGAAACTCAGATAAGGTGCTTCTTGCAGACAATGGTGAGCACCGCGTCCCAATCGTGGGTTGGGACGGAGTGCGCCGTTAGGGGTTGGAACTTGAGCGATCTGTACTCGACGGCAGGACAAGGCGAATCAGGGGATGAGGAGGCGGTGCCGTATAGGGAGTCGGTATGCACATCGACTGTGATATGCTTGGTTGGGGATGAGGGGAATAAGGTGGGGTGGAGTGGGCATATGGATGGAATGATCAAGTATTGGAAGATGGATTCGGCTCCTACTCCGACGAATCCGTTTAAGGAGAGCTTATCTTGGCAGGCTCACAGAGGCCCCGTTCTTTCAATTGTCATCTCATGCTATGGGGATCTATGGTCAGGCTTAGAGGGTGGTTCCATCAAGATATGGCCACGGGAAGCTCTTGAAAAAGCTCTCTCCCTAACAGCCGAAGAAAGGCACACGTCTTCTTTGTTGGTCGAGAGATCTTACATTGAACCATGGACCTAAATTGCCGTCAATGGTTTCACTAACATATTAACTTCAGATGTTCGCTACTTATTATCTGATCGTTCTGGAGCCAAGCCCTGGACTGCTGGTTATCTCTCATTTGTATTGTGGCGGAGAGATCAAGAAAAAAAAGTGTTGTCACTTTAAAGAAAAGGAATACAGAAAGCAAAAGCAAGGAGCGGAGAGACAGAAAGGAAAGCAAAAAAGGAAAGAAAAAGCAAAAAGAAAACAAACAAATGACAGCATAACGTGCAACTTCTCGACACTTTGTCACTCTTGGAGTTTAGAGTAGGTGGAGACGGGACCTAAGGTGGTGAAGGGGACCCTGCCGACAGAAAAATCAGAGAATGGGCAAGGGGAGCACATGGGAAACAAAAACAAAAGCAATAAAAGTGCAGTAGAAAAACACAAGCAAAAGCAAGGAATAAACATCCGCACTGCAAAAGTAAGGAATAAACACCCCACCAGAGTGATATGGTTTACTTTTCTTGTTTTTGTATGATATAATTTATTTTTCTTATCTTTCGGAGATATCTGTATAAACCCCATCAGAGGGTTAAAAAAAAAAAAAACGGCAAAGCCCAAAATAAATGTGCAGGCATGGTGTGGAGAGCGAAGGCCCATACGCCTAAAATAGCACCAACCAGGTTATCAAAAGTACGCCCAGTACTCCACAATTATTCGGCAACCTGCCACTATTACCACCAACCAGGTGATCAAAAGTACGCCCAGTACTCCAAAAGTATTCGGCAACCTGCCGCTATTACCACCAACCAGGTGATGAAATGTACAACCCGTACTTTAATATCATTTGGCAACTAACCATTCATGCCACCAACCAGGTGATGAAATGTACAACCCGTACTCTAATATCATTTGGCAACTAGCCATTCATGCTACCAACTCGGTGATGAAATGTACAACCCGTACTCTAATATCATTTGGCAACTTGCCACTCATACCACCAACCTAGTGATAAAATGTACAACCCGTACTCTAATAGCATGAGCACTACTCATGTCAATCATACATAAAACATTCATGAGCATCACTCATATCAATCATACATAAACATTCATGAGCATCACTCATGTCAACATTCATGAGCATCACTCATGACAACATCCATGAGCATCACTCATGTCAATCAACATAAACATTCATGAGCATCACTCATGTCAATCAGCTTCAAAAGTTTCATTTACAAAAGCTCTAGCTTCAAAAACTTCATTTACAGAGCTCCAGCTTCAAAGCTTCACGTGCAAAGCTTCACCTACAAAGCTTCAGTGCAAGGTATACAAATACCACCTCCGAACAACCACCATTTCGGCCCATACATGGATTCAATTTGAAGTTTCCAGCCAACAGACTCTATTGACTGAAGACTTAGTGGACTACATTATGTACCATATATTGGGCCTCAACTGGGCCTCATGAAAAATACTTAGGGGACTCTAGCCTATCATTCATGTATTGAGGAGCGATCCCTTATTTTATAAAAGAGACTCCCTCACTACCATTAGAGAGCATCAACTCTAGCTCATATTTATGTATTGAGGAGCGAACCCTTATTCTATAAAAGGGACTCCCTCACCATCATTAGAGAGCATCTCCGCCTACTGAGCAACCGTCTTGCCGCGAGCATCAACTCTAGCCCATCATTTATGTATTGAGGAGCGAGCCCTTATTCTATAAAAGAGACTCCCTCACCGTCAAACGCCACAAGCCGAGCCAACCAAGGCAACATAAGCCACGAGCTCGCAGCATTTGCTACTTCTAGTTTAGCATCATTTCAGATTGAACACCGCCTCATATCGAACATCAGTTCAAAACAACATCTAGTTACTTTGGCCCACACATGGACTGAATTTCAAGTCTCCAACTAAAAGACTCTCTTGACTGAAGACTTAAGGGACTACTGTTTATACCATATTTAGGGCCTCGTATTTAGACATCGTATAAATACTCGGGGGACTTAAATGTAATTATGTAATAAAGGAATGGGTAAATATGTAATAAGTGAAGAGTCCTTATTCTATAAAAGGACCCATCACCCTCACAATTTGGAGAGGCCAATTCCTAAGGCTCATCACCCCTCTCCAAGCTCTCACTCTCAGAGCTCTCTCTACCTCAGATAAATACATATTCAATGTGGATGTAGCCCAAACCTTGGGGTGAACCACGATACATCTTGTGTTATTTACATTTCATGCAGATTCACGGTCAGATTTACGTTGTTCCAAGACCTCTAGTTTTGTGCATCAACATTTGGCGCCGTCTGTGGGAAAAAGGGCATCATCACCCTCATAAACAAAAAGGCTCTCCTATCTAGAGCAAAGCTCTCACTCTTTCCCTCACAAATACTCTTAGAGAAATATAATTAGTGTGGACGTAACCCAAACCTTGGAGTGAACCACGATACATCTTGTGTTATTTACATTTCATGCAGATTCACGGTCGGATTTACATTGTTCTAAGACCTCCGGTTTTGTGCATCAACAAGTCTTTCTCTATCTAATTACACAGTTCCAAGTTCCAACAGTCCTACCAAATCTCCATATCTTCCCTAAATCCAAAAGCAAAGCTCAAAGATCTGAGCTTTCTGAGCTAATCCAATCCCTCAGCCTGAACCCGGAAACCCATTGCGAAACATCCACCAATTTCCGATGGGTTTCGATGCTAAAACCGTCGACGAAAATTCTGAGGTCAGCCTCCTGCTCCCCACTGTAACCGCCGCCATACCTAATAAAATCCTAAATGACTCATTCCACCTGGCCTATATCATCTACTTCACACTAAGTCTCGGCTACCTCCTCCCATGGAACGCTTTCATCACAGCGTCGATTACTTCGCCTACCTCTACCCAGATGACAACCCAGATGCCAGCGTCAACCATATATTCTCCATTGCGTACATGGTGGTGGGCCTTTTCTGCCTTATCTTGATAATCTTCTACTCTCACAAGTCCGAAGCCCATGTCCGGATCAATGTGGGCCTCGGCCTCTTCATCGTTTCGCTGCTAGTCGTTCCCCTCATGGATGTGTTTTACATCAAGGGTCGGGTCGGGTCTATTCTCCGTCGTTTCGCTGCTACCATTGCTAGTAATGAACACAGTTCTTCGGTGGCTCTGCTAAAGAACATGGCAAGATTTGTGCTCCAAGTGATGGGTGCCAATATCAATTCCCACACTTTCGACGAGAACCCTGATGGGTGTCATGAGGAAATGTCTAGAGGGAGAAGAATCTCAATAACCCAGTTCAAATCAGGAACAGAGGAAGAACAGAGTGTTGCGTCTGTCTCTGCGGGTTGACTCCGTCGCCATCCACAGTGTCCAGGCCGCCGGCGGTGCCAGCAGCGAAGACCCCGAGCTGGCTCTGCTCGCCAAACGGACAGCAACAACTCAAAAATATACTTTTGATCGCCGAGAGCTTCGTCGAGGCCGCTGGGATCAGAGCTATTCAGGTTGTGTCGCGTGCGGCTTATTTCATAGCCATTGAAGAATTCAATTCAAGTACAAACAACACTTGGGAAATCGATTTACAATTACATTGAGATTCTGAAGATACCATCAAAGAATGCGCAAGCGCCTTGGGAAAGCAGGGATTTATTAACTACTTTGGTTTACAACGATTTAGAAGCGGTTATATTCCAACTCACCTAATTGGAGCTTCACTACTCAGATGAAAGTGGAAATCTACTATAAGCATGTTCCGTGATCCAAGAGAAGGGGAAAAGAATGTGATTACAAAGGCACAAGAATATTACAAGGAAACTAATGATATTGATGGGACCTTGAGGAAATTAACGCGACATCTGGTTTCTGAAAGAGCTATATTGCAATGTCTGAAGAAATGTCCTGGATACTACTTGCAGGCGTTGAAAGATATTCCTATAACTTTGAGGATGATGGAATATCAAAGGGGGGATATGGGTTGTCGAATCAGTGAGGACTTTATCAAAAAGTTTTCAAGTCAGAGTCTCTGGCATGACATGTGCTGCTTGCTCGAATTCTGTGGAAGATGCTCTGCACATCATCTTCACTTTTGGCTGAATGATGGGCTAAACGTGGGTCTTGCACATGGGTCCTGCAAGTGAAGGCATGCTTTTCACTAGAGGATGGGCTAAACATGGGCTGAACTATGATGTTGTCGAGAGAATATTTCAAGAAAAGAAAAAAGTAAAAGAAAAGGCAGAAAGCAAAAGGGAGGAAAATTCCTCTGCGATAGCACATGGGGACACCGCAAAAGTAAGGAATAAACACCCCACCATAATGATGTGATTTACTTTCCTTACTTTAAATGATGTAATTTATTTTTCTTATCTTTCGGAGACATCTGTATTAACCCCATCAGAAAGTAATAATAATAATAAAATAAAAAACGACAAAGCCCAAAATAAATGGGCTGGAATGTTGTGTGGAGGGCGAAGGCCCATAAGCCCAAAATAGCACCAACCAGGTGATCAAAAGTACGCCCAGTACTCCAAAATTATTAAGCAACCTGCCGCTATTACCACCAACCAGGTGATCAAAAGTATGCCCAATACTTCAAATTATACATGAGCATTATTCATGTCAATCGTACATTAACATTCATGAGCATTACTCATGTCAATCATACATAAACATTCATGAGCATCACTCATGTCAACATTCATGAGCATCACTTATGTCAACATCCATGAGCATCACTCATGTCAATCAGCTTTAAAAGTTTCATTTACAAAAACTCTAGCTTCAAAGATTTCATTTACAGAGCTCTAGCTTCAAAAGCTTCATTTACAAAAGCTCTAGCTTCAAAAGCTTTATTTACAAAAACTCTAGCTTTAAAAGCTTCATTTACAGAGCTCCAGCTTCAAAAGCTTCATTTACAAAAGCTCTAGCTTCAAAAACTTCATTTACAGAGCTCTAGCTTCAAAAAGTTTCATTTACAAAAGCTCTAGTTTCAAAAGCTTCATTTACAGAGCTCCAGCTTCAAAGCTTCACTTGCAAAGCTTCACATACAAAGCTTCAGTACAGGGTATACAAATACCGCCTCCAAACAAACCGCCACTTTGGCCCATACATGAATTCAATTTGAAGTCTCCAGCCAACAGACTCTATTGACCGAAGACTTGGGGGACTACAATATACACCATATATTGGGCCTCAACTGGGCCTCATAAAAAAATACTTAGAGAACTCTAGCCCATTATTTATGTATTGAGGAGCAAACCCTTATTTTATAAAAGGGACTCTCTCACTATCATTAGAGATCATCAACTCTAGCCCATTATTCATGTATTGAGGAGCGAGCCATTATTCTATACAAAAGACTCCCTCACCATCATTAGAGAGCATCGTCGCCTACTGAGCAACCGCCTCGCCGCGAGCATCAACTCTATCCCATCATTTATGTATCGATGAGCGAGCCCTTATTCTATAAAAAGGACTCCCTCACCTTCAAACGCCATAAGCCAAGCCAACCAAGGTAACATAAGCCACAAGCAGGGCAGCCTCACAACATGTGCTACTTCTAGTTGAGCATCATTTCAGATTGGGCACCGCCTCATATCGAGTATTAGTTCTAGACGACATCTAGTTACTTCGACCCACACATGGACTGAATTTCAAGTCTCCAGCCAAAAGACTCTCTTGACTGAAGACTTGGGGGACTACTGTTTATACCATACTTAGAGCCTTCGTATTTAGACCTCGTATAAATACTTGGGGAACTTAATGTAATTATGTAATAAAGGAATTGGCAAATATGTAATAATTGATGAGCCCTTATTCTATAAAAGGACCCCTCACCCTCACAATTAGAGAGGCCTCACATCCCCTCTCATATTCAGATAAGCTCATCCTCACATAAGGAAGCTCTCTCTCCCTCTCTCCCCGTTCAACATCTCAGAGAAATACAATAATCAGTGTGGACGTAGCCCAAACATTAGGGTGAACCACGATACATCTTGTGTTATTTACATTTCTGCATATTCACGGTCGGATTTACGTTGTTCCAAGGCCCTTCCGGTTTTGTGCATCAACAAAGATCATACATTCTAAATCTGCAATTTGTTTTTTATAACAAAGTATTTATATTAGCTTAATTTCATAGTGAATAGTAATCACATTTTCTAATCGGAGCATATGTATCTTCGTTTTACGTGTCAAAATCATTTTACTCGGTTTCTTTTCGTCTTATCTTCCATTGTGATCAGTCTTACTTTACCTTGAAAATCATTGCCTACCTTAATCATTTTTCTTTTAACTACAACTAATTGTCATTGACCAACAAAAAAAAAACACGAAATTTTTGACGAATAAAAAAAACGGTTTTGGACAATTGGACGTCCACATTCCGATCAGAATCCGTAAATTTGCATATAGATTCTTAGAACTTTACGGTGACCGATTCCAGTGGGAGTTTGTATATTGTCCTTACTGATTGGAATTTAAATAAACAAAACTAAGACAAGTAACCAAATAATAGAGGGGCACTGTTTATTATTTCCATTATTATTGGTTGGTCGTGTGTCGGTATCACGACGAACGGCGCAATAGTCAACCAATTATTTGTATTTTTCAACATGTCGTCATTTGTCACTCAGTACTACGGTATGGTGATATTCTTCTTCACTTGAAAGTGAGAGGTTTTATGTTCGAATTTCGTTGATGGCGAATTTGATACCAAATTAGATCACTTATTGTGTGGCTTAACCAAACTCCTCATCTCCTTAGTGTAAAAATATGTCGATGTACTAAAAAAAAAAACATGTAGTCATTTTCCTTCATTTCTTTTGTTCTAAGTGGTTTATGAGGTGTTATGTCATCAGGTGTGCAGTATATTCACGAAGAAAATACTTATGTGAAACGGGAACGTTGAAGTAACGGTGTCCAAAATGATTCACGTGATGTATTGTGAAAAAATTAAAATATGTGGTGTCGTGTTATTTATCCAATATGCTACATTGGCGGCCCAAAACATAGGTGAATTCTTCTTCTAAACCCTAAATCTAATGTGGTAGATTTTGCACTACTAAACTTTTATTTTAGTTATACTTATTTCCTAATATTTGACACCAACTTGAAACAATTTGACAAAAAAAAAAAAGAAGGATTTTATAGTATTCAGTTTTCAAAATTGAGGATGATTGTTTGAGACTGTTTTTGTAAGCATTGAAAAATGCTTATTGACAATTAAAAGTGTTTATCGCCATGTTTTGTAGAAAAAAAAAATTAAAAGTATTTATGAGTTATAAAAACATATAGAATCACCTAATAATTTCGGGAGCATTTTTGTTCACCACCATTTAGTGTGGTGTATGCTCACCGCCCTAATTATCCCGTTAGATGAGTTTGAATTTCAAGATTCGTGTAGTAAATAAGCACAAATCTCAATATTCAAATTCATTTAACAATGATAAATAGGGTAGTGAGCAAAAATGCACTCAATAATTTCTTGTTCACAAAGTACTTTTATGAAGCACTTAAAACTTTATGGCTCGTTTGAAAGTCCTTATAAAATAAATTAAAGTTTTTTTTTTGTGAAAATATTTTTGAAACAAATTCTTAATAAAAATGTAAGTAAATTTTGGAAAAAACACTTTAAATATTTTTTGAACCCAAATATATTTTCTCTAAAAACGCTTCCAGTCATTTTAAAAGCATTTTCTAACGAATCGACGTGCTTCCACTATTTATATATATATAAAACACTTGTTGAATAGAATTGCTTCTATATCAAGAAAGTATCGTGATTGAGACGTGGATGAATTGGTTGTGGAGGCTGTATCATATGGTTAATTAACTAAATGTTTCCAATCATGAGGTGGATTTTGTACTTTTGGAATTGTTTTCAAAGGAAAGGGATTATCTTCGGATCCTTTCCTCATAATCCACTAAATCAGTGTATTAGTGTCATTGAAATTTGATCAAACAGTTGAAGTTGTTATAACTTTTAAAGTAGACCATATTTGTTATAATCGTTAGATCAAATTTTAATAGTACGGATTCACTGATTTTGTGGATTAAGAGGAAGAGATCCGAGAGAATCATTTCTGATTTCAAACGTGGGAAGCATCATTTCATGTTGTTTAATCACAATAATTCCAATTAACTTCAAAAAAAAAAAAGCACAATTCAAATTTCAGTTTCCCAATTTCATAATTCCCGAAATTACCAATTTTATTATCGGAATTGGAAATTTCATAAACCCTAGGGATTTGTGCAGCCTCCTGACGCTCCCAGGCGCCATTGATGAGCTTCCCTCCCTTTTTTCCCACAATTTGAATCTCTCTCTCTCTCTCTCTCTCTCTCTCTCTCTCTCCTCACTTTCTCTCTCTACACACTGTCACCGGCTCATCACATTTAACTCCGATGAGGAAGAAGAAGAAGGACGATCGCGATCCCTTCTTTAAAACACTAAACATTCTCTCCCCTTTCCGTTGCTCCAAGGCCCGCCACATCCGCATCGCCGACATACTCGTTGATGAAGAATTGGGATCCGAAACCGACGGCTACGATTGCTCCGGAGACTTCAATATGGAGAGAGACCCACACCGCCTCCCCGAGGACGACGGATTCATGGCCTTACAGTGCTCGTCCCCGCTTTATATTATTTCCCGATGGTTGTCGACTCTGAAACGAGGCAAACGGAGGCGATGCGGCGTCGTACGGAGCCAGAAGAGACCGAAAGAGGTCGCGAAGACGGAGAGGGAGACTGGCGACGACGAGTCAACGCACGCCACCGGTTCGACGAAGGGATTGAACGGCGGTGGCGGGGAAACAGAATCAAGTAAGCAAATCAAAAAATCGAATCTCTTGAATTAAATTATCGAATTTTTGAAGATTTTTGTACTAATTATTGAATTTTGTAAAATCCAGGACAGATTGTGAAGGATACGAGCTCATTCAATTTGGGAGTTGCGTGCGGTTTGGTGTATCTGATCGTCGCCGGTAAAAATGAACTTGCAAAGACGGCGGAGTTGCGGGCGGAGATGGAGCAGTTGCTTCAAAATGCAAAAGAGGAACTGCAGAGCAAGAATTCGCGTTTCGGTTCCAGGCCGGTGGAGTCGAATGAGATGAATTTTGCTTCTTCCACCACCGATCTCCAACAGGCTTCGAGTTCGAGCTCTGAGAGCCGGTTTTCACTTCAATCTGGCCTGGTCCGTGAAGTGTGCTCGGAATTTGTTAGAAATGGAAGAGGACAAGGAGAAAGGGATGAATGCGTGGAGGGAATGGATCAACTCGAGGCGGAGCTTGAATCGGAGTTGGAACGATTGCAGCTGCATTTGGAATTGGATTCGGAAAATCATTCATCCAATTCTAACTACACGCAGCAGCAAAGATTAAACGTATGGAGAGGTTTTAATTTTAATTTTGTTTAAACTCATGTTTTGATTGATTAATCTTGTGAAATGAACACTTGAATGTGAAAAATGGCAGGCTGTCCAAGACACAGCTCATGGGACAGGCGACGATACCTCAGATTTTGGAGAAGAAATCGACGCACATGGAGCAGAACCAGCAGATTATAACGAAATCCCCTGCGACTACGGAGTTCCTGCACTCGAACTGGAGAGAAGGCTGCACGAACTGCTGGAAGCGAGGCAGGAAGAACGGATAAAGGAGCTTGAAGTTGCATTGGAGTACACGAAGCGCAAGCTTCATGAGAAGGAAATGGAGGTTTCGTGGTGGAGACAAAATGCGTCTGCAGCACTCACATCGCACCGCCATCAAGATCCTTCATCCTCCGGTGCTTCCCAGCACAGTTCGGAGAGTACATTTCACTTGTTTAGGTGACAAAACCAAGCTGTACAGTGGCTTCAGACAAGCTTCGTGAATGTAACGTCACTTTTATTTTCTGTGTAATTTGACGGGGTACATTATCTATCTGTGATTAAACCGTAATCCCAATCAATTGCTTCCAGAAACAGTAAGGATATCGAGAGCATTAGTAGCAAAGGGTGAGGTTGAATAAAATGGTTTGTGATTACCATTACATGTGAGTCTTCTTAGCGACAGCGGAAACACCAAATGGTGATTTGAGGCTTACCACGGATGAAGAATCGCTCAGCCAGGTGAGACCAAGAGGCTGTGTTTAGATTTAGTTCCTGAAAGTCTTCATTTGGCCCGAAAACTACTTTTTCTCGGCACATTTCTTCGGACACAAGCAATCGACTTTGTGCTTTTTGTGTGATTCTGTTAAAGATGGGTTTGCAGAGGACATGGGGCTATACCTCTTCTCTACTTGCTGCTTCAGCAGGCATCAGTCCTCCTTTGAAGTAGTTGCTTGGGCTGCAAGTGTTCTAAAAGTCTCCCCCTAGCGCTGCTTAGGGCTCGCCTGGGGGGTGTCTAGACCTGCTTAGGCTCTCGCCTAGATTGCGTAGATCCGTTGAGGTTGCGACGCTCAACTAGAGAGAAAATAAATAACTTCCATATTGCATTTCATTTTTTCAATAAATTGTAAGAGATTTGTTGAATACTTTGATGAACAATTATTATATGTTTGTTTCTTATATTTTGAATATGTTCTAATACTTTATGGGCGTGTTTGATTGGCTTCTCTTAGTTTCATTGGACTGGCTAGGATACTTAGCCCATGTTTAGTGCAAGCAGGGATTGTGTTTAATGAGACTAAGCCAGACTTGCTGGGATTAAGTGCTTCGCTATGAGGCCTTAGCGAGACCCCCCGAAAAGAAGAGGGTTGCTAATCCAGTCTTCTACACTTGCTTTGCTTTATCTCAGGCTCGTCCAGGACTCCAGTATGCTTTGCAATGTCCTCGTAGCCGTCCAACGATCGACGACGGACCTGCATCGTTGTCGAAACCTAAATCCCTAAAAGACGAGATATTTGAAAGAACGATGCCGGAGGAGCACTGCTGCAAGCGAAACGAGGGCCAAAAGTGTCCCCAATCCCCGCTTTAATGACGGTGCTGCAAGCACAAACCACCAATTCAATGAGGTTAGACCCAAAATCGAACAGATCTATGCCAACCAAGCTCGCCCATTCAGGATTTCATGCCCACCGAACAAAAACATGAAAAACCAAGCTCAATTCTTCGTTTTGCAGAAGAAATTTTTTTTGGCAATTAATCGGAAAAAAGAGGGAAGGGAATGAGAGCATGGGATGAAGAGAATGAGGGAGATAAAAGGGAGAAAAAAGATGGACTGATGGAGGCTTCCAGAGGGAGGGAGAGTCTTTTTAAAATAAAAAATGTAGAATTAATTAATTTAATATTATTATATATGAATTAAAATAATATAATATTATAGTTTGGTATTATCCTTCTTTTTAGTCCGACACTGTACCAAATGCTTCATTAAGTCAATCCAACTTAGTGTAGTCTAAACCAGTCTAGCTTAGTCCCTGAAGTTAGTCCAATCCGAGATAGTCCGGTGCAACAAACGCAGTCTATAATTTATATGTCATTCTATTTTGCAATTATGTATCCCAATAAAATTTTGTATTTTTTTAAGTATAAATAGACACTTGTTTAAATGATATATAACAAAATTAATTAAAACTAAAAAAACTGCCTAGGCTCTGGGCCCTTCCGGCCTCCTGGTTAGCGCTTGTACCTTTTTTAACCTTAATTTTATGTATATGCGCTCTTAATTATTTAAGCTACAAATTCTTGCGAACACAATATAATATTAGAACCAGGATTTCTCCAATGAGTAATCAATTTTACTGGATATGAGTAGTCAATGGATCGTACAACCGGTTAACAAATCACTCACATCACGTAACTCTGAAGATTTATCTCGCATTGAAGAATTTGTATATTCGAAACACTAGAAGGTCATTTGAAAAAAATTAAAAAATTAGAGCCCACTTGATGTCATATATGCCATGACATAGACTTAGTCTTTGTTTATCTCGGATTCACATTAGAGAACCTTTAGCAGTTGGAAGAACATGGATTTAAAATGTGACTTAGCACATAAGCAAACGACACATGTTCGTAACACTTTCCCTATCTAATATTAAGTTTATGGTGGTACAATAATTGGATGATTTCCTTTAGAAGCTTCTCCATATAGCTATTTTATTATATAAAAAATGGATTAGCTCGTGGCGAAGTCACAATAGTCCACTATTTAGGAGGCCGAGAAGACTCACAGAGGCATTTCAACCTCTCTTTAGCCACCGTCGTATTATTCACTAACACCAGGAATCAAACCTAAGATGAGCCGTGTAGAATATGGATCTGATTTCATCCCAACAACTGAGTCATCCTGTGGTGATTTCCTCATATAGGCTATAGCTATTAGGTTTTATCAATAATTATTTTTGATAAGATTCGAATTCAGAAGTTGTCTGAAAGATAATGACTTTTATGGCATTTTTATACCGCTATTTTAGCGTCTCGTACAATGGTACATTTTTATATAAGGAAAACTAATGAAAATGACTTGAAAATTTTGAATTTTAATGATAATGACAAAATAAATGGTAAAGTGAATAGTACAAGGATTGACTTTTTAGTGTAAAAATATGATTTTTCATTAAAGTAAACAGTACCGGGAATTTTTCGTTAAAGTTCTCTTTTATATAGGGAAATGTTATTGACACTCCAAAAATCTCATTATACAATTCTCACAAGTGTATTTTTCTTTCCAAATATAGAAAGTTTGGAGTGTAGAATGTGATTTTTAAGTGCCAATAACAATTCCCTATATATATATAGGGAATATTACTGACACAAGCCATTATTACGATATACATGTTATGTAAATTGCTCTCCGCCCTGAACACTAACAGAGCCACGCTAAGGGCTGCCATGGGCTATAGCCCAAGTAGTTTTCAATGAAAAATAAAATTTTACATGTAATTTTTATTGATTTTCGAATGTAAATCACCATATATTTAGTCACTAATTTAAATTCTCTTAGTTTAATTATATAAAATTATATAATACAATTTATAAACCATTTCTTTTTCTTACATCATTTTTCTCACCGCTTCTTGTACATGTACAAGGTTGGATTTGTTTGAGTTTTAACACGTATTTGTTTAATAAAGAAAATTTTTGGCTCACCTTATGAAATTTTTTTAAGCTAGTTGATACTTTGAAAATACAATATTAAGTTTCTTTATTTATAAAAATTAAAATTTTTAGGGTAGCCCACCCAGCAAAAAATTCTTTACTCCACTAGACTTTTTTTTTATGACCGGAATATAAATGATACATCACGTATTTTTATATAAATGTTGACAAATTTTATTTGGCCCTGAAACAATCATTGTGTTCCTGTTTTTATTTTATATTGACTATTCAGATTTCTTGTTAACTCTACATATTCAATGGCTATGAGAGACGGACCGTGTCTTGACGTAGACGGTTAAAATTAGACGAACCCCGCCGAAATATGGATAGAATTTTTGCTCATCACGTGGTGTATATTTATCATTATTTATTATCATCGTTAGATGAGTTTGAATTTTAAAACTCGTGTAGTAAATAAATTTAAATATACACCACCAACAAAAATGCACTCTTAAATATGCTGGTCCCCACTCACGAAAAGCCGCCGTGTAATCTTGTCGACACACGCACACACGTCACCGTGTGCCACGTGGACCCACACCCCCTGCTGCTCTGTTTTATCCGTCCGCTTATAAAACCCCCCACCACCGTCCCCCTCCCATTCCCACCAAGCAAAGAATCCAGTTCTTCCTTCCTTCCCACTCTTTCTAACTTTCTGTTTGTTTCCCGAGAAAATCACCAGAGAAAACAAAAAAATAGGGGGCAGTCCTCAATTTCCTTACGTTTTATACACATACATTGAAATGGCAGCGGATGCGAACTCCAAGAGCGATACTTTGACGCTTGAGAAAGTGAGAGAGGCGTTGATTAAACAAGAAGATGCCATAATTTACCGGCTGATTCAGAGAGCAAACTTCCCTTTGAATTCTCCGGCGTACGACGAGAAAACGTTTCCATCGTTTTCTGGTTCTCTGCTTCAATTCTTTGTTAAGGAAACCGAAGCCCTCCAATCCAAGGTAACTATACTTATTAATAACCAGTAATTGGTAATTGCATTTCGATAATCTTTTTCTCGAGATGAATTTTCGAGGAACTTGGGATGTTACTGTGACGGTATTCCAATTCTATCGGCATGTCGTGTGATAAAACTAGCAATGGTGCGTGATTGGATGAAATATCGTTACTTTGACTTGACATTCAAGTTGTATGTCTCTAACATTGTCTGTTGATTAACAGGTTGGTAGGTATGAAAATCCCGAAGAACTTCCGTTTTCCCCGGAAAGTTTACCGCCTTCATTGCTGCCGCCACCGGAAAATCCACCGGTAATTGGTTGGATTTACCCAGAAAGTTTTAACTCTTTCCTTTTGAATTTGTCACTAGAAAAATTTTGAACTCTTTATTTTTTTGGAAAATAATTGGTTAAATTTTGTATAGGTATTGCATCCTGCTGCAGCTTCGATCAACATAAACGGAAAGATATGGGATTTCTATTTCGACGAATTGCTTCCTCTGTTTGCAGCCCCCGGTGACGATGGAAGCTATGCGTCAACTGCTTCTAATGATCTTGATTGCTTGCAGGTGAAGTTAACTTTTAATTATTTTATTTTTTTTGGTCATTACTATTGCGGTTGGTGGAAGTGTTCATGCCGCCAGTAAAAGAACTTTCGTTAAAAGTACTTTATTATAAATATGCCTTAAGTCCTTGTCCATTGTAATCCAAAAACACGCTTGTACTTTATCCGCCAAACTCATAAGCGCTTTTGTAAAAGCATTTTTCAAACTCTTATGTTACTTATTGTGAGATGTGTTTAAGAAGGCATCTAGAAAGAAGCACTTGTTGCTTCAAGTTATCAATTTAGATGAATTGATCGCTCATGTATTCCCGTTGAACTGAATGTTGTTTCATCTACAGGCCATCTCTAAACGGATTCATTACGGATATTATGTTGCCGAGGTTAAGTTTAAGGATTCCCCTCAAGACTACGAGCCTGCAATTCGCGCTCAGGTTCGTGATTACCATTTTCCTTGTAATTCCATTTGGGGAAGTCTGGTTGATCAGAAAATTAATGAAATTAGGGTTTGAATTTTTCAGGATAGGGAGGGTCTGATGAAATTGTTGACTTTTGTGGACGTAGAAGAGAAGGTGAAGAAAAGAGTTGAGAAGAAGGCAATGGTGTTTGGGCAAGAAGTGAGCCTGGTTGACAATGCCAACACTAAAATTGACCAACACAATGTAAGTGAACCATACAAGGTTGATCCGTTGATAGTTTCTCGCCTCTACGGAGAATGGATAATGCCGCTCACGAAGCTTGTTCAGGTTGAGTATCTCCTTCGCCGACTTGACTAGATTCACGTCGGCCTAAATTTTCCGTGTTCAAAATTCTTGTAGTGACGAAAGGTTCACATTTGAACCGTTTATTGTTTACAACGTCATTCAGCTTCGAAATTGATGATGCGATTAGATAATTATACTAAAGTTGTTAAATGTATTCTTGTATGTTTGGAGATGTGTATTTACCATTCTGGCTAGCGGGAATTTTGTTACAATTGAGAGAATCAAATTCGTACTTTACCAATTATACTAATCCATCGGTACTCTGCGAGAAAGCTAAGTATTAATGTGGAAGGAAATACAAGTAATGACTCATCTCTTTTCCATCATATCTTTTGCCAAAAACGAGCGCATTTTTCCATCTATACAAGGCACTATTGTACCTAATTTTCCATCTATACAAGGCATTGTTGTACCTAATTATTTTTGTCTCTCCTTATATTATATAAAAAAAAAAAATTCGATACACCGTTTTTCTCATTTTGTATAACCTATTTATTTGTATACTTAAGTTTTTCTCGATTTATTCAATCTCTAAGCCAAAGATAATTAGAGATAGAGGTGGGCATAAAAATCGGTAGTGGGCGTAAAAATGGCCGCAATGAAAAACCTAATTGAATCGTTTAAAAAATCATAAAAAACCGTGTTGATCGAAAAATTCAAAACCGGTCCAAAAAACAAACCGCACCGGTCTGTTCCAGTTTCCTTTCTTACTTCTAAAAAAAAACTGGTTAAAACTGAACCGGACAGACTTAAACCGGCTTAAAATTAAATTACTTGACAGGGTTGGCATTTGCTTTTGTAAATCTTAGGTTGCTACTCCCAACTTCTAACTAGCCCATTTTCCACAGCCTGTTATTACAAAGCCCAAAGCCCAAACCATTTCCAACAGAACAAATACGACGTCGTAATTGCCAAAAAAGAAAATACTACAATTACCATAAATAACGATCTGATACAGGAATTTTTTTTATTGTGACCGAAATACGTGTGATATACCACTTATTTTTATATCAGTGGTGAAATTTTTTATTTCTAAAGTTATTAATTCTTTAACACACATATCCCACAATTTATATAATGACACGTAATGCACCTGTATTTCGTTTACACTAAAAATAAACGTCTCTCGCGAGGAGATGCTCACTTGAACGAGAAGATATCTTCTCTGGATCTCTTCTACTAAGGTCATAGGATCAAGTGATCTAGGTCTTTGAAATTTTCAATGGTCCATTTGTTTTGACATTTTAAAATTATAATAATTTTTAACAGTTTGATGAAATTTTAAAAGTTAGGATCACTTAACGCGCGGCTTGGGGGAAGAGATCCGGAGAATCTCTTCTCGACTGGAACGTCACAATCCAAAAGTCCTCTCTCCTTCTCTCTCTCTCTCTCCCTCAAAAGCTACGGCCCATTTTTCTCTTCTCAACGCAGTGAGAGTGAGGACCGAAAAAATCCCCTAAAATCTCACATGCATTGCTTGTAAACCCTAATTTCGGAGGTTTCGAAGCCAACATTTCTACGGTCTGGGATTTTAGGGTTCCTTTTTCACTCCGATCGAGCTCACTGTAAGTCTGTATTCATCTATCTGTTTTTATAATTTTTATTTATTTATGTATTAATTTTTTTTTTCGCCCATGTGTTTCTTTTAGGAGCAGAGCTTTTTTGATGATAAATTTGTAAACTTTTCTGTTTTATTTTTTGATTTCGAAATTTTATGGAGGGATTCTGGTTTTAAATGTGTTTGTTTAGGTAGGGTTTTAGCTTTGGGTTGGAAGTGTTTTTAATTTTCCTGATTTTTCTGTGAAATAGGTGCTGGAAAATTGTGTTTATGTAAAATATTGTGTTTCCTTATACTGTGTAGTGGAGAAGGGAAAGAGTAGTTCAAACCAAACTGGAAAAACCCTAATGGAAATATGTGATATTCCAGAATAAATGAGGGTTGAGTTTGAAATTTGAATACCAAAGCATTTAATTAAGGTGTATATGAAATTATGAATACACAATTTCCGCATTGTTGCGGGTGGTGTTTTCCAACTCAAAGTTGGAAGTGCCATTAAGAAATATGAAGATTTGCATAGAAAGTGTGACATGTATACGGGGGCATTGCTATACTTATTTCTTTTGTTGTTGTTTTTGAAACAAAATTGATAATCGGTATCTGCACAATTGAATTCGAGGCTTTTTAGACAACAAAAATGGGTTGCTGAATAAGATAGTTCATATCTAACATGTATATCTTGTTCTATTAAGGTTAACATTTAAGAGTTTAAGAAGTTGCGCTTTATATGTTGTCTTCAAAGAATTGATTGTCCTTCTTCTATGTTGATTTTGCCGTGTTCTTATTAAATAGTGCTAATGTTGTTTGGGATCAAGAGATGTAAAATTCATTCCCATTTTCTTTTACTATTGGTTTTTCTGCAACCAACTGTGGTAATATTTTAATAATTGGATGGCTAATTTGATATTATATTTGTTGTTTATCTTCTTATCCTTTGCTTAATTGACAGATTTTGAATCCAATGGGGGCATCATCGGATGCCAAGGGAGATATCGGTATGAGCAGCAAGGGAGAAAGTTTTACAAATGGTGTTGACATGGACATCGACGATAGTGATTATGATGATGAGTATGATTACTCAACTAGCTTGCAAGATCTTGGGGAAGGATTTCTGAAGAATTTCTGTAAGGAGGCGGCAACATCATTCTTCAACGAGTATGGCCTCATTAGTCATCAAATCAACTCATATAATGACTTCATACAAAATGGCATACAAAGAGTCTTCAGTTCTTTTGGCGAGATTATAGTGGAGCCTGGCTATGACCCGTCAAAGAAGGGAGACAATGAATGGCGCTATGCTTTAGTGAAGTTTGGGAAGGTTACTCTTGGTAGGCCAAGTTTTTGGGGTGGTTCTGACAATGATAAGGAATATAATATGTTGCCTAGGCATGCTCGACTTCAGAACATGACATACTGCGCTAAGATGAAAGTGAATATCACTGTTGAGGTAAATGAATTTGATAATTAAGTTCAGTAGATGCATGAAATTTTAGTGCAGTTCTGCTGTCTCATTTTGACATTTTTTTTATGCTGTAGATAGTCCGACTTATCTAGTTATGATTTTCAAGATCTAATTCGCAAAAGCATTCAACATATATTTATTTGACATGATTCTTTAGTAGTACTGCTATAGTTACAAATCATGATACCGTAGTTTGATTTATAATCCAGCTATATCATATATGGTGGGTGTCTTGTTTGTGTAGTTTCTATGTTGGTTGACAACCAATTTGGACGATAATAATCTTTAAATATTTCTTTTTATCTCCCCATTACATAATGTCTTATAATATGTGGATATTTGTAATCTGCCAGGTATATAATCAACGACTTGTCAGCAGCGATAAGTTTAAGACTGGAAAAGAACGGTTCCTTGACAAGGAAATTTTAAGTACGGATACCAGAGACATTACGATTGGTAGTGTCCCTGTAATGGTGAAGTCTGATTTATGCTGGATGAGGGACGTTGAGAAAGGTGACTGTGATTTTGACCATGGAGGCTATTTTATTATCAAGGGTGCAGAGAAGGTGAGCCCAAAACTTAATTTAATTTCTGACATGCAGATAACTCATTATTATGATTGCAAATGAAGTTTGCAGATGATCGATGTGTAGAAATGTCAGTTTATCACTTTTCTAGATTTTTGTTTGTTCAAACCTACTTGATGCCTTTAAAATTGTTTAACGGGACTCTGCCATGCAATGTAACGTTTCTTTTCCCATGCAGTTCTAATGACATTTGTATAATGTATAATGCAGACATTTATTGCACAAGAACAGAGCTGTCTGAAGAAACTTCTCATTACAAATAATCAGGGTCTGACAGTAGCATATAGGTCAGAGGTGAAGAGGCATAGGTTAATAATTAGACTAGTTGGGATTTCTAAACTTGAAAACATTGAAGGAGTAGAGAAAGTCCTTACCGTTTACTTCATGTCGACAGAAATCCCTGTGTGGGTATGGTTTTTTGCCCTTGGTGTTTCATCGGATAAAGAAGTTATTGATCTGATTGATTATGGCAGTGAAGATGCCAGCATTTTGAACATACTTTTTGCCTCAATTCGCGATGCCGATAAAGCTACTGAAAAAGTGGATGGAGGCTTCCGTAGGGGGAAGAATGCCCTCAAATATGTGGATGATGTGATAAAGAAAACTGCATTTCCACCTGGGGAAAGCATGGAAGAGTGCATCAGCTTGTATCTTTTCCCCAATCTCAGAGGTCTAAAGCAAAAGGCTCGCTTTCTTGGGTATATGGTGAAGTCCCTGTTACAAGCCTCTGCTGGTCGCAGGAAATGTGACAATAGGGATGATTTTAGGAACAAGAGGTTGGACTTGGCGGGTGAGCTTCTCGAACGAGAGCTTAAGGCGCATATTGGACATGCAAGGCGGCGCATGGCAAAGGCCTTGCAGAGAGACCTTTATGGTGATCGGGTTGTGCGTCCAATTGAACACTACCTAGATGCCTCCATAGTTACTAATGGCATTTCAAGAGCATTCTCAACTGGAGCATGGTGTCATCCCTTCAAGAAAATGGAGAGGATGTCTGGTGTAGTGGCAACAGTTGGGCGAGCAAATCCGCTGCAGACAATGATTGATATGCGGAAGACAAGGCAGCAGGTTCAATATACAGGGAAGGTTGGAGATGCCAGATACCCGTGAGTAAATTTTAACTTATTTCAACTTATGTTTCCTGCTGTCGTGCAATAGCTTTATCCTAGTCGGTGGTTCAAAGAATATAGCTTTAGCTTAAAAATGCTTTGCTCTTAGATATTTCTTGTTTTTTTTTTTTTCAGTTGAAAGTTCTTCCTTACACTATTAGAACCTTTGTCATCTCATTCCATATATCAACACCAAAAACACAATAAATTAGTTTCAGTTGTAAATGAGTTTAGGTTTCATTGGAATGAATTATGTACTGTAAGTTGTTTGCCATTCTCTTACTAACTGCATGCTCTATAAAATATCTGCTGCATTAAATCCTTTGGGTTTTTACTGTTTTTTATTTGTGAGATATTTGGACAAATTGAAAGTGTGGCTTACAGAACCTTGTGGATGCAGGCATCCTTCCCACTGGGGCAAAGTATGTTTTCTCTCAACTCCGGATGGTGAGAATTGTGGGCTTGTAAAAAATTTGGCTACCACTACAATAGTAAGTACAAATATATTGGAGTCTCTACTACCTGAATTGTCACTCTGTGGAATGGAAAAATTGGTGGATGATACTTCTACCTCACTGCAAGGGAAGTTCAAAGTTTTTCTGAATGGGGATTGGGTTGGAGTTTGTGAAGATTCCCTCTCATTTGTCTCAGAACTCAGGAGGATGCGACGTAGGAAAAAGTTGCCACCTCAGGTTTTCTATTGTTCAATCCCATTGATGAGTTTCAAATTTCAAATTGCTTTGGTCTTGTTATGATGGCCATAATTTCTTTGTGCTTCAGTTTAGGGAGACATTTTGAATTACGATGCGTAAAGATTAATCTTATATTACAGCTTTAGGAGCATTGTTTATCACAGTATTTCGTGTTCTAGTATAACCTTTTTCTTTTTTAGTTGGTCTCTTGATTTCCATGGGTATACTTCATAATTCTATATTATTTGATTCCCAAGAAGCTAGCTATTGTTGGATGCTTTCCTGATCTATTTACATTTGCTTTATTGAGTTGGTTTTTCTTTCCTGCCTGTTTGATGCTTCTGTCTTTTAATTAGGGATTCTAATTTGCTCATTCTTTGCTTATAAGCAATCAACCTTTATGTAGTCCTCAAAGTTTTAATTTACCTGCTAATTCTATAATATTTTTCATTAGTAGTAAGTAAATAGATGATGGACGTCTGCATTGCTTGGAAAAATTTAGGTCAACTGCTCTTCATACAATGGTTTTCTAGTAAGCCAGTAGCATGTACTTATGATGCATATCTCAGTTATTAGAATCAGTTCATATCACCTGCTATTTATACAGTTATTTTCCTTCACTAATAAGCAATTAGCTTGCATTTTTATGATGGATACCTAATTATGGTCTATTTTCTCTTAGGTGGAAATCAAAAGAGATGAAAAGCAAGGAGAAGTACGAGTATATTCTGATGCTGGAAGGATCCTACGCCCTCTCTTGGTGGTTGAGAATTTGAACAAGATAAAAGCATTGAAAGGGGAAAAGCATCCATTCAAGTATTTGCTTAACAAAGGAATAATCGAGCTTATTGGAGCTGAAGAAGAGGAAGACTGTAGTACTGCATGGGGCATTAAATATCTGTTCATGGAAGAAAAGGGAAAATCAGCTGTAAAGTACACACATTGTGAGCTGGACATGTCATTCCTGTTGGGTTTGAGCTGTAGCATTATCCCATTTGCGAATCATGACCATGCAAGGAGGGTCCTCTACCAAGCACAGAAGCACTCGTCGCAGGCTATTGGGTTTTCTACCACAAATCCTAACCTTCGAGTGGATACACTGTCTCACCAACTGCACTACCCCCAGAGGTCACTTTTTCAGACAATGACGTCTGACTGCCTTGGCAAACCAGGACACCAACTGGGTAAAAACAGAGTTTTGCCGAAGCCCGAATTGTACAATGGTCAGAACGCGATTGTGGCAGTCAATGTTCACTTGGGGTTCAACCAAGAAGATAGCATAGTAATGAATCGGGCATCACTGGAACGTGGTATGTTCCGATCTGAACATATCAGAAGTTACAAGGCTGAGGTTGACAACAAGCACTCCCTGGAGAAAAGGCGGAAGCCTGATGATTGTGTCAATTTTGGCAAGATGCAGAGCAAGTTTGGTCGGGTTGACAATCTCGATGAAGACGGCTTTCCCTACGTTGGTGCAAACTTGCAGAGTGGTGATATCATCATTGGGAGGTGCAGTGAATCAGGAGCTGATCATAGCATCAAACTGAAGCACACCGAAAGGGGAATGGTTCAGAAGGTTGTGCTTTCTTCTAATGATGATGGAAAGAACTTTGCTGTTGTTTCTATGAGACAGGTAAATCTGACTGAAATAATATTTTTTAAAGGCATGCCTATTGTTTTTAATAAGTCCAGTTTAAGAATTTCCATTCACTAATTACATTTGTCACTTTTTGAATAGGTTCGCTCACCGTGTCTTGGAGACAAGTTCTCCAGCATGCATGGGCAAAAGGGTGTTCTAGGTTTTCTGGAGTCTCAAGAGAACTTCCCTTTCACAGTACAGGGGATAGTTCCAGATATTGTGATAAATCCCCATGCATTTCCGTCAAGACAAACTCCTGGTCAACTCTTAGAAGCTGCTTTAGGAAAGGGAATCGCCTCTGGTGGTTCAAAGAAATATGCCACCCCGTTCTCTACTCTCTCTGTCGATGACATCGCAGAACAACTGCATAGGTAACTCTGTCATTCTAATTCATGGCCTGTATACTTCAACTTGCACTGCCGTAAAACAGTCCATTTTAATTTCACATTCCACCCTGGCATAATTTTACTTCTCAGACTCTCAGCCATGGCATTTTCTATTGAAATTTCTCTCTGGATATTCAACATGCAATTTGATACGCGGCTTGTTAAATTAGTCTGAATTTTTACTGAATGTTTGTTGCTATATAAAAGAATGGTAAAAGCTTTCTTCACTGTGTTGTCCTGAGTATGTGCCATGGTACCCTGCATAAATTCACCGCGTATAACCGAATGTGGTTTTTTTCCCTTGAAGGTTTCTGAGCACAATCATTTTGACCTTCGCTTCGGTTCCTTTACAACTTAGATGTTATTAGTTAGTAGACTGCATAAAACTTTTAAAGCGGAAGTCACATGTCTGAATTGTTCTGGCATATAAGCAGATGTTCTTTTCTATTTCCCCCGTTGAATGAATTAGAGTTTTCATGTATCGTTTAATATGCATCTCAGGGCTGGATTTTCAAGATGCGGAAAAGAGAGAGTATACAATGGTGGAACCGGTAAAATGGCTCGTTCCCTCATATTCATGGGCCCAACCTTTTACCAGCGCCTGATTCACATGTCTGAAGACAAAGTAAAGTTCAGGAACACCGGGCCAGTCCACCCTCTCACCCGTCAACCAGTGGCAGATCGGAAGCGATTTGGAGGGATCAAGTTTGGAGAAATGGAACGTGACTGCCTAATAGCCCACGGAGCTTCTGCAAACTTACATGAGCGCCTTTTCACTCTCAGCGACTCCTCCCAGGTGTATATCTGCCAGAAATGCGAACATGTAGCTAATGTGATCCAACGCTCAGTTGAAGGTGGACGCAAGATCAGGGGTCCTTACTGCCGGAATTGCAATTCTGCAGATGATCTTGTCAAGGCAAACGTCCCGTACGGAGCGAAGTTACTGTGCCAGGAGCTGTTCAGCATGGGCATCAGTTTGAAGTTCGAGACTCGGTTCGCTTAGAGTGAAGGAATAGTTGTGGAATGGGGGAACCCTTAATCTGACTTATGAATATTTTGTTTAGTACCAATCTGCAGCTTTTGTATATTTTCTTGCTACGACTTGTTATTAGGACATCTAACTTGTTGTGTACCACTTATGTTTCCCTTCATAAGATTGTAGGTCTGACGAGGATAGTGTGCCCGCCCTCTTGCATCCAGATTCAAATCTCTCGCCCCATAAATTTAAGGTTTCACTTGTTTGTTTGGATCACTTTACATTTGTTTTTAAACAATCCAAACTGCGTCGTTTTTAGCTCTCAAAAATCATCTTTACGAAAAATCACCAAAACTGATAGTTATATGATCGTTGAATTAAATGGTGATTATTTAGAGTTAATGCCGTAATGATTCTAGATTTGTTTAATTTCTTGCAAGTTTGATCTATGATGATTTAAAATATAAGCGGTTTGAATCGTAGAAAAAAATTCGGGCCTTGCATATAATTTCTTAAGAAGAAAAAAAGAAGTAAAACATATAACTCATCTGGATGTGAACCAAAAACCACACAAGGACAAGTTCATGGTTGTCTGAGAAAGTGAAGACAAAGCTTTATATGCATTCTTTGACCAACAAAAAATAACAAGTCCTCCAGAAGCCATTAGCAACTAAAAGCCTCTACCTTCAGATGATACAACTCTATTACAAACGAACTCTAACTACTCTCGACGAAACAGGCGACGAAACAGGCGTTGCAGAAGCTCCGAATCATTTTTTGGGTGAATCCGTCTCTTGCATAAATGGCTCTCGCAATGCTGTCGGCAGCTTCAGCTCCGGCTCAACTTCAGGAAGTGGTGAAAAATAGCAATCAACCATGTCTTTGGAAACATCTTTGAAACTAGGGGGGTTCCACTGCAGAATTGGGATGGAAATCAATCATACGATCGCAGCTTGAGAAAAGATTTATGAAAAAATTGTAGTTTTCTCAGGACTAACCTTGGGCGCGAAGTCCTTGTCTACCAATCTTGCTCGAACGCCCTACAGATGGATAGAAATGGGCCAATGTAATAGCGGATTAACGACGTTCACTCCATTGTTAACCCAAAAACAAAAAAGACATTCACTCCGTTAAACTTTGAGAACCACATACCTCAGAGAAGTCACTAGAGACCCGGTTGGAAATTGCAGCAAGAGATATACGATATTCACGAGCCAGACACTGATCCAGAGATTGAAATCTACCCTCGCGTATCTGAATGAAAAAATGAAAGTCAGGTAGAGAGTATAAAGCAATACAGGTCCAACTCCATAACGTGCTAGGGAGTGGTAACTCACCGATCGTAAAGAAACTATCAAACTCAAAGGGGAGGCTTCTTTTATTTTCTTGAGGACTGTTTTGCACCATTCATCATAAGAGTCAGCAGCTTCCTTCTCCTGTACAATTTATTTCCTTTTCAAAGTTATTCGCTAAAGCATTTGACAAAATCATAGTATATTCGAAAACATTTGGTTATGCTTATCTTGGCTAGCATTTTCGTGTTATCTTTTCTATCCAGGCCTTCCAAAAAGACTTTTCTTCACATTCCTAGACCCCCTTCAACACATTCCTAGACCTAACACTAATAGGCTACTGACGAATAATGGTATTATTAAGTCGATGAACAGATGGTACTATAAGTTCTTTTTGGTTTAGAACAATTATCTCATACTTACCAATGCATCAGTAATTTCCTCAATTGTGTCATGGCTGAAACATCTATCAATAATGTCGAGCCTGAGTTGACATAAGAAAATGGAGATAAATCAAGTCAGACAGACAAATCGATGATACTAGAACTAAATTCTATGGAACTGATAAATCTTAGTATTACCGAGAAATATGTGATAGAAAATTACTTAGAAAGTATACTCCTCCTGTCTAGATAAACAAGGTCACCATATTGTGCAAGAGCTGTTTCTATTACAGAAGGTTCATCAGTAACTAAATTTCCGAGGCGTTCTTCAACCATAGCAAGTCTCTGGCAGGATGAGTTTTGATGACTATTAGAAGCAGATTAATGATAAATTACAGAAGCAAGAATAAATATGTGCAGTGCAAACAAACCGCATTTAACGCATAGTGCGTAGCAAGGCGACAGGCAATCATCTCCACACCATTAAGCTTGTCTCCTGTAAGAGCTAAGTATTCTCCTACAAAAAAAGAAAAAAAAATGAAAACATAATTCTTTTAGATATATGTAGAACTTGAAATTGTGATAAAGGCTGGACATCTTAAATTTACGCAGGTAATGTTACCTAGGTAGCCAGGTAGACGAGACAGATAAAAGGAAGCCCCTGCATCAGGATGGAAACCTATCTGGGCCTCTGGATTGGAAAATATCTGCAAAAATCCAGCACAGTTGAAAAGAATACAAATTCTGCACTTCATTTAAGACAGAGTCACACAGGTAGAAAAGAAAAAGGAAGAGTTATTTTCTTTTTCAGAAGACTGGAAGATGCATCACTCAAAGTGTAAACAAGCAATAATTTATCTTCAAACTTGAAAATGATTCCAGAGTAAAAAAACATTTACATTTTCTTGTATAGCAATAATTTATCTTGATTGACAAAATATGTTGCACTATGCATGCATTATAAAACTTGCACTTTAGAATGTTCAGCATTTTAAACTCTCGAGTATATCTGAACCAATCAAGCATCTCCTCCTCCCCCCATAGACATATCTTCAACAAGGTTGAATGTTTTAATTTCAAGTCGCACAAGACAAGGTTTGGGGTAAAAATCTTATTCGTTTATGATGTTAGGAGATAAATCAGCCTTCAAACAAAAAACACAAGACCAAAATCTGGTGAAACCAATTGGTAAGTAAGCAGCAGCCACATACAGTCTTATCAGTCACCACACGAAACATTCCTGGGATTGAAATTCCAGCCCCAGCTCCCATGGTGATACCATCCATGATAGCTACCTGCACAAATATGATAAAGCGATCATCAAAGCCACATTTATATTTTGACAAGGACTTGAAAGCACATTTCTATGCATAAACAGATCTTTATACTTTAGGAAATCAAAACGTATGTACAACTGTAGTCTGCCACATGCCTACAACCCTACTCAGGTTGTGCAATAGAAGCAGTGCTAGTTTATTAAAATTATATCATACAATTATAGTATAAAGCACATAGGTATAGAAAAGGTAAATACTCACATGTGGCTTCAAGTACGTTCCTTGAATATACACAAACTTATACAATGTCTCGAAAAACTTTTTACATTCATCAAGATTCCCTGCACATTATTAAAGAATTTGAAAAGAAAACAAACAATGCCATGTGAGTATCCAACAGTTAAGACTAGAAAAAGAAAACGGCAGCAAACAGGCGCGGAAATGTGCACTAAAAGTGTCACAAGCAAAACCTCAAGGAGGTATGTCTAATCACAATGATGTATCTAAAATCAGCATAAAAGATAAACAAGTAACACTGAAGAAAAGATTCAATACGAGAAAGTACAAATGGCATTCCCAAACAGTTGGATCGCCGGCGATCAAATTTTCAAGTACATCATTATGTGTACCAAAAGTACAATATTGAAGAATTTGTTCTCATTATGTTAATGAAGATGGAAAAAAATTAGATGCACACGGTTATAAAACAAAATTAGTCTTGAGTTTATAACCGATACCTTGAACTAAACAACGTGTAAAAAAAATTAGCAAAACAAAATGATTGGGTTACCTTCATTCACTAGTTGATAAAGGCTAATAGCATCTGCACCGGCGCAGAAAGCCCTCCCACTACCCTTCAAACAGCAGAAAATCAAATAGCACCTCAGACAAAGTCTTTCAAAATAGTTCTCAGCACATTGCAAAAAGTTAAAAAATCCGATAAACGAAACAAAGCATGATGCCATTAAACCCGAAGACTGTTTTCTCATGGGAACAACGCAATACCTTCATCAAGACAAATCCAATGTCCGGGTTATCCTCCCATGATTCATACAGTCTCTTCAGTCGAGCTGCCTATAAAACCCAACAACGAAAACATCAAAAGATCCGAAATTTATCCGAATTAAGCAACACCACCATAACAAAAACTCTAAGGAAGCAACACAAATGAAGAAACAGCAACAGCACAAACCATGGAACTGTTGAGAGCATTGAGTGCAGATGGCCTGTTGAGAATTGCCGCTCTCGATTTGGCTCTTCCCTCCACCGTAACCTGAGTTTTTTACGTTCACAAACAAATGAATCAATGCAGAAAAAAACCCAAAAACCCAAATCGAATTAATAAAAAAAAGAAAGATTGGTGCTTCTCTAGAAATGAAATGGTTAGAGAGAGAGAGAGAGAGAGAGACCAGGTCCTGGACGTCGTCGTATTGGGCATAGCTTGGTTGGGCAGAAAAGGCTCTGTGATGAGAGAGAGAGCTGCTTCTTCCTCTCTGAACCGCACACCTCCTCAGAGCTTCAATGGCTTTTGCTCTCTGCATCTCTCTCTGCTATTCTTCCAGCGCTCTCACAAGCAGTCTCCAGTCTCAGCTAACTAGGGACTAAAGCTAAAACCCTGGTACAATACGCACCGTTTCAACGTAAATGCATCAATCATACTCCCTCAGCCGTTGGATTGTCTATGATTAAGGTTCTTTGATCAATGACTTCTATTGGGTCGGGGCTTTGTGATTGGGTCCAACTTGAACTGGATCGACTCACTGAGAGCCCAAGGAGCACTCGGGCCCAGAGGATCATAACTCAACTTTCACGATACCATACCTCAAGGTGGAGAAATTTTTAACGGATGAATCACGTCACTAATCCGGCCATATTCACAAAAAAGGGGATCTCTTGTGTGAATCTCACAAACTTATTTCACACCAATACAAGAGATCTCACCTTGACATAGTACGTAGCCCTTTTGGATAAAACCGTAGCAAAACCGATCATAAATAAAATTTCAAATGCTTAACTAATCAAAATTAAATAACGGTGAAGTGCGGAAAAGGAAAGCGATTAGATATCGATGACATACAAGAAGTAGCACTTAACCAGAAACGCAGATCATTTTTCAAGTGGAACCAAAAGATGTTAGACAAGGCACCCAGATAAAACGGATTACATTTTAGCTACATTTTAACTACAGTAAACTCCTTTTGAGATAATATGATCACCAGCTACAACAAATTCTACTCCTTTGTACACTTGCAGTGGAATTCTCCAAACTCGTTCAATTCCGGTCAGCCCTGAAACCCCGATTTAGGAGATGGAATGCCTCCGGTGTCTTGAAACCGACTTTGAATCGCCAGGAACATTCGAAGTTGGACTATGAGAACTCCCGGATGTCTCCGAGCTCTTGTTCTCTACATGTCCCTTCCCCACAGACCACAATTTGTCGAAGATTCTCCTTGACCTAGATGGCAGCAACTGCGAACCACTTGCGCTGTTTTTGCTGCTCTTCTTGCCAAGTTTCACGTTCTTCTGGAACTCTTCTGTTACCTTCATTTGGCTCATCTGTTTTCCCGGAGGCTTGCAGTTTTCTTCTGCTGTCTTGTCGTGTTCTTCGTCCAAATTTGTCGTGGAAAGTGAAGTGTCGCTGGGATGGTTGTTAAGGGCTCGAACGCTAGCTGCAGACCTAACCTGCTCAAAGAAGAGAACTTGAACAACAACTCGGAGTGGGAGCTGCTCGTTCTGTGCAGCATCCATGGATGCCTCCACTGTAAGTTTCTTGACATCCATCAATCCGCATATTCTTTTCCTTTCAGCCTTTGTTAAACTAGGGTGCTCCTGGAGAAACGGAACTAATCATCACTCAAATCTCAGAAACATGACAAGGCAACTGTAATGAGAAGCAAAAACCATGAAGGAGTAAAATCAAAAGAAAAAATAAACCAAGCGGACATGGCTTAAACGCATACCTTCAGGTAGATGTCGATGGCCTTGTACAACCCATCGTGAATTGGCCTTGCTGACTCGGGAATTGATTGTGACAACTCTACGAAACTACTGAGGTTAAGATTTGGGTCATGTGCAATTTCTGCAATATACCCATCAACCAGTCTACCAACACTCAACAACGTAAAAGTCTCAGTCCCCTTTTCATTCTTCTCGACAACATCCAAATCCCACTTATACTTTTCATGCATCACATACTGATTCACAACAGACTGAACCAACTCAACATCATATATAGTAATTTGAGGAGATCGAGCGGGGATCAATAAGTCATCGACACAAGCTTCATGCAACTTCAAACTGATCCTCTTCACCAGCTCCTCCCTCAACGACTCGTCTGCTCCCACCAAAATAGAAACTTTCAAAAGTTTCAGCAAGAAACTTGATGAACAACCCATGCCTTTGTCAGACGGCAATAAGCAAATAATTGTTTCTACCAGAGATTTGTTCCTCAAAGCGTGTTCATCTGAAACCAGTGCATCAACAGAATCTGGCAACCATCTAACTGCATAAGTCTTCAGAGCCTCCCCAATAACAGTGCCGTCCATTCTTCCCTTCGATTTCACAGCAATCATAACTCGCTTGTAGAGATCAATATCCAACTCACATATGTCTTCAACCCACCAATCCCTTGGAACTTTTTCAATTTTGTCTCGATAATTCATCCCTTCTTCAATAATTTTATCAGGCTCTGCTAGTTTTCGGTTATACGTATAGGACCAGGTGATGTTAGTAGGGTCTACAGACGTTTTAGATGCAATTGAATCTATGCATCTTCCGACGATCTTCAGATCATCAGACCATGACAGAAGAGATTTGGTGGTTTGTAGAACAATAATGGAATCCTTCCAGCTGCGGAAGATGCTTGAGTTAAGGAACACCTCAATTTTGTATATTAGGTTACTGCGATCAACATCCTCGGTCATCTCCAGATACTCAGCAGCACAACGAGCAGCCACAACATTGTAAGCGTTCAGAGTAACAGTCATTCCATAGCAAAATTTTGCACAAATTTCAAAGGATTTTGGCCCACCAGGAAAATCAACCATGTCAACTTCTTCAGAATCATCGTTGGGTTTAGATACTAGTTTTTGCAGGCGATTGCTCTTGGACAAGAGAGGGAACTAGAAAAACAGATATAATCAACAATATGAAACAGAGCTCGCTTCAGCAGAGAAAGTAGCAGTAATTCTAGTAACAAATGTACCACTCAATAATAATCACCAACATTTCAGATTCACCGCTATTTTATGTTCATCGGAACATAAATCGCAAAAAACATTCATATGCACATATGAACACGAAACAAATCAATGCTATTATAGTAAAAAAATTATGTAAATTGATGAAAACGGGTGGCAAGGAAAAAAATACCTTGTGAAGGTAAAACTTCACTTCCCCAACATTAATAACGACATCTGTTTGCAAGTCAGATGACACATATCTGCATGAACATACGAAAACCAGTTAAATCGCCTAGACACGAGGATCATAGAAACTACAAGAAGGCACGCATTTACAAAATATTTGGATCCGTACGAGGCAAACAGTTACAAAAAAAAATTCAAATATAAAAAATCGGGCTTAAGCACTATGAGAAGGTGGTTTGCGGAAAACTCCACAACCGATGTCAGATTATAGACTTCAAATTCGAGCTGTAGTTGAAACTAAAATGTCATAAGGAAACTAGACATGCAAGAATTAAGCGAGTTTCAATCAGTTTCATATTTATTCAGATGACGGCAAAACAATCCACAGGAAGAAAGACACATCCGCTAATTTGTTTAAAGACTAAAAAAATTGCAGATGAGAGAAAATCAGTTAAGGTGGTTTGGACAAGTGAACCGACCTACAAATGCTCTGGTTAGAACATGCGAATACGAGATAGAGGCTTAAAGAAAAAGAGGTAGAGGAAGACCTGGAAAAAGACTCTAAGAAAAGACATAAGAGTACTTAGAGCAAACGGAATACTTTATGCAAAACTGGAGTAGTGGCGTTCTAGGATTCATACTGCCGACCCCACTTAATAGGATAAGACTTTGTTGTTATCGTTGATTGATTGAACCGATGTCATCGTTCACCGGAAGAATTTCACAGGTGTGATGATTACAGATCTTGGGGCTACTCCATATGACTTCTACCACATTTGGACCACAAAACTCGATAAAATAGTGACATTCCAAATGCAGGACCACATCCTGAAAGACAACTGCCACACCACAACTCCCTATAACCCTACACTCTCCTAAATTTAAATAGGCAATACTTTTAAGGGGAGAAAGAATAACAATGATACGAACAGCACAAAACGCCCATGTGCTTTCTTCCTTCCCCTACCTTTGTTTTCTTGTTTATTTATCTCCTCAAAAGTTTCTTGTAATATCCTATCCCAAAAATAAAGGGTTTTGTTCTGGAGAGGTGGTAGCTAATCTTTCACGTTTTTTTCAGTATTTTAAGGTAAATAATTCACCACCTAGTAGTAAATTAGTAATTTCACCCTTTTCTTTCACCATTCAACGGCAGCATTTCACCAGCTCTGTACAGAAACAGAGCATACTTGCAGAAAGAAAGAATAACTCAAAAACATGTTTTTTGTCAAGCAAAAGTTAACAATTTTAATTCTAGAGAGAGAAAAGGGACCCCATTTACTTAAAATTTCACGATTCTAGAGAGAGAAGAAAACCCAAAATTCAGAATCTAAGAGAAGTTCATCAAGTTCATAGCATTGACAGGAGAGGCAAAGAAAATTTAAAAAAAAAACCAACACTGGAAAATATAAAAAGGGAATTTAGGATTTTTGAGAGAACAAATGAAAAGCATTTTACCTGATAGACTTGCCATCGGCCTGAAATGCATCAGGCTTGGACCCCAGCTTCATAAACTTCATTTTTGTGCCAAAATACCCTTCTTAGCCACCAGAAATTACAGCACCAAACACCTACAAACGAAGTCCAACTCCTCAGATTATAGACTCCGTTCCGTTTCTGCTCAAGCTGCGTCAATGCCAACTTTCTCTCTCCTCCCTCTCTCTCAAATGGCGGGTCCTGAGGAACTCTCAGCCGAACAGAGAGACAAAACCCCTCTCCTTCCCTCTCCCTCCTGTCCCTCTCTCCAAGACACGCAACCAGCAGACCATAAACGTTTTGGAACGAGACAAGCACTGTCCCTGCCCTTATCGCAAAAGCCTCGACCTTTACGCCCTCCCCATTCGTTTCCCAACCCTTTGTGATGACACTGATGACGCTTCTTACACAAAACCCACAACTATTTCCGCCCAATCGCAAAAACCCACAACCCAAAAAATTAAAAAAAATGGACAAAGTATTGAATTTTCAGAGGATTTTATGAATAAACCATGCGCTGTCTCTCTTGTTTTTCTCTCTAACCCACAACCCGAAAAATCCAAAAATGCAGAAAGAATCGATTTTTCAGAGGATTTTAATGAATAAACCAAACCCCACCCTCTCTCTCCTCCCTCTCCTCCCTCTTCTCCCTCTCTCTGCTTTCTCTCTCTAACAGTCTGCAAGCACAGAGGGAATAATAAATTGTCGCCGCCTTTGCTTTAAATCACTTCCTGATACAGATCTTCCCCTCTCGTCGTTTCTTAATGATTTTTTTTCCCACGGCGCGAATCTCGACGACGACCCGATGATGTTTGATATGTAATCTGACGCGGCTGTCTCCTCCTCCCTCTGAAATTTGCAGCGAAAGAGAAAAAAAATGGAGAGAGAGGGGGGGAAAGTTAGAGAGAGAAAGTGGTGGTGGTGGAGTGAGGTTCGGGTCTAGTGAGAGAGTGCGTGGGTGTGTATAGAGAGTAGGGGACTGTTTAACAGAGTATCTCAGAGGACTTTTAAGAAGCTTTTATGCCGTTAAAGCACGCCACCCTTTCATGGACGCTTTTGCCCTCGGTATTTGGTGTTTTATGCCCGATGTGTCCCTTCTCGTCGTCTTTGCTTCGCGGGAGATCTTGTGTTACGCGCCGGGGAAGGAGAGTGGGCGGGGTTGGTGGGGCCTCGTGCCGGGTGGATGTTCCTGGCGTTTGACGCGTAGCTAAGACGAGGAACTTTTGACTTTGGACGTCTCAGTCTATATTTAACTTAAGAACATTAGCGTTAAAAAAGAAAACTTAAGAACATTGTTCTAAAAATCCATGCCTAATGCCGCCTAGGTCCAACCTAGTCTCATCTAGGCCTCGTTTAGGGGTTAGGCCGGCTACCGTTTTAATTAATGTCTAAACGTTTGAAAATTAATAAATGACGCTTATACCTGCAAAGGTACCCGCTTAGGTCGTGACTCATTTAAACAAAAAAATAGATAACTTTCATTTTGCATTTTATTTTTTTTAATAAATTATAAGAGATTTGTTGCATACTTAAATGAACACACATTATATCATTGTTCCTCATGTTTTCATTATGTTCCAACACTTCATAATATATATGTTATTCTATTTTGTAGTTTATGATGAAATTATATATATTTAAATTATATGCAAACACTTATTTACATGAAATATAATAGATTTAATGTCTAACTTCTTTTAAAACCTTGCTTAAGAATGAGAATTGGATAAAGATTGTTCGTCTAGGAAAATAAATTATATGACACGGATATACTGACATTATAACTTTATGTTAAAACAAGGCAAATGACTTGTATCACTTATCAAGTAGGATTTTCTTCCCTTTAAATTTCTTTATTCTCCTTCTCTTTTATAGAGCAAATTGTAACATGAATATGATGACACTATAACATTCATGTTAAAGGGGCTCAATCGTGACCTTTCAAATAGAAAGAGATTGAAAAAAGATAATTTGAAAAGGAAGATAATCAAAATTATACATTACAATAGAGAAGGCCGAAATAAAACTTATCGTAATCTTAATTCATTAGTTCACTTTCTTGAAGTACATTGATAATCACTGAGATCATGTCACGACTCATAAACCTAGAATGTAAGATCAATACATAAGCTCCAATCTTACAGCTTAAGCGAATTTGTAACTGTTACATTAAAAAATCACTCATTGATTAAGTAAAACAAGTGTTTACATATTTATGATCAATTCTTCAGCTGATGAGTTTATCGACATCCCTATTGTAATTTTCAAAATAATTTGTTCAAACTATTATATAATCTATGCACAGTGCATTCAACTTAAAGTTAATTGGATTGAGATCCTTTCAGGATAAAAGACTTCAAAATCTAAGCCGTCTAAGAGAAATAAAGAGATTCGTACATTTTAAGTTTTTGAGATTCTATGGAATGGGCCAGTAGAATGAGTCAATGAAGATTGCAGGATTGAAACTAAGTTGGCTAAGATTCGGAGTCCAAACACCGAAATCCAGAGTGCATATGACAATATGAATCCAAGTTAATCCACCAACTATTACCCTTTCACATTTATTATTATCCATGGCAGGAACCAAATCTATTTTATGCAGTAAATTCAAAAACAACATGCAATCAATTGGTCAAACAGACCAAATTTCAAACACCTAATTTTTCCTTTTCCTTCGTTTAATTTAAATCTTTTTTTTTTGTTTCTTTTAATAATACAGCCCTAAAGCTTCGGTTTTAAGCTTCAAACTTCATGCACATGGTTGTACGTGTGTGACATTTAGGATCCTAGGCAATGGTTCATTTTGGCAAACGTGGAAATTTGACCATCCACTCTTTGACTTTTACCAGCCCGATTTAGACTCCAGAGTTTAGTTCATACTCGTTAAATGATTCTAGTTCATACTCAATAATTTTATTATATTTTCGCATGAATGTAGGATTGAATATGCGACTAAAGATTCAATAATCAAGATCAAACAGATGAATAATTCTGGTATATATTATTTACCAGTGCATATTAAAAAGCCGCTTATGTACTTTGCTTCAAGTCAAAAGCCAGTAGAGTAGGCAGTACTTAATTTAACGAGTAAAAAAATATTACTTGAATTGCCCAACTTCCATTAGAAAAGACTATTATAGTCAATTACAGAATGCTCCTTTGGGCAATACGATTTTCGTGAGTAATATGCGAAGCAGCTGAGCGATAGGTCTCTTTGATCGTTATATTCTTGCAATAGCAAAGACATAGTTCATTCTTTAAGAGAGAGTAGATGCGAAAATTCGGATCGAAAATCTTCACTTGGGCTGTCTCGTGAAGTTTGGCACTCGAAGGCTTGAGGAGCAGTTGAATTGCCTAACCTCCACTACATTAGACTATTATAGTCAATTAGAGAAACCTCTTACATGCATGAAACGTATGTGATAATTAGTTCAATGGTTGTCGGACGCTAATTCAACGTAGTCCTGATTATTTGAACAGTATTTATCAGTTAGTACAAGGTAGTTAAACTAGAAAATGAATGTATAATCTTTGACAAAACCAACCAAGAAAACTACTACTTCGTAAGTGAACGTAATTAGGGTTCGAATCTAAATTAGGGCTTATGTCGGCTTCACATGCAGTATGATTGAGTTTACTGTTACGTGGTTTTTTACTTTAATAATATAATATCGTATGGTGAAATTTTTTAATAGAATATTATATTACTTGATCAGAACATCACAATAGCGGTAAATTTATTTCATAAACAAAATTTTCCTTGTAGGGAGAGAGGAACAATATTTGGCTACTCAAGAATGAGTATGAATTTCTATTCAAAACTTTTAGTGTTCGAATCACATAATTTTGTGCTTATGATAAGAACCGATCATATTATGAATCACTCTGTAAATATCATCTATGCAAAATATGAATTAAAACTAAGGTCGTTTAGTCAATCTATATTGTAGTAAATACATAGACGGTTCGTGATGCTTTTACCAATTCCGTTCATTTGTTTTTATACAGTTCAATGACGAAACGACCTTAGTTTTAATTGATTTATTTCCAGAAACGATCTTTACGTAGTGATTTATCATATGAATGATTATGATCATAAACACGATTCTTTATGAACCGGCAATGAACATTTTGAGTTGAAACTCCTACTCATTCTTTAAGTAACCAAGTATTATTCGAGATAGAAATGACAAGCAACTGTGCAGGACGAGTGAGAAATATGTGTGTTGGTGAAGTTGAACCATGTTTTCCCGGTCGACTTAATATCAGGTGGTCCAATAATATTAATAGTTAGCTGAGCTACTATTGGTACCTTGAGGCATAGAGCCTCAGGGTTTATTCAAGAAAGAAATGACAAGCAACTATGCAGGACAAGTGAGATGTATGTGTGTTGATGAAGTTGGACCATGATTTCCCTGTCAACTTAATATCAATTGGTCCAATAATTTTAATAGTTAGCAGAGCTACGATTGGTCCCTTGAGCCATAGGGCCTCAGGGTTATGTACAAAGTGTAATCGATCCCCTTAAATGTTTGCTTATTTTCTTGGGCAAGAGAACCTTTCAGAGTACAAGTCCCCCCATTTCTCTCACATCTTTACAGCTGCAATTCATCATTCTACCTTTCCTCAACTACTTCTGCTACTTTATCCTTTAATGTCTTCATATCAAAGCATTTCTTCTTTTAGATGAAAAAAAAAAAATCAATAAAGGGAGTAGGAAGAATCAAGCTCACGTACCAATTGAGTGAGCTTGATTCTTCTTCCTAAGAGCGTTTTCAGTCCATCCCAATTAGTAGGGTAATTGGGAAAAAATCACCCAAAAGAAGGAAAAATAAGTGATCTAGCCCACACCCAAAAGTCAAGCAATTTAGCTACCTAACCCAACCCGACCACTAAATTTGGGGATTATTGCCTAACCTTGTGCTCAAGTGATATGACTTCAGCCATGACCAAAACAGAGGGGATGGAGAAGGATTATCGCCTAACCTTGAGCCCAGGTCTCCATCTCCTTCCTCTTTGACAACCTTGGCCGCATCAACGATTTCTAGGTTGTCGTCACTTTGACGATTTCTGGGTTGGATTTTAGTGTGTTAAACCTAACACGGGTCAGATTTTACTGAAGTATGTATAATGCTCACACGCGATTGCTTAAACTATTTAAGATAGTGAATGAGTTACATATCATAAATGCACCAACGATCACACACATAAATGTACGACTGACTCTAACACAACTCAAACAGTGTACACACTATTTCCAATATTGATTCACATGTTTAAGGCACATACATTTGTTCATGATGTAAACTCGTGGCTCTCCTCTAAAGTAGAAATTAGTAATAGGCGTGAGCCTACCATCACAAAGTAATGATATATAATATGATAGAAAGGAAGAAAAAAAATATGAGGGTCCCAAGCCAATAAAACTTTATAGAGAGGAGGAGGGGTTTGATCTTTGATGTGCTTTTTTGCTTGGCAAATAGGGCAATGTGGGGGACCATATATGCCTTGGTGAAGAATATAAGTTTGCACGTTTTGGGTTTGATTGGTGGTGTTTGTATTACACATTGGAAGATTCTGTCCATGTTTTATGCTCTTAAAGCTCGACATTTACTTACCCATATATCACCTCTGCTTCCCCTGCCCCCCGCTCCTCTCTCACGTACACACACACAATAGCGTGAGATGAAATTTGGCTCGTGTCCTAAACCCTATGTAACCGCAATCCGAAATCATATGTGGGGGTGACCATCAGGTTGTGTTCGTGTTACTTATTTATATTTGTGTTGTGTTTGTGTCAAGTATGTGTTGATCAATACGCAGACGGATATGAAAATCATAATAGAACAATAGAATAATTCATATTACTCGTTGAAAAAGAAGAAAAGTTGTGTTAATTATGTCTCGTCACGTCATATATTTGTGCACGTTTTGAGTCTTTTTTTATGTGTCTTATGTGGAATTTCTTTGATAAATTGAAATGATATTATGCTTATGAGTCATAACCATGTCATTTAAACCGGCTTGGGAAGGTTCAATAGGACCACTTTCAACAAATTACTTGTTCATAAAATATGTACTTTTTACATTAATTGATATTTTAGGTTTGGTTTGGTGGTTGCCTTGGTTGAGCAATTTTTTTTTCACCCACCCCTATTTATGAGAATTCAAACTTAGATATCGACTGAGTGTACAACTCATTTTATACTTACATATACGCTATTTACAACCCATTTCATACTCACATATACGCTATTTACAACCCATTTCATACTCACCTAAATTGAAGATCGATCGACCACCACATAATGCAAGTGGCAATGTAGGGTTACCACAAAGAAACCACAACCAGAAAATTCAACTTCAAAATATACCTATATTTATGAGGTAGTGCAAATCTTAAAAAGGAAGGAAACCAAGTTGGCTCTCTCTCACTCTCTCTTTCTTTGTCCATCCATCAAGTAGTGAGAGTGATTTGTTTTTTTGCTTGTTTTGGTACAAGTAGATGAAGATGATGCACGTCCACTTCAAGTCATTACTTCAAAAGAATATTGGACAAGTAAACGATACTAATCCTCCCCTCCTTTTGTTCAAGGGATGCCTTCTCCATTGAAAGAACAAAGAACCTCCTTGACTTGGAGAGGGGGGGAGGATTAGATAACAAATTGACATTTATGCAGCTTATAAGCCAATGAGAAACAAATACAATGAAGCACGGTATAATAATGTTAAAGTTTCAGAGAGAGGACGCGGTCTACCATTAATAGCGTCGATATTGTCCTCACTTAATCACCTGTGCAATTATTAAGTTTGGAGTTTCTATGCAAAAGGCCTCCATACAATTAAAAATGGAACCATCTGATATTAGTTATGATTTGTTTGTACAATAGTCTATGCGAAACTTTGTACTTTATTCAACACGTTCACTCACGTTTGATCATTTTGGAGCTTCATTGGTCATGTTTATAAGTGAACCCAATAATTATATAGTTATATGAAACCCTAATATAAAGTCAACTAGGAGACTATACATGGCAGTTTCATTCAATTATTTTTAACATTTTTTTTGAGAATATATACTTACTTATCCGTTAGACTTGATTGAATAAATTTCACCTTTCAACCAAAAAAACTAGGAGACTCAATTGGGTTTGGGTTGCTAACTCTCACGGAACGGATAAGAAGTGGACATTTTTTAATTACTTTTATACTTTTTAAATTTTTGAAAATCCATTAGGCTCGCAAATTAAGAAATTTTGAGTTTTCACAAATTGCAGAACCCCCCACTCTCGTATTCGAGCACCATAGTCCGAACATGACCAACATTTTTTCTTTTACAAATGATTAATTCATTTAAACTAAATGTAATGAGAGTTAAAATTAAGAGCCATTAGGTTAAGGAGGAAGACATTATTCACCGTTTACACCATGCGCCGACGATAACATTATTCACCATTTGTTGGGTTTTCTTGTATTTTGGGCTGTTTGCCCAACCTCAATATCAATAGGCCTAGAAAACTCGGGCACCAACTAAAGGCCCAACCCTAGTGCATAGGTTAGCAGCAAAACCAATCTTTCGACACATCACCGACCCACAACGAGTGTTTTAGCCGTCAGTGTTCTTATCTCTACTTTCTTTTTCTTGTCATGGCAAAATCATTTGTTTTAGGGAAATTTAATGAAAAGCTTCTGACACTGTTCACTTTAACGAAAAATCACATTTTTACACTAAAAAGTCAATACTGGTATTATTCACTTTACTCTTTACTTTATCATTTTCGTTCAAACTCAAAATTTTCGAGCATTTTTCATTAGTTTTCTTTTTGTTTTATGGCTTAAGACTTGATATCATTGGAGTTGTGTTAAATTCCAATCCTGTTGAGTCTTACAACTATAGAACATAAATTATACTTATATAAAAAAGTATAATTTATCTTAATGACATGATTTGTCATTAAGATAAATTATATTTAAATAAAACCTATGATTTGTCATTACTTATATTAATGTCATTTTTTTACATACGGTACATTTTACATACAAAAAGTTGGTGCATTTTTTACCAAAAAGGTGGTACATTTTATATAAAAAAGAATGGGTACATTTTATATACAAACTAAAACTAAAAAGAAAATTGGTACAATTTAAAAAAAGGGTTGCAAATTAAAATGGGTACAAATTAAAAATAAAAAAATAAGATGCAAAATTTAGCCATATATATATATATATATATATATATCAAATGTAATGTTTCTAACACTAAATGAATATATTTAGAAGTAAAATTTAATTATCTTGACATGTAAAACAATCATAAGCTCGATCACGAGGGTCCAAATCAGGGTAGGAGCCCAACTTCCCTCTTTGCTTTGCGACCTCATCACTTCAATTCAAGCGCAAACCAATTTCTTTCTTAGTCACCGGGCGGGAGGTGAAGGCCATAAGAGAAGATTGCCCTCCCGGTAAGGTAGTTTACTTGCTTACTTTGGTTAACATAAACTTCTTCCTCTGAGGCTAGCTCGAGGACAAGCGGAGGTGGTTCTTTCTCCTCTGGGGTTAAGTCTTTGAAGGGGCTGCCTGGTCTTGACTTCCTCGATCTCCATTTCCCATTATGACAGTGAAACGATAAAAAAAAAATGCCCAATACAACCACAACCTAACTTGCACGAGATTCAACAACCAAAACTACTGGTAGTTTATTATTGAAATAATTAATGACGTTTATTAAAACCAAGGGACCTTGATGAAAAATTGAAAAGGAATAAGGTTTCGATCAATGGAGTTGAAAAAAGAGGGATAAGAACCAAATTTCTCCTTGAATTAATTTAGTCTCTACTGGTTTGAGCTATAAAAACCAAGTCATTTCAAATCGCGATGAGTTGAATTTAATTGCAAATATAGCACAAAATTGATGGGAATGGTGGGATCTAAACTCAACTTGTTGGGCAATGGAGCTCAAGAATTTCAAAGATTCATACATTTGTTACACATTTTAACGCCAAATGCCAAATTCTAGAAATCAATTTCAAATTTCGGAAAGTTTGTGATCAATGTGATGTATTTTTTGAATACAAATGATATTTAAAGTGGGACATCTTATAAAATTAGTGTGGAACTAATGGAAGTGGATTTTTAAAATCCAAATTTGATTCACACTTTAAAATTTAAGGAAAATTAATAAAAAAAGATTTGAAAACTTTGAGTTTTAACGATAAGGACAAAATAAAGAGTAAAGTGAATAATACCAGAATTGACTTTTTAGTGTAAAATGTGGTTTTTCGTTAAAGTGAACAATACCGGAAGTTTTTCGTTAAAATTCTCTAAAATTTATTGCGAGTGTCTTAAAGAAAAAAATATTGTGTAAAAATAATTTCTCGTGTTTAAACGGATTTTTCTTTATTCGAATCACACAAGATAGGACAGACAAAATTCTTGATGAATGATGGCATGTCAAATATTTGCTATGCCATGATTGAAATACACTCTATTTGAGACCAAATCGATTCCCTCCGATGTGAGTGTGTTTTCCCTCCGTTGTGAGGTTTCCAGATCGACCAACCTTTCCTGTAGAAACTCTACTCCCCTGTCAACTCCTTTTGCTTCCACTGTTCTTTGTCAATCTTCAAAAGGGACTGCGAAGTGGGAATATACCAAAGAAAAAACAGCGCTACTCGAACAACAGTCTACCTCAACCATACTTCTGTACAAGTGCCCTACACACCACGTAGCATCAGTGCACACATGGCGCAGCCGGAGGTGGAGGAGTTGGTGGTACATCTGGAAAAGTCTATGGATCTGGGGACCATGGAGCATGGGGTCGAGTTGGTGGGTGCTGCCCTGTTCCACAGAACCTTGAATAAGTGGGGGGTCAGGAATATGCTAAGGTCTTCATGGAAAGAGATGAGTGAAATTGAAGTGAAATGGTTCCGGGATACAACATTCATCATTACGGCACAAGATGAAAGCACTGCAGTAAAGATTCTTGAACAAGTCCCCAGGGCTGTCATGAAGCAGAATTTTTCTGTCAAGTGATGGCCGCCTGAGCTTGCACTTGAGGAGATCCAGATGGAGCTGGTCCCCTTCTGGGTACAAATAAGGGGTGTTCCGCTGTGCCTGAGTACGGATACCAATGTTCGACGCCTGGCCAAGGAAGTTGGTTCCAAGGCGCGTGGGTTCTTACGAGTGACAGTCACTGTTAATACTCAAAACCCATTGACGACGGGATGTTGGTGATAGGCTAGGGATAAAAACACTTAAAAATATTTACTAGAGAATAAGGTAATTGTAGTATAACAGATCAAGCAAGGTTGTTCTTTATAGGGATTGAATGAATAATTTATGAAAAAATTAAATCTTAATTAATTATTTGAAACAAGATTTGAAAAAGATTGTTTTTATGATTTAAAATATTAAGAACGAATTTAATTAAAAACAATTAAATAAATTGGCAAAGTAAAGAAAACAAAAGAAAATAGTTTTGAAAATAAATTTAAGCACTAGGGTTCTATCGTCACCATTAACAGTTCTATGCAATTTTACTAATTACTTATGAATTTCTACATACATGCTTTGAAGATTAGGCATTCCTAATACATATTTTCCTCGTGATGTTCAAGCGAAAACGTATATCTAACATGCAATTCGTCTGTGATGTTTAGATCAAATATAAACATGCAAGACTCATTAAGCCTTGTGAAAACCCTTTGAAAAACCCTGCAACCCTTAAGAGCGTGATGTTCGGTCTAAGTGAACTTAGAATTACTAATCACAAGAAACCCTCTTCAATTTCAAGGTGATGTTTCAACAGAAATTGCATCAAATTACTTGTCTAAAAACCCTAATGGTCGCGAATCACTAAGACAATTAGATAGTTTAATCGCGGTGATTAATAATTCAAAGCAAGCATGCATCCATTCATAAGAAAATTAAGCAAATTAATCAAATCAGATATTCATGCTAAGGCTTGTGGCTTCACCCTAGCAAAATGACTAGTTACGAACAATCATATTAAAAACTAAAGAAAATATATTAACTAGAAAAAAGATTGAAAACACCTTGTAGGTAAAATGTCTGAAGTTCTCCAAAATAATGCTACGTTCTCTATTGGCTAAATAGCCTTATTTATACTACTACAAATAAAATCCTTACTAGAAAATGTCTTCTAAAAACTAGGAAACATAATAGAATAAAATAACTAGAAAATAAAAGGTTTCCTATTTAAACTAAAATTTGGACTTCTCAGAAAATCCATCTTTTGACCGACCAAATCAACTCCAATTTGGTCCCAAAATGTCCCTTTTTAAAGCTTGAGACATCCCTAACAAATCCTTAGAAGGAATCTTCCTAAAAATATGCCAGATTGACCTCCAAAATACCTAAAACGTAAAGAAACATCAATTTGGAAAGCTGCGCGCTGTGTCTTCTTTTCTTCGCCATGGTCAAACGGCTTGGTAGAAAAATCTAGAATTTTGACATAATCATCTTGAAAGACTCACGAACATCCTTGCCATTTAATCACTTTTTGCCCTAGAGGAAGTCGAATGTCCTACATTGAAAATATATAACAAAGTATCAAAATTCTACCAAAATAACCAATAAACTATAACTAAGAATAGGGTAAAATTTATGGTATAAGACATGTAAAACCCCGTCCCGAATTGTGTATTTTTTCGTATTTACGAAAGTATAAAATGACCATTTTGCCCCCTATCACTTACCCAATCATGTTTCCCTTTTTGGATTTCCTCCAAATTCTCATCCTTTCTTTGCCTGCCACGTGGCAATCTCCCATCTCTCTTCCTCTTCTTCTCTCTTCTTTCCCCAAGACACACTCTTTCTCGGACCTTTATCCCTTTTCCTTTCTCGGCAACACACACACTTACCCGTACACCCAAAGGACCACGACACCACCACCATCATTGAGTAGACCTTTTTTCTCTCTCTCTCTCCCCCTCTTCCTCTGTGGAGCACTGAGACACATAAAGGCCACCCCATTCTTTATGTGAGTCTGACAACTTCAAGCCAACTTTCCGGCCACGACGAGGGACCACGAAGGTATGAAACTCTCCATCTCGTCTCTATCTTCATTTTGGTAGTTGGATCGTACCCTAGGGTTGTCAATCGGCGTCGATCGAAGCTCGGGAAGCTCCGGTCTCTCTCTCTGGAAAAAATGAGTCATACCCGACCTAAGGCCCTAACCAGGTCCTCTAGCCCAGAGCATCGGGCTAGGCTTCCAAACCTAAAGCCTTTTTGAACGAAGGCCCTTGGGTCATGTAACCATGGGTCTTTGGCTCGTTGAACTTAAACCCAAAACCCTAGGGTGCCCAACTTATTTCTTTAACCCAAAACCCTATGGAACCCTGACCTTTGGGCCATGGAACTTGGTCAATTAGCCAAGCTCAAACCTAATAGGCCCAAGTCCAGACCCAGACCCAGCCCAACCCAATTGGATCCCAGGAACTTAGGCCGCATGTGGGCCTGCGCATGGGACTGCGTGAAGGGTTGCCGGTGCTAGCGCGTGGAGCACACGCTCTGCCATCCACGGCGGGGTCGACGACTTTTCCAGCCAACTTTCAACGACCCACGGCGATGCGTGGGGGTACTCGAGGTCCTTTTTTATGTTTTTCGACGTTCTGAATCCATTTATGATGTCCATTTCCTGAAATTCAATTGTTATGATAGAGTTTTATTAATTGGACTCTTTATGTTCTTAGGTACGACTATTAGCGACGATTCCGTCCTTCCTATTTCGCACAGTTCATCCACGACGAAGTATTTGTGAGTGGACCCCTTCTAAAATGCATGTTTTAATAGTAGAAATGCATACATGAAAGCATGACTTAATGGTTACATTTTATGAGTAAATTAGATTTACACTTTATGATTTATCATGCTTTAATGAGAATATTTTTGAATACATACTTTATTGAATTTATGTTATTTGTAGTATATATGATGGATGTCTATATACTATTTATGAACATGTTTTTACATGCTTTTGTAGTATATATGATGGATGACTATATACTATGAAGATGCTTTGAGATATATGTACTTATGTTGGAAAGATTATATTCAATGATTTTGTGCTTATCTAGTGGTCTCTATTTATGCCTTCGGGTGGGTGTTGTAGGAGCTTACGGGTGATTGATATGTGAAGTGTTATGAATAAAGGCCTTCGGGCGAATGAAGAGTTCTATATGCCTTCGGGCAATACTGATACCACTATTTAGCACAATATATACGATATATGTTTTACGAAGATTTTATGGCATACTAGGGTTTTCGGAAAACGTATTATATATTACGCTATATGAGTTTTATGGCATACTAGGGTTTTCACTTCCTCTTTTACAGTGGTGCCTCCTCTCCTTTGAAGAAAGCTTGCAAATTCATTTATCAAATCTATGAGATTTGCAATGAAGTTTGGAAAACCACCAGTCAAAGAGCTAGTTGAATGGAGAGCCTTTGGAAAAATTCCCTTGCCTTCTTTGATCATTCTTCCTTCCTTATCAAACTTTGGCTTTAACTCCGGATGTAAGATCCAGCATTTTTCCCTTATGTGCCCCTTCATGTTGCAATAGGTACATTTCCAATCTGCCTTCTTTCCAGTAAATTTTTTTTTCACCAGTGTGTTTATGATTGCTGGTGAAAACCCTTGCCTCAGAGTTGGACTTGGGTTCAATGTGCATGACTTTTCTTCGAGTTTCCTCCCGTTGGACAGCTTGACAAACACTATTAAATGAGGGCAGATCTGCAGTCATCAGCAAGTGACTTCAAAGATCTTCATATTCTGCTCCAAGACTTGCCAAAAGTTGAAACACTTTGTCTTCATCGGCTCTTTTGAGGAGTGCAGCGGAATCAGTTGTATGTGGACGATACATGTCAAGTTTGTTCCACATGGACTTCATGCTCCCAAGGTGTTGCACGAAGGATTGATCACCTTGCCTTAGCCCAGTGAGATTCTTCTTGAGTTGAAATATACGAGCAGCATTGTTCTGGCTGCCATAAATCTCTTTGATAGATTCCCACAAAACATGAGAAGATTATGAGTAACTGAAGAGTTCAGACAACTTAGGTTCCATAGAGTTAAGTATCCAGGACATAACAAGCTGACGTTTGCATGCCATGCACCATACGATGTAGAGGGTGGTTCAGGTGCGTTAGTGATTCCATTGACATACCCTAGCTTCAATCTTCCACCTAGGGCAAAAGAGATGGCATGAGACCACGGTAGGTAATTAAACTCGTTTAATAACACTGAGCACAGGCGCAGATTTGGATTGATCTCACCATGAATCACACTGGAAGGTGAAGTGTTTGACGAGCTTGCTGCCTCTCGGCTTAAAGTTTGATCTTCTGCCATGACAGTGAACGAATAGCAGAAGACACCAAGAAAGAAGAAAAAAAAATTTAGAATGGAATGGATTGAACAACAGAGACAGGACCCTATGGTTCCTGCTCTGATACCATGTTGATTTTTGAGTTCAACAAAGTGTGTATATTTTTCATAAGAGAGAAATACAAGAGAGAGGTCTCATATATGGAGACCGAGCAAGGAAGGGAAAACCTACCCAATAAACAAATGCTAACAGCTACAAAGAAGTAACTAGAGAGAAAAAGGCTAGCCCTAGATACAACTTACAAGAAATCTACTAGAAGATATAAACCCTAGAATTAAGGAAGAACACAAAGTGACGGTTTAGTGGCAGCTACAACTCTACCCGAAAATAAGGAAAGAGTTGCAGTCACAACTTGACCTTGATGTGCCACGGACAGACATCAACCCATGCTCCTAACCCATCAGTTTCAATACCCTTAATAAAGAAAATATATTTTGAATGATTTTATTCATAACACAAAGGCTTATATTTATACAACGTATATGCTTGATGTACAAGTAAGAATCACATCCTATACTGGTACAATCAGAATCAAATTACAATATTAATTCCTATTCTTAAGAGTTACAGTTGACTTTGGCAAGATTCCTTCTCTAACACCTAAGTCTTCCTCCCACATTTTATAAATAGGACAGTCAATTTTCATCGAAAACCTTTGCCACTTAGCACAGGAAATTAAAATTGAATAAAATTGAAATATAAAATTTCATATTTTCTCCTGGTTTAAATAAAAATGATATATTGTACAGCATTTTACGTTAATTTTTTTCTATTTTTTTTATAGTTTTCTTTTTAGATGAGACTAGAAGAAATTGATTACGTTCATCCATAATACACATTTATGCAAAAAACAATATGAAATTCTTTCCGTGTTAAAATTTTCATCGGGCGGTCCGTCCAATCCGGATGAGGATCCTCTCCGGATCATCTTTGTGGGGATCTGGAGAATCAATCAATTGTGTCCGCTCATCGTATATCGTGCGGTCAGTTTTCGTTAGTTAATATTTATATTTAATTTTAAATAAAAAATTTAAAATAATTTCTAATCGCATAATGTAGATGAACGGATATAATTGATTGATTCTAAAGACCCCACATAAAGAATCCGACTAGAATACTAATCCGTCCAATCCCACATATGAATCTCTCATTGGGATTGCACCCTCCCACAAACCGCGCCGTTTTGTTTAGTACTTTTTTAAAATCCCAAGCCCAAACCACGTCGTTTGGCCTGGGTATCTTCTTAAAAAAATTATAACGTGCACCAGCACCAGCAGCGCAGCGCCGTGCCGCACAACTAGAACCGACGATTTCCGGCGAGAGGTCTTGTGTAGCTTCTCCACTGTTTGTGACCTAGTGTTGGGTTTCGTCTGTTTGGTTGCCGAGAAAATGGAGGAAAATAGAAGGATTAGGTTATCGTGAATTCGATTGGTTGCTACTTTGCTATTGAAATGATCGTCGAATTAGGGTTAGTTGACCTTAGTTCAGATATAGTGAGAGTAATTCGCGGCGCATCAATTCTTGGTTGGTCCGACATCGATCTGTATATGCCCTAACTCCTAAGCAAGTACCCTAAGAAGATCGTCATTTAGTTTCACTGCATTACAAATGCTGTCTGTGGAATTTGAATTACTTCTCGTAAATTAGATTTGAAATTCCGTCGTTTTACTTCACTTGACTGAGAAGCAAAGTGCTTTGCCTCGCGGAATTGGAATTATTGCAGGGAGATCGTTTGAAGGTTAAAGTGAACACACAGACTTCTACAAAGACTCAGCTTCCTTACTCATATTACTCTCTCCCTTACTGCCAACCTGAGAGAATCGTCAACAGTATAGAGAATCTTGGGGAAGTGCTCCGTGGTGACAGGATCGCGAGCTCCCCCTATGTGGTTAGTGTTGCTGCATTTGTACAACTCTAAGAACTCTAAGCCTACTTGTTTCTCCTATGTTCATAAACTTACAATCGGACTTGTGCAGTTTCGTATGCAGGAGCCTCAGATGTGCAACATTGTCTGCCGGATAACACCTAATGCCAACATTGTAAAGGAGTTTAAGGAGAAGATAGATGACGAGTATCGAGTGAACATGTATTTAATTTTTTCTGACAATTTAAATGATTTATCCTAGTATATTTGAGGAGCCAAAACGAAGTCGCATATCTTATTAAGACTTTTTTTTTTATGACAGGATACTTGATAATCTACCTCTAGTCGTTCCCATTCAAAGGCTATATCAAAAAGATCGTACTGTTTATCAGCTTGGATTCCATGTTGGGTTCAAAGGGGATTAAGCTGGGGTATGTCCAGTATTTGTTGGCACCAAATACCTTTCTTATTCGGGGATGATTATGTTTTTCTCGTTCTTACACTATGTTATTGTGCTCAGACCAAAGAAGAGGAATACTTCATCCACAACCATCTGTCATTTACTGTGAAGTACCATAAAGATCCGCGAACTGGAACAGCAAGAATTGTGGGATTTGAGGTTAAACCATTCAGGTCAGTATTTTTCAGGACGTTCCTTTTCTCCTGCATGATTCCTTTTTGGTGAATCTTCTTTCTAAATTATCAGTTGGTAATATGGTTTGTTTGACTGTTGAATGTCCACAGTGTTAAACATGAATATGAAGGGAAATGGAATGATAGGACTCGTTTAACTACCTGTTGTTAATTCTAACTCTCCTCAAGAAGTTGCCGAGAATCAAGAAATCGTATTTACCTATGATGTTGAATTCCAGGTGAGCTCTGTAATTTAAAATTTTACTCGGTATTTTTTCGTAGGAGAATTATAACTCATAATTTACTGTCTACTCTTTACTTATTTTTTCTTTACTCGGTAATTTACTGTCTACTCTTTACTTATTACAGCATCATTTATTTGTGTCATGAACTACTATCGTATGTCTATTGCCCTAATATTTCTGATGTAATGGTGCTGAACATATGAGGAACTAGTCATCTCATAGGATACTTCTTTTCATGTCTACCTGTTCAGGAGAGTGATGTGAAGTCGGCTTCTAGATGGGATGCTTATATCTGGATGAGTGACGACCAAATCCATTGGTTTTCAATTGTCAACTCATTGATTATTGTCCTCTTCCTTTCGTGTATGGTAGCGATGATTATGCTAAGAACACTCTACCGTGATATCTCCAAGTATAATGAACTTGAGACCCAGGAAGAAGCGCAAGAAGAAACAGGATGGAAAGTTGTCCACGGGGATGTCTTCAGGCCTCCAAATAACTCTGAATTGCTCTGTGTATATGTTGGAACTGGTGTTCAATTGTTTGGAATGATACCGGTGACAATGATATTTGCTGTCCTTGGCTTCCTCTCCCCATCTAACCGGGGCGGTCTTATGACCACAATGCTCTTGCTCTTTGGTCTTTCATGGGACTTTTCGCCCGTTATACCTCTGTTCGCTTGTACAAGACGTTTCAGGGTACAGAATGGATGAAAATTGCATTTGGGACTGCGGGCCGGCCTTGAGTAAGTGCGAGGAGTGCGATCTTACAGATCTTACAAGGCCCTGATTTTCTGGGGCCCCCATATTCTAAAATCCTTCTTAATATTCTATATATAAAAAAGCTGGGAAGCGTTGGTTCCTTCATGTGGTAGTGCACGGGTTCGACACCTTAGTTTGTCATATTTGATGTTTTTGATTTTTTTTTTCTTCCAGCCATGTTTCTTTCATATAGTGCATGTGCGGGGTAACTATTTTGGGATTTTTGAGCTACACTATTTTTTCTATTTTTAAATATTTGGAGTTTAATTTCTTTCATTATACAAGATAATTTTGCTAATAAATTTGTAGTTAGGAATATCATAATAAATTAAAACTCTTAAATTTGATATAATTTTTTAAAAGCCTCCATTCCTTATATGATATCATTTAATTGAATACATTTCATAATTAGAATAATTTATTCTTTTGGTCACCGTTTAAAAGTCATCTATTTTTCATTCCATTTGAAGACTATTGAGTCATCCATATCAAAAAGAAAATTATAGTACAACTACACCTATATTGTTAGATTAAGTTGGTTTAATTGTTTAAGACATGAATCTCAAAATTTTAACTAATCTAATGGCAATCAACGGGAGGGGGGGGGAGTGAGAATCATCCTCACTTTAGGGCATGACAAAAAATGCAATGAAAAAAAGTTCATTATAAGATGCTACTAATATCATAACTAATGATTCGTTTAACACATAAATTTGTTTTAGATGAACTCTAGATGATAAGAAGAGCATGAATGATTTTGATTATGGTATTTGTACGGTGATATAATAAGTACACAGTCATATCACCAAGATTTTTGTATTTAAAAAGTATGGATATTCTAATAAAAAACATAGAGAATGCAGATAGGTACATGACCACCACACTATGCTTCATTTTTCTTTATTTATTTATTTATTTTCTTTTGCATTATATCAATTTACACACAATAAAAATATAAAATATAAAAAAAAAATATAGCAACCAAAAGTTTAGACCATGCAAGGACCTCCAAAATCTCAGGACCGGCCTGGACCTCACCATCGTCGGCCGGCAGTCGCCCAGCCTCTCCCTCCTCGGCGAGTCCAGAGTCCGCCACAACAGCTGTTTCATCGTCGATGTCAGATCCTCCGTCGGGTTCGCGGGAGGACTCGACATCGGAAACTCCTCGCAGAAGCGGACGTGCCGCTTCAGCGCCTCCTCCGTGCTAATCTTCCTCGGCGACCTCGAGTTCTGGTCCTTGATCACCTCAGTGCAGAGTCCGCAAATCCACCGGCCCTGGTGCCTCTCCTTCACCGTCGCTACGTACACCGGTGTGCACTTCTCTTTCAAACCGCAGCAGTAGCACTTCATCACCACCTCCTCCTCTGGCTCTAAAATCCTCTTCGCCTCCGCCGACTCCATAACAAAACCTCTCGAGGAAAAACGAAACTTTGAAGCATCCCTGACGCAATTTTTTACGTTACGGCGAAATTATGGCAGAGACTTCAAAATCTTCACTGTGAATTTGCAGAGGGGCTTGATTTGCTTTGTATTACTGTTGTATTTATTGGAAAACTAACCAAAACACCCTCAAAATTTTACTTTTAATCATAAGGACAGATTTTTTCAAAAATGCCAATCCTACCCTTCACACATATGTACAAGATTGGGTCAGTTTTCTGCAAAGTTCAAGTGGATACTTCCAAAAGAAGAAAAAAGAGATTGACATTTTCAGAAAACATTTGCATGCAAAAGAATATGTGGCAAACATGCAACAACCAAGACAATACAAATTCACATGCAAAAGAAAATGTGGCAAATAGTGTAGCAACCAAGACAACATAAATTCACATGACATTCAAGCAAAGACAAGATAGCCAGCTTTCAGAAACAGTGCTGACAGTTTTTAGAAACAGTGTGCTGTCACTATTCAGAAAATTGTAAATAGATGAAATGTTATTTTTGAAGAATTAGATTTTATATATAAGGGAGCTTTTCCTCCCATACAAAAGACACATTTTTCTCAACATCTGAAAACATCATAGTCACTTCATACACTCAAGCATTCGTAGCCTTCATAGCATCCTTGTAAACACTTCTTTGTAATCACTTTCTTGTAAACAACCATCTCTGTAAACATTCCATATATCAATAAAAATTCAAGTGTACATATTCAAGCAATCTCCAAGTCTTAAGTAAGTTTTCTTTTCCTTCTTTAGTGTGTTTGTTTAATTAGACTTCTAGTCCAAAACAGGAAAACACTATTGTGGTTATATTATTAACCTGTTAAACTGACGATCATACTTTGTTCGAGCACTCTGTTATAGTTGAATGTTTGCCATACAAATAACTGGACATCAACTAGGGTACCTCTGAGTTCTTCGTACCTCTGAGTTCAGCCGTTAAGGCCTTATACTTGTATTGTGAGTGACCGTCATGCTGAAACATGTCGAGTTCCATGTGCAAGGTTCTATGTCTAGTTGTTATAATGGTCATCCGACTATTTAACCGAGCATGCGTTACGAATTTGGTATCAGAGCCTAGTTTAACATTTTAATAGTATAATTATAATAGTAAAGTACCTTGATGATAGAAGTCGTAGATACAACTGATATCATATTTGTTTATTGTATATGAACAACATATATTATTGTCCCTGTAGACCCTGTCAACCACAATTACCAGGTATTTATTGTCCCAGACATCCAACTATAACTAGCATAAAGAGAAAATTAGCATATATATCCAAAAAGAATTATTAGTACTTTGAAGAAGCAAAAATTTTATCTTGGATATCTTGAACATCCTTCATTTATTCGTAAATATAATAACACAGAATTGCAGCATAAAGTTTTAGAAGCAAAAAGAACAACAAATCAAGTTTTAGAGACATTGAGAGAAGAAAGAGAGTTTTTAAGAAACCAGTTAGCCGTAACCCTAGAGAAAGGTAGACTATAGTTTATGATAGATTATCTTAATTTAGAAATTAGTGAACCTCAAAAAAGAAAACTAATTTTAGACCAAAATAGTTTAGTTTGTTATTTTTCATCAAGAAAGCATAATCATATTTTGCACAGTGAAGAAAATTCACAAGCCAATACTATTGTAGATCTTATTATTAGTCAAGCAGAAAAAATAAAATTAGAAAATAATAAGTATAATCATTTGTTAAACCAGTTGTTAGAACATTTCCAGAAAAACTCTATAAAAATAATTAGACAAAATTTAGACTATATTACATCTCAGTTAGAAGATAATAGTAGAAATATTCAAAGGTTTCCTAGCAAAAGAGAGATAAAAGAGCTTGTTGATCTTATAGATAGTAAGCCGAAGCAAGTAAAACTTAGATCATTAGAAATAGTTGAACAGCTAAAATCAGAAGTTCAAAAAATTCAATTAGTACAAAAAGAGTTAAGTGAACAAGTAGATAAGTTGCATAATAAAATAGATAAATTATTAGTTTAATGACAGGAGAGTATAAAGGTAAAGTGTCTGTTAGATATATTAAAGTGAGCATAAGAACAAAAAATTATAATATGAAAGGAGAGTATAAAAATTTGTGTATTAACTTAATGTATATAGGTAAAGTGTCTGATAGATATAATCATAAGTTTAATTTAGAGTTTCAAAATTTAGTTCAAACATTTGGCAGTAAACATGTAAATATGATAGAAGCAAAACTCGTAGATAATAGCTTTTTAGAAGGAACTCAGTGGACATTACCTAATTTACAAGTAGCACCAAATAGACAACCAGATAAAGTACAAATATATGAAACTAGTACAGGTCAAGTAACAATTAGGTTTAGTAATTATAAGCAACTAGAAAAAATAGAAGAGGATGAGAGTGAAATTGAAAATGAGAGTATACATATGGCTTTTGATAATTTAGATATTAATTTAGTTGAACAAAATTTTGATCATATTGTAGATAAACTTATAGAAGATATTGATCATTTAGATGAAGAACAATATTTGGAAAAATATAAGACATATGATTTAGGACTACATAAAATTTCAGACGAAGAAATGAAAATTTTAATCTTAAAAATAGGAGTAGAACACATTTTAGGATCAAAAGAATATAATAATTTATTAGAATTGAAAGCAGAATGTAATCCAGCAGAAGAAAGTAGTACATCAGGAGTAGAAAATCCAGGACATACAAGCAGAACCGATCAACAATTTTTAAGACCAACAAATGAACAATATAATGAAAAAGCAAAAGTAGACTATATGGAAGAAAGTATGATAAAACCTAGAAAAAATAGGATTCCATATTTGAGAGGGTTAGAACAAATTAATATAGCTGGTAATATATTAAATTTAGATAATGTAGATCCACAAGATTGGGAAAGAACGATTGAGAGATGGGAAAAAGGCCGCGTACATGCAGCATTAATGTTAGATTTTAGTAATTCACAAAACATGTTAGATTACTTTGAACATACTTTGGATGGTTTAGTTTTTTATTATTTCCAGTCATGGAAAGTTCAAAATTCAGAACAACATCAGGCAGCTAAAACACATTTTAATATTGATGGTTTTGTTACTTTGATTAAACAAGAGTTTTTTAGATCATACTAGGTTAGATGGCAGAAGTGAACAAGAACAAATAAGAGCAATCAGAAATTTAGAACAATTACAAATTTACGATTTACAGTATATAGCTGAGTATACCACAGATTTCTTTAAATATTTAGGAAGAACAAGTAGAATTAGTGATATTAATTTATTAGATACTTATATGACAAAAATAAAAGGACCAATAGGTGAAAAGATTTGGAATGAATGGCAAAAGCATTCGAAGAAAAATGATATTGCTATAGGACCTAGAATTCAACATGTATATGATATACTTAGACAAGAGTGTAGTCAAATAAAGGCTAAGAGACAAATTAGGAAGCAATTTTACATGAGTTGTAAAAATATAGATTTACCACAACAGTATGGTTGTCATAAGAAAAATAAGCATAAAAAAATATACAAAAAGAAATATAAGTCATATAAACCCTACAAACAACATAAGAATTTCAATATAAGACATTCAAGAACATATAAGAAAAGAAAATATATTCCAAAACAATTTAGAAAAAGAAGTGGCAGACCTTGGATTAGGAAATATAAAGCACCAAAAGATAAGAGTAGTTGTAAATGTTATTCATGTGGAGAAGCTGGACATATTAGACCTAAATGTCCAAAATTAGGTAAACAGTCGAAAGAAAAAGTACATTTGATGGAGTTGTTTAAGTTAGAAGAAGATGAGGATATTCAGTCAATATACAGTTTAGATAATTTAAGTGATAATGAGAGTATTTATAGTATAGAGAGTATTAACATGATAGATTCAGACTTGGAAGATTCAAGTAGCACAAATAGTGATCTAGAAGAATATATGTGTGCATTCATAGAAGAACAGCATGAAGAAGAATATAAATACATTAATTTAGGTTAGCCAGAAAAATGTCATAAGTGTAATAAATTAGTTGCAAATAAATACTACAATACATACTCAATATTATGTGAAAAATGTTATAGTAATAGGTTATTAGAAGTTAATTCAGCAGAATCTGAAATATTAGGAAATATTGTTCATAGTATAGAAAAACCAAAAAATAGTTCTTTAATCACTATAACTTGCGAAATAGAATTAGCAAAAGAACATAAGATACAAACCATAGATATGATAGATACAGGGAGTACAAAGATTGTCATAAGAGAAGAGTTAGTACCAGAAAAATATAGACAAAAATTAGCAAAACCAGTAAGAATAACACAATTTGATGAGAGACCAGTTTACTTAACACATTGTATAAATAATGAGTTTATTAAAGTAGAAAAACAACAATTTAATTTACTATTAACATTTGTTTCACTAGTAGGATCATATCCATTTATTTTAGGATTAAACTTTTTGAAAAGTTTGCAAGGTTTTTGATTTATGAACCCTAACATAACATTTTTCAAAAGAGGCATTACAATAACTGATCAAAGTAATATTGTAGAAGCATACAAAAACATAAATATAGAAGAGACTAGTGGCCAAGATAGTTATCATTTAGAAAACTCAAAAGAAAATGATGAGCATAATAACGTAGAAGAGTTTGATGAAGACATTTTTGAACATGAATACCCGATTTTAGAAGAAGGAACCTGTATAGAAATATTACAGTTAGATAGACCAAAGAGTTTAGAAGAATTGTTACAATTAGCAGAACAAACTAGGATTATAGGAGAAGACCCACAGTTACATTGGAGCAAAAATAAAATACTAGCAAAATTAGATATAATTAACCCAGATTTAACCATTAAGACGGCTGATATGCCTTGTAATCTAATAGATAAACAAGAGTTTGAGCAGCAAATAAAAGAGTTGTTAAATTTAAAAGTAATTAGACCATCTAAGTCTAGACATAGATCAGCAGCATTTATTGTAAGAAAACATTCGGAATTAAAAAGAGGTAAGGCTAGAATATTTTATAATTATAAGAGATTAAATGATAATACATACGAAGATAGTTATGAATTACCAAATAAGGATGAGCTTATAAACAAAATTCAAGAGAGTAAATATTTTAGCAAATTTGATTGTAAATCAGGTTTTTGGCAAATAAGATTAGCAGAAGAATCAATTGAGTGGACAACCTTTACTTGTCCAGAAGGACATTTTGAGTGGCTCGTTATGCCATTTGGACTTAAAAATGCTCCATCAATCTTTCAAAGAAAGATGGACCAAATTTTCAAGAAATATGATAATTTTTGTAGTGTTTATGTAGATGATATTTTAGTAGTAAAAATAAAAATGAATATATGAAGCATTTAGAGATAGTATTACAAGAATTTATCAATAATGGAATTGTAATTAGCAAAAATAAAATAGCATTAGAAAAGCAAGATATAGAATTTTTAGAAATGTATATCAAGTCAGGTACAATCCAATTACAAGATCATATAGCTCAAAAGGTCTTAGAATTTCCAGATAAATTAGAAGATAAGAAACAGTTACAGGCATTTTTAGGATTGCTAAATTATGCAAGAAATTTTATCCCTGATTTAGGAAGAAAAATAGCAGTATTGCATAGTAAAACTAGCAAAACTGGACAAAAATATTTTAATAGTGAAGATATTAAATTAGTTCAAAAAATAAAAGAAGAAATTACTAAACTTAAGCCATTAACATTACCATTAGATGATAGTTACAAGATAGTCGAAAAAGATGCTTCATCATTAGGATGTGCATGTATATTATACCAGAAAAGGCATAGGGAATCTCCAAAGTCTGACGAACAAGTTTGTAGATATTCCTCAAGAAAGTTTAGTGATGTACAATCAAGATTACCATCAACAGATTTAGAAATTTTAGGGATAATTAATTCACTTGAAGCATTTTCTTTATTTTTACATAATGAAGTATTTACGATTAGAACAGATTGTCAAAATATAGTTTCTCATTATAACAAGATACATGCTAATAAACAGGCAGCCCGAAGATGGGTTAATTTTGTTGATTCAATTACAGGAAATGGTTTTAAACCAAATTTTGAACATATAAAAGGTAATGACAATACATTAGCTGATATCTTATCAAGATTAATTTGTTGAACAGGTATGGAATATCGTGGATCATCATCAGCAAATAGCACAAGGCCGCAAGGCAGAAGATTTTCTTTTAATGGCATGATGATGCACCATCAACCTCCACCATTCAGTGGATTTCAAAATAGCATGAGCAGACCAGCATCACCATCAGTACCCACGTTCAACTTTAATGGCAATATTGTTGAAGGAATCAGAAATCCAACTCTGAGATACAGGTCAAAGGTACCAGGGCTTTCTAATAGGCAGCAGGTTCTCTTAGATAATTTTTGGAATATCCAAATTAAGCAGCCAAGCATGAGGTTAGGTTATGAAAAATTAATTAGAGCTTTAGAACAAGAGTTTGATAACTTTAATTTTAATTTCCACCAAAACCAGCAGCATATTCATTCTCTTGAGCACAACCTTCAAGTCATCTCTAGGGACCATGAGTCATTACTTGGTAAGTTTACCAAAATGAACCAAGAACTCCAATATCTTAGAATGCAGCAAAAGGCAAGTGACACCTTGAAAAGAGAATTAAAAATAGGTTTAGAAATTGATCAGCATAAGAATAAAGGAAAAGAGGTTATTGAACCCATAGAACAAGAGGCTAATGAGCCCATAGAAGAAATTAAGATTGAGCTCTTAGAAGAAGACGTTGAAATGGAGCAACATCAAAGTAATGAGCAGCATCAGGTTCTGAGTGACAAAGAAAAACAAGAAAAATATGAAAGTTTTCTTAGGAATATATCTTCAGACTTAATATTAGACGATGTTTTATTAGAAGAAATTTCAAAGGCAAAACTAAGAATAATGCCAACAGATATGCAAAATGAGATCCTGAGCAGAGCATCACAGTCCATGAAAGAGTTACAATTACAATTACAATGCGCCTTGTATCAGTCTATCTTTGATCCAAAACCAGGGATGAATATTATTACAAAGATGTATCCTCCATGTCTTTGTGATAGTACAGAGAATTGTATTTGTAAACCAGAGGTTAGCATTGCTATGGCCAGGATTGACATGAGAAATTTAAATCATGGCATTTTAGTTATGAGCATCAGAAAAAGCATAATGAGGTAGAAGTTACCCCTGCCTTACTATTAGAGTTTGGTTATCTCGATAAAATATTTATTAACCGTATTTCTCAACTAGAATCATTTCCTGAAAAACTTATTAAAGTAGCAAAAGATTATCTAGAAAGGTGGAAAGAAATTTGCATAAGTTTTATTAATAGTCCTCCAGATTGGTATGTACACATGCATAAGGAGAAAGCTAGGCATATAGCCATGATCAATGAAGAGTCCTTTAGACTAAACCCTATCTCCTCACATAGGTGGACTCCTTCATACAAAGATATTTTAAAATTTAGAGGGATCCAAATGTTTGCTTTAGATGAGTTTGAAGATTTTAGGTATGATATGGTACTAGTAGCAGAAGAAGAAGAGATGTATATTTACAGCAAGACAAGAATCAGTCATCAGCCTTATTGGAAGCCCCAAAATTTCAAAGAAGAAACAGCGGAAATATATTACAAGGTGAAAGAAGATAGAGAAAGAGATGCGGGGCTAGTAGAAGGCGATGAACAGTATTGGAATAATTTGTCTGAAGAAGAGCTGTATAACATCGACAACATGATGGAAGCCTGAAAAACTAGCTGTAAATTAGCATAAGATGAATAGCATCATAATGTATTTCCAGACAGAAATGTCAACATCATTGTGGTCCGCATGTAATGGCATAAGAGTAAATAAAAAGAAGAGTTTGATCTATTATAAACTTTTCATACATAAAATGTCCTTATGGTTAAGAATGAATAGTACCAAGCCCTTTTCGTTAAAACTACCTTTATTTATAGTGAACTGTTTCAGAGCCGAAATAGAACACTTCTCGGATTCGGATTTGGATTCCCGATTCCCGAAGGAGTTACGCATTTGGGGGCGCGGTAATTTTGTTACTGGATTTGGATTTCGGGATGAGTTTCGATATGTTTCGTCAATTTGTTACTACTTTAGGTTTCGGAGTAAATATCTGGGAAGTTTTGCTACTTAGATTTTGTTTTGGATGTTTCCACGTGTGTCCTTGCGATTGGGGGGGAATCGATTGCTTTTGTGCTGCGCTGAGTACGATCGAAGCTCTCTAAATTTTATTGCCCGATTTCGTTGTGATTTTGCCACGTGGAGCGTTGTGATTCGGGGGAGGATTGCATTCTTTGGCTTGCTGGGTAGGGGATCATAACTTTCAGATTCTGTACAAGCATATATGTGTTTCGAGTTCTCCAAGCCAAACATGATATTCAAGGAAGTAACCACGCGGTATTTCTTTACGCGTGCGCGTCTGTGCAAGGTTGAGTCATCGTGGACATGGCATGTAGGCCCATTTTTTATGAAAAGGATGCGAGGATCCCTTTCTTAGAGATGTTATGAATCCCATGATCGTGATCATTTATCGTACATCGTGTGATAAAAAATAATTTTAAAATTCAATTTAAAAATTAAATATAAATAGTACTTAACGAAAATTGACCGTACGATATTGATGAATGATTATGATTGCGGAATCCCTAAAATTCATAGGAAAAGAGACATGCGAGGATCATTTTCCCATTTTTATGCTAGGTGGGGTCCGATTACTTGCGGATGGGTCCCAAGAAACTGTATTTTAGCAAATCACGTGTTTCGTGTGAGATTAAGTTGTACCTTATGACCCCTAAATGGGTAAATTAAAGTTTAGTTTTTTGTTTCTAGAATATAAAATCTCTAAATAATAATATATTTTAAAATTGTTATTGACATTTTAAAATTTTCGTTAATACTTTTCACAACTATACTTTTATTTTAAATATTGAAATTGCAGAGTATACAATGAGAATTTTTTAGTATCAACAATTGGGTTTCAATCATATTTGAGCCATGTTTATCTCTTTCGTTATGTGATTATTTTTGTTAGGTAAATTCTACGACAATCGTACACTCCAATTATATTCAGATATTGCATATGTAAGTATGATATATATTATATGTACGTGCTTCAATCCACCGAAAACTCTCGCCTTATATTGGTGCAGTGTCGGAACTAGCTATGAATGTAGGGGCTAGGATTCTTATATTGGTGCAGTGTCGGATTTTGTACAGGCATATATGTGTTTTTAGTTCTCCAGGCCGGATCATTTTTGTGGGAATCCTAAAGATCAAGCAATCATGTCTGTTCATCGTAAATCGTGCAATCAATTTTTGTTAGACACTATTTATATTCAATTTTAAATTTTGAATGATTTTTTATCGCACAATGTACGATAAACGAACATAATTACTTGATCCTGAATCACCACAAAGAGGATTGGGGATCATTTTCCCTCCAAGCCAAACGTGATATTTAAGGAAGTAACCACGTGGTATTTTTTCGGGCGTGCGCGTTTGTGGAAGGTTGAGTCATCATGGACATGGTGTGTGGGCCCATTTTTTATGCTAGGCGGGGTCCGGTTACGTGCATATGGGTCCCAAGAAATTGTATTTTAGCAAATCACGTGTTTCGCGTGCGATTAAATTGTACCTTATGACCCCTAAATAGGTAAATTAAAGTTTAAGATTTTTGTTTTTTGAATAATCAAATCTCTAAATAATAATATATTTTAGAACTGTTATTAACAGTTCAAAAATTTCGTTAGTACTTTTCAAAACTATACTTTTATTTTAAATATTGAAATTACGGAGTATACAATGAGAATTTTTTAGTGTCAATAATAATTCTTTTTATTTTGGGTTTCAATCATTCCCTTCCTTGAATTTGAGCCATGTTTATCTCTTGCATTACGTGATTGCTTTTGTCAGGTAAATTCTACGACAATCATTCACTCCAATTATATTCAGCTATTGCATACGTAATTATGACTAGCATAGAGCACACACTTTGTGTGTGTGAACAACCGTCCACCTCCTCCCACGTTCTCTTCAAGCGAAACCGCTTAAGTTCATTCAAACTATCCAAAAAACATCATAATTTTCAGTTACCAGTATGAAAAAATGATGGTGTGACAATTTCTCTTAATAAGTGCATATTTTTATCTTATGTATTTTGATACAAAATTACTATTTTGCCCTCCTCATGTCAACATTGTGTCTCAAAAGTGAGGGAGAAAATTGGAAGAAAAGGGGGTAAAAAGTTGACAAGCCCTCTTCTCTTAATAATATATATATATATATATGTAAATATTTTGATACAAAATTACTATTTTGCCCTCCTAATGGCAACATTGTGTATCAAAAGTGAGGGGCAAAATTGGAAGAAAAGGGAGTAAAAAGTTGACAAGCCCTCTTTTCTTAATATAGATATAGATATAGATAGATACTAGCACTCATGCCCGCGCGATGCTGCGGGTTCATCAATAATGACATCATTTTTTCAGGACATAACATTTTAATTACATAATAGAAAATCATAGAAGACAGAAATTGTAAAAAGGAAGTTGATCAAAAGATTAACAACAATAAACCACTCATTCTTCGAAATAAACATGAAAGTTGTCATTCACATGATCCAAAATGGTAGCTAATGCAGAGGACAAAACAGAAGGAAACAAATATTATAAGCAGCATCAGTTGAATAATTGCAGCAAGCAAACAAATAGAAGACTAAAAAACTGGAAATGAAAGCAGATAACATTGAGTTTTAATAACCGAATAGGGAACTCGTTTAAGCAGTTCCACAGCAGCATTTATACTTGGATGATTTTTTTATTTTTTTATTTTTTTTATTTTTTTTTTTAATCTAGTGTCTCCGGGTCTTTGACCCGACTACTCACTAGGCCACCCGCCTGACCCCACAACATTTGGTAGGCAAGAAACTCTAGCAATTGCTAGGTGGGTACCTTGAGAGGTGTCGAACCCCAGACCTCTTGGTAACAAACCAAGGGCCTGACCATTAGACTAAACACTCTTAGAGCTGCAAAAACAGAAAAGAAAACACAAATTTAACTAAAAATATAGAATTTAACACCAATCCAAGGATTAAATATCAAATATAAAGTCATTAGGATTAGAAATGCAAGCAATAAGCTAATCACAATACCAATTTCGTTTTATATGAGAAGAATGAATATGTATAAATTGAATATCAATCATGCATATATAGACTAACCTAAATAGAAAGAGTCAAATTACAAATTAAGATCAAAAGACCGATCACACACTCTATTCATCTAAATAAACCTAAGGGTTTATTCAGCATGGAAAAAAAAAATGATAGAACAAAGTGTTATTTCTAGCGTTATTTACCCTTGTTACCAGTTTTAATTAATACAAATGAATAACAACTGCTCACCATTTCATCGAGTAACACAGAGTGCATAGCTGTGTATGTTTGAACAGCTCCTGGAATCGACGGTTTCCATATCCTGCAATTTCGGACTCTTATCTTCGCCACCTTTATATAATTTATCGATAGGAGTCGGGCACTGTAGATCACCAGTGTCCCGACAGATTTGCCCTCGGTTATTATTCCCTATTTTCTCTACTCTAATTTAAACACCAGATTCATCCAAAAACAGATTTTTTTTAATCATTTTTCCTTATTTTCTGCGCTCTAAGTTAAACACCATATATACCCAAGAACAGAAAATAAGTGGAAAAAAAAAGAAGAATGACATACCTGAAGTAGAACCAGCGTGAAAATGGCAACACAACACCTGGGAAAAATGAACACCGTTTCCTGAAAACACAAAACATAACTAAATCATGCACCCACAATAACAATGACGACACACAAACGAAAGAAAGACGACGCACCGTTTGCTAAAACGCGAAAGAAAGAAACAGAAAAAGCATAGGAAAAAGTGGGGAAAGAAAGAGATGAAAATGAAAGAAAAAAGGGAGAAACCCTCTCTACAGAAAGCCCCTCGATGATCAACACGTGGAAGACAAAAGGTAGAGCAAAACCATCAAATAAAGTAACCAAAGAAAAATGGGAGACAGGCTGGCTTTTCACAATTTTTAATAATTGTTTTTTCATGGATCAAATTTTTTTATAATTTTTTATTGTGTTATGTCCCACAAAACATGTGGCCTGGTTTAACTTACTTTTAAATTATTTTTTTTTGTTCTGTCATCAATTTTTTAATTGTTATTTTATCTTTCTCTGTGCCACATGTTGCAGAAGACTCGGCGTGGAAGACAAAACCGAAAAATAAAATAACTAAACGGCTAAGCAATGGGAGACAGGTGGGCTTCTCACAATTTTTAATAATTGTTTTGTCCATGTATCCAATTTTTTTATAAATTTTTAATGTAAACATCCAAAATTAAAAGAAAAATTAATGAAAAATGTTTGAAACTTTGAGTTTTAACACACAATATAAAAAATAAAGTAAATAGTAATTTTTTAGTGTAAAAATATAACTTTTTGTTAAAATAAACAGCATAAAGAAAGTAAGAAACAATATTAAGCCTTTCATAACTCTTTTTTGCCCAACCTCACCGTCAGTTCTGATACAATCAAATTAATCTCCTACCTACCAACTTATTTGTCAAATTCTATACATTGGAAAAAACCACCTGCCTCTCTCATTAAATCAAAACTCCCAAACCCAATTCAATCCCTTATCACAACTCACAACATAAGCTAATTAAAAATTTAAGGCCAAAAAAATGTTCAAATGTTAACATTTTAAAATTGAAAAAAAAAAACTAAACCCCGCAAATATAAATCATTATGTAAATCTCACCCTCAAATGTTTTAAAATCACAGAAGCTATCCAAGATGTTGTGGTTAGGGATGGGCAAAATATCCATGGGTATGGGTAACCGCGGTTACCCGCCCATTTAAAGTTGATGGTTATGGTTATGGGTAACCGTTTAAACAAATAAACGGTTATGGGTATAACCGTTTATCCATGAAATTTAAATGAGCGGTTATGGATATTATCCGTGGTTATAACGGGTATCCATCGGTTATGGTTAATATTTATGGGTATAACGGGTATCTATTTACCTATTACCGTGACATTTTAATTTAATAGGAGAGAAGAAGTGATTGAGGTGACTTTAGAAAACTGTCGAGCAGAGAGCACCGAAGTTGCATGCATCAAAAGCAGGTTTCACTGACTTCTTCACCCAAAGCTGCTTTTTTCAATCTGCTTCTGTTTCGCTTGCGCAACTGACATGAAGACCCCATACTTTTGTTTGAGGACAATCCACTTTAAATTGTGGAAAGACAGACATGCCCATGTAGTTCTGATGTATAACTGATAACACTAGTTGTTTGAAGGGTATTATTGACTGTTCACAACATTAATTGATTGAGTAGATTGGTTACTGAATTGGGTAGCAAGCAATTGTGTTTTGTTGAGCTGAGGACGCTTATGGTGGCTACTGATTGGGCTGATGCTCGAGCTATGGGGGAGTTGGCTATTGCTGGACATGTAAGTGCTTCTGCTTAAAAGTGCTTAAGAATGCCTAATATTTTAAAATTGACGTGTTGGTGATATCAAGTTCAGGTTTGATCAGAAACTCAAAAAATAAAGAACAAAAGTTGAAATTTTTATTGAAAATGCTTCTTGGAAAAGCAGTTGGAAGTGCTTTTCATTTTTTGATTAACTATCGTTAAAAAAATAAAGTAGACGGGAGAAAAAAAAAGGTAAATGGGTAAAAAAAAGGATAAACGGGCGAAAAAATGGGTAAACGGGTAAATGATTATGATTATGATTAAATGGGTAAATGGGTACACGGTTATGGGTATGGATAACCGTTTATAAACGGTTATGGTTATGGATATAACCATTTATGTAATTATCCAACAGGTAAACGGTTATGCGGGTATGAACATAAACGGTTATGGGTAAAATAACCGCGGTTACCCGCCCGCATAACCATTGCCCATCCCTAGTTGTGGTCCCTCACTGCAAATGCAACTTGCAAACAAATCACACAACAACAAAACCAAACGTTAAATAATAAAGCTAAAAAACCAAAGCACAAAAACCGTAAATTGTTCATGTTAAAATCGAAAGTTGAAATACCAACACCAAGATCTGGATGGAGAAACTTCATAAACATCACGCACAAAAATTAAAAAATTCATTGCGAAAAAGGGTCAATTTGTGCAAATTATAAAAACCCAGAAAAATTACTACAATTTTCTATAGCGACATCCGCAGACTGTCCATCATCCAAGCTTCCCAGATATATTATAAAAATTCAAAAATTAGATGGACTCAAATTTTCTTCTATCTCACTGCATAAAAAACCCAACAAATGAGAATATGCATGTTTGTTTATGGATGTATACATCTGTTTATACATGTACTGGTACTATAGAGAAAGATACCCATTAGCTGCTGAACAGTAAACATATCTCTTCTGGGTTCTTCCTTTACCTGCACAAAAAATAAATAAAAAATTAAAAACCCACAAACCAAAAACTAAAAAAAATAAAAATAAACTGTCAATTCACTCAACGAACTCAAGTATAGGTAGAAAGATCGTCAGGAGAGGATCAACTTTCTCTCTTTGGCCGAGACCGAATTCCGGGGGCATTGGGCGGAATCAGCAAAACTCCGCCAAAAAATCGTCACTGTTCTAGGCTCCAATCTTTGAGCACGATTGATTTTGAGGTGTGGGTGTCATATCAGATGGAAGAGGGCTCTGATACGAATCTATAGGCTCGGACCTTGCGCGATTTCGTTGCCGTATGAAAAAATTATGATGAAATGAAGTTTTTGGAGTGGAAGAATTAAGGAGGAGGAGAGGAAGAACAACAGTGCAGTTGCTGATCTGCACGCAGGGAGTAAAAGGGCAAAGCAGAAATCAGGGAAAGCAAACCGACAGAGAAAAGCTTGGGTTATGGTGAAGGAGGAGATAGAGGAATTTTAGAGAGAGAGAGAGAGGAAGTCAGAAGAGAAAAAGGAAACAGATACCTAGAATCAAAAGGGCAAAACGGTCATATTACTGTAAAAACTCACCATCAAAACGGAGAGGAAGAAAAACTGAGGGGCATTTCCGCCATTTCACTGTTCACGAACAGTGAAAAACAGTGCCACCCGAGTTTGGGTTTTAGTATATGTATAATATGTACGTGCTTTGATCCACCGAAAACTCTCGCCTTATATTGATGCAGTGTCGAAACTAGCTATGAATGTGTGTTCGACTGGGCTTGAACAAGTTTTACACTATAACATGGGTTGGGATAAATAAATAGTAGGGGAAGATGGAGCGGTCCGAGTAAATGTTTTGATTCAAGAAGGCCCAATCCAAGGCCCAATAAAAAAAATTTGGTCCAAAAAATAAACATTTTCTTTACAAAATAGTCCACATATCTCAATGGTGGCAATGGCAATAAATAATGTGGGACGGCGTTGACATATTAGCCACACGAAATTGAGAGTTATTGCAATTTAGTTTGTTAAAAATCATAAAAACCAGATGGTCCAGCTCCAACAATCTGACACGTGTATGTTCCAATCTTGGAATATTCCAAAGCTTTTCAAGTATTCTTCTGTGCAGTTAAATTCTATAAATAGATAAACTCTTTTTTCATTTTGCTTTCCATATTGGAATATTCCAAAGCTTTCCAATGTGGATATCATGTTTACCTATCAAGAATGGACATCCTAATTATTCTAAATTAGGGTTTTGAGTTTTTTTAGTTATAGTCCACTACTAATTTAAGGTCACTTCATAACGAGTAGCTTAGGCCATCTCCAACCGAATAAGGGCCAGAATGCTCGTTTTAGCAATCTGGCCTTCCAAGAAATTAATATTTTAATGAACAATGCATGACCATATTTCTTACCATATCCAACCGTGGGGCCAGAGGTCCATAGACCAAACATAGTCCTGTGACAAAAAACCATCTCCAATCAAGGGCCAAAGGGCTATAGTATGGAATGTGAAGAATTGAAATAAAATGAGGTAAGATAGTATGAAATGGTGAAAAATATGTGAGAAATGGTGGAGGGAAAAAATTAGAAATTAAAAAAAAAATCCAAAAAAAGTGGGCTGGGCAAATGGAAAATAACAAAAAAAATCAGGCTGGCTGGTTGGAGATGGCTAGCCCACTAGCCTGATTGCCTGGTTTTGGCCGAGTGAGACCCACAAGCCTTTTGGCCTAACCCTCGGTTTGAGACAGTTTTCAGGCTATTAGCAATACAACAAAAGAAAGAGGGTCCGTCCGAATTTTCAAATTCAAGCTATGTACAATCTCTAAAATTGTTCAGATTTATAAGTATTTCAATTTGCAACTAAATTATAATAACTTTAGACTGACAGCCTATATTCAACAAATTTGGACCCTCACCAGTTTTTGAATTTGATTAACAATGGCTGAATTATCAATGAAGTTTTAAAAAGAGAGAGAGTAGTTCCATGGCTGCTTCTCCAAGTCCTCATCCGAAAAATTAAATTGGATAAAAATTATAACACATATAACAGTTGCTAATAATGATCTGAAGAGGGTTTATTTCTTTGTGCATTAATGTGTTTGTCTTACCGTTTATTCTTAGTGTAATATGTTTATTATCAATACTAAAAAAAAATTAAAGATTTGATGTTTGATGTCACAACTGTCCAACCAAGGCTTCAATTCCACGGTGAAGACTCCAACATTAGTTTTTGACAGCATAAGTTTCTCCACCCGGTACGCTAAAGCTGAGTCGAAATTCGGCATCAAGCTCTTGGCATCAACACTCTCAAATACTTTATTTTGATTTTTTAAATATTTTTCACTACTTCGAAAACAATTTGTTTATTTTTTATTGATTTGAGCCCCATCAAAAAGTAAACATAACATACTTTATACATGTTTTTTGTTTTCATTCGGCTTTAGTATATATAAATTTTATTTTATTTCTACGCAATAGTAAATACGAATCGAACTATTAAACACCAACCAATAAACTAACTCCTCCTTCGCCTCCTTTCCAGACCTATACAGGCCTCCTCTTCTCTCTCTCAGCCGGAGGCCATGGCATCTCGTAAATCCCCGGCAGTCCTGGCAATCTTTGCGATCTTCTTACTTCTCGTCCATGGCGCCCACTCCTTCTACCTCCCTGGCGTCGCTTCGCAGGACTTCTTGAAGGTCAGCTCTTAATCGCCGACAAATATAATCCATAATTTCATTTAATTTCGATTGTTTGTATTGTATGTGTTTGTGTATTAAATGAGTGATATGTGTGTTCCTTTTCGAAATTGTGACCAGTGACGAAACCAGGAATTATTGGGGGGGGGTGGAGGGGCGACATTCAAAACCCTTTTACATAATAGACTATATCAATGTTGTTCATAGTTTATCAATATAAACAAGTTCCAATTGCTACTGACAAGGTTCCATATAAAAAAAAACATGGTATAGTACTTACGTAAAAAAATCTGAGGTCACCATAAGTTCAAGGTCATGAAGATCAACCATGGTATAGTACCCATGTAAAAAATCATTGTGATTAGCCCTTAATCCCTTAATTATATATCTTTAGGCATGACACCACAACTATCTTGTAATGCATTGTTAGCTTCCATTGAATTTCTTCACAAAAAAACTCAGCTTAGAATTTATCTTTCAATTGACACTCGTCTAACCCCTAATAAAGAAAATATATTCTGAATGATTTTATTCATAACACAAAGGCTTATACAGTGTTCTAAAAAATGCCCTAGGCGGCGCCTAGCAACCGAGGCGTTTTTGGGCAAATCGGGTGGAAAAATCGGGTTGGGCCTAGGCGGGCTGGGCGCTTGGCGGGCTAGGTGGTCCTAGGCTGCCCTAGGAGGTTTTTTTATTATTTATTTTTATTAATTGTGTGTTTTTTTCTTTTTTGGTTTCATGGTGGTATACTTATGAAAATGGTGTATCTAATTTGCAAATGATGGATTTACTACAAGTTCATCCAATACTTATGGAAATAGTGTACTTAATTTTCATTTTATCATTATTATATTATCCATAAAAGTATAGTTTTTTTTTTAGGTGTCAATATGCACTTATTTACAAGATATACAAGAAATTTACCTAAATCCGCTTAGGCCGCCTAGGCGCTAGGCACTAGCCCGCCGCCCGACTAGCGCCTAGCGTTTTTTAGAACCTTGGGCTTATATTTATACAACGTACAAGTAAGAATCTCATCCTATTCTAGTACAATCAGAATCGAATTACAGTATTAATTCATATCCTTAAGAGTTATAGTTGACTTTGGCAAGATTCATTCTCTAACCTAAGTCTTCCTCCCACATTTTATAAATAGGACAATCAACTTTCATAAAAAACCTTTGCCACTTAGCACAGGAAATTAAAATTGAATAAAATTGAAATATAAAATTTCATATTTTCTCCTGGTTTAAATAAAAATGATATATTTGTTGTAGGCCTATTTGATTGAGCGATCTAAGGTTTAGAGAGAGAGAGGGAGGCCGGCCACTTTAGAGAGAAGATAGATTGATTTAATTGTGAGGTGTGTTTGATTCACCCCATTGTGCCTTTATTTATAGTAGTTGGAAGGGTAAATACCTTTCCCTTTATGATTACAACATTTAATAGGTAATCTAATCCTAATAGGAATATATAATATTTTCCTATATTCTCTAGGATTTACACAATCACATTCCTATTCTAAATAGAACTGCAACACTCCCTTTTGAGTGTGTAAATACTCAACAAACTATCGCATCGGATCTTCAGCAGAGAAGGTAGAATAGTTGATGAAGTCATCGGCACAACGGGTCATCGCGAGTCTCAAATTTAATTTGAAGTATGCATTTGTAAAAACTCACAAAACCTCGCTATGGTAAAACCCAAGGAATGGGAAAAACCCCATAGACTAAGGAGAAAAGTAAGAAAATATGCGTAATGTCTAAAACAATCGTCAAACTGGACGAATGTAGTGAACTCAACGGAGTATGATCATCCCAGAACGGGTGCCTCGTTAAAACCTAGTTAGGTAGCAAAAACCCAGTGGGAAAAATGCTCCTAATCGTAGGGAAAAATAGTACATTAAGATCATGTGAGTATGCTTCTAGATACTCCCCCTGAGTTAGACATAACTTATTAAATAAGAGAACTACAAGCGATTTAATTTTGATAATTTACGCATACCGATTCCTTGGACGAGCTTCTGAAATGTAGATTTTGGCAATGACTTGGTGAAGAGATCGGCCAGGTTGTCCTGGGAACGGATTTGCTTGACTTCAATGTTCTGATGCTGCTGCTGCTGGTGTTAGTAAAAAAACTTCGGCGCTATGTGCTTGGTGTTGTCTCCCTTGATGTATCCCTTCTTTAACTGCTCGATACATGTTGCATTGTCTTCAAAGATTGTCGTAGGAAGGTCAACGACTGATGTAAGACCACTAGTGCTTCGAATATGTCCCCATCACTTCTCTCAGCCAAAAGCATTCACGCGATGCTTCATGCAGGGCGAGAATCTCAACATAGTTAGACGAAGTCGTAACTAGCGTTTGCTTGGTAGACCTTCAAGATATAACGGTGTCTCCAAAGGTAAAGACATAACCCGTTTGAGAACGTGCTCTATGTGGGTCAGACAGATATCCAGTATCTGCGTAACCAACAAGGCGAGAATCAATCCTAGATCCATAGGGGGCGGTAACATTAGGAGATTTGTGGGTATAGAACAAGCCCAAATCCGTAGTACCCTTGAGGTAGCGGAAAATGCCTTTGACACCATTCCAGTGCTTGCGTGTAGGCGCATTGCTATATCTAGCCAATAGATTCACAACGAATGAGATGTCGAGTCTAGTGCACTGAGCCAAGTACAATAAAGCACCAATTGCACTTAGGTAAGGAACTTCGGGTTCCAAAATCTCTTCCTCATCCTCCTTTGGACGGAAGGGATCTCATTAGCATCTAGAGTCCGAACGATCATGGGTGTGCTCGAAGGCTTCGCTTTATCCTCATTAAAGCGACGTAACACTTTTTGGGTGTAGTTCGATTGATGTACTAGGATTCGATCTGAACAATGCTCGATCTCTAGGTCGAGGCAATATCGAGTTTTCCTAAGATCCTTCATCTCAAATTCCGATTCAAGTTTACAGCAATTTCCTCAAGCTCTTCGGGAGTACCAATGAGGTTCATGTCATCGACATAAACTGCAACAATTACAAATCCGGAATGTGACTTCTTTATGAACACGCATGAGCATAGTTCGTTGTTCATATAACCCTGACTTATCAAATATTCACTCAGACGGTTATACCACATTCGCCTGGATTGTTTCAATCCGTAGAGTGACCTCCTCAACCTAATTGAGAGAATGTTCCGTGGTCTAGAATTATTTGAGCCAGTCAATGGAAGTCTTTCTGGAACTTTCATGTATATTTCCGTATCTAGATCCCCATAGAGATACGCAGTTACCACGTCCATAAGCTGCATATTCAGTTTTTCAGAAACTACCAAACTGATAAGGTAGCGGAACGTTATAACGTCCATTACGGGGGAATATGTTTCCTCGTAATCAATTCCAGGGCGTTGAGAGAAGCCTTGCGCTATGAGGCGTGTTTTGTATCGTACTATTTCATTCTTCTCATTACGCTTCCTCACGAAAACCCACTTGTAGCCAACAGGCTTCACGCGTGGTGGTGTAGGGACGACAGGTCCAAACACTTTACGTTTCGTGAGTGAATCAAGTTCGACCTGGATTGCTTGTTTCCAGTTTGACCAATCGGTTCTACGTCGGCATTCATCGACGGAACGTGGTTCAATGTCATCGCTATGCATGATGTCAGTAGCTACTGAGTACGAGAATACATCGTCGACTATCATCTCATACCTATTCCAAACCTCATCCAATACTGTGTAATGGACCAAAATCTCGCGATTCTCGGGAGGCCGGCATGTTCTATTTGAAGCATCACCGTAATCTAGAATAACCTCATGCGTTGGAACGGATAAGTCAACGGTCGTCGGATTCAAACTAGGGTCACTAGTTGGTGCCATTTTCCTCTTCCAGGGTTGTGAATCCTTTGAACCAGGGGGTCTGCCACGCTTCAGGGTCGAAGCAGATGATTGGCTAGCTGCCAATGTACCATACCGTGTAGAGGGTGCGGCCTCCCCACCTTTAGGGATGGCTCGGCCTTCCCAGACGGGCTGTTGATGTACACGGGGTACATCTATCCTTGCAGGTGTGTTTGCAGCGGGTATATGTGATCTTGTCACCTTTGCTAGATCATTAAAAGCATCCGGCATGCTTTGAGCAATGCTCTGAAGATCTATAATTTGTCGCACCTTAGTTTCAGATTGGGCAGTGCGGGGATTTAAATGAGACATAGTGGGAGCATACCACGACAATTCGCGGCGTTCTACAGGAACGTTAGCATGCTTATCTCCCCCTAATGACGGGAATACTATCTCATCAAAGTGACAATCCGCAAAACGTGCGGTAAAGAGATCTCCTGTCAAGGGTTCTAAGTATTGAACAATTGATGGCGAATCATAACCGACATAGATTCCCATTTTTCTCTGAGGACCCATTTTGGTATGTAGCGGCGGCGCTATCGGTACATAAATGGCGCTCCCAAACACCTGTAAATGCGAGACGTCAGGCTCGTATCCAGTGACCAACTGTAACGGTGAATGTGGTTGGGTAGCGATGGGCCTCAGACGGACCAACATCGATGCGTGCAATATTGCATAGCCCCAGACAGATACCGGCAGTTTGGTTCTCATAACCAAAGTCCGAGCTATCAATTGAATGCGCTTTATGAAAGCTTCTGCCAGGCCGTTTTGGGTGTGAACATGGGGCACATGATGTTCCACATTAATCCCTACTGACATGCAATAATCATCAAAAGTCTGTGACGTAAACTCTCCAACATTATCCAGTTGAATCGACTTAATCGGATAATCATGGTGGTGAGCCCTTAGCTTAATGATTTGAGCTAGGAGTTTAGCAAACGCGACATTGGTGTGGACAACAAGCAAACATGTGACCATCTTGTCGATGCATCAACCAACACCATAAAGTATCTAAATGGTCCGCAGGTTGGTTGGATAGGTTCACAAATGTCCCCTTGAATCCTCTAAAGAAATTTAGGAGGGTCTTGATTAATCTTTGTATGGGAGGGTTGATTATTCAACTTCCCTAAAGAACACGTTATGCATGGCGGGACTCCAACGTGTGGATGTAACTTATGCCCGTGTGAAGATTTGAGGATACGGCGCATCATGTCACATCCAGGATGTCCCAAACGGTCATGCCAAAGCAACAAAGTGTCCTAGAACTCAGGCATAGGGCCAGCCACACTGTGGGCCTCTATGCTGCGAATGGTTGTGATGTACAACCCACTCGGCAGACGTTCCAACTTCTCGTGAATATGCTTCTGGCCATATTCGTATGAAGTGATACAAAGAAATTCAGAACCATGATCTTCAGTGGTTTCAAGATGATATTTATTATCTCGAATATCTCTAAAAACTTAGCAACGTTCTTCCGAAACGTGGAGAATAAAGTGCCTCCTTAATGATCAAGATTGTACCATTAAATAACATGATACGTGCCTTTCCGTATCCTTCAATCAGGTTGGATGAGCCTGAGAGAGTTGTCAAATGAGCTTTCTTGGGTATGAAGTTAGTAAAATAGTGTCGTTCACACAAAATGGTGTGCGTAGTTGCACTATCTGCCAGACAACTAACTTCCCCACTATACATACCTAGAAATAAATTGATTGAATTGGTCACATGCATAAATATAAGTTCATTCATTCAATTAAGCAATTCGAGAAAATAATATCCATTCCAATAACAATCCATAATTCAAAACAAACCAAAACTAAACAAATGATTCCAAATACATAGAAAAATTGTTCAAAATTAAACCATAAACCTAGCAAAATAGGGGGTAGGGGCCGACCACTCCTAGTGGGTTCGGCCACTAGGGGCTAATGTCCTAAAACATGTCTAATTTAGTCTTCCATAGGTGCTGATGCCTCCTGGAAGTCTGATATCTCCATTGATGTGGTTGCATCGTCCGGATGATCCACATGTGCAAAGTTAGACTCACGACGGGAATGATACTTGGCAATAGCCTCAGGGGAAGCTCGGCATACGCGTGACCAATGATCATTTGATTCACAGTGATAACACATATCTAGTTCAGTAGAAGCGGCATGAACGGGAGCTTTGCCATTGTTCTTGAAGTTTGGGACCTTAGGTGCAAGTGGTGGACGCTGCTGGGTCGCAATTCTTTCCTTAGGTGTGGCACTCTTTTGACCTTGGGCCCGTGGTTGGGCTTGCCGCCCATTTCCACGGCCACGACGGTTCTTTCGTTGTTTATGGCTGCTAAAATTGGTCGCATACGCTTCAGGCGTAGCGTTCGAGCCAGTGGGTCGAGCTTGATGATTCCTCATCAAAAGCTGGTTCTGCTTTTCAGCAAGAAGTAAAACAGAGATCAAATCCAAAAACTTGGTGAATTTTTATGCCCTATATTGTTGCTGCAGGACAATATTGGTGGCATGGAAGGTCGAATAGGTCTTCTCCAGGAGATCTGATTCGGTTAGTTCCACTTTGCAGAATTTCAACAAAGAACGGATTCTACAAACTTTAGAGTTGTATTCATTCACGGACTTAAAGTCTTGGAAGCGAAGATGCTGTCAGTCGTGTCTTGCTTCAGGCAAGTATATGTCTTTCTGGTGATCAAAACGGTCAGCCAAAGCAAGCTAAAGGGTGCGTGGGTCTTCCTCAGCGAGATACTCAGTCTGCAATGCATCATGGATGTGTCTTCGAATGAAGATCATTGCAGTAGCCTTTTGAGCTTCGTCGACAGGTTTGTCGGCAATAGGTGTCTCGATGGTGGCTCTAATACCTTTTGCAGTGAGATGGAGCTTCACGTCTTGAACCCATTTCAGATAGTTTCTTCCAGAGACTTCAAGAGCGGAGAAATCGAGCTTGTTCAAGTTCGACATGTCCCTAAAACAGATGGAAAAACGTGATTAGTCATATGGTAAGCCATAGACATGTATTAGTTTAATTTATGCATGAAAACTTCAGGTTTCATGTGGTATGTTTTGAATGAAAACTTCAGGCTTCAAAGGCACTAATTTTGAAACTACAGGTTCAAATTAGTTTTATGAACGATTAGTTCATAATGAGAGGTTCCTGCAAGAAACACATAATGCAATATACTAACTAAGTGTAGTGGATTTGAGTTGGCTTCGGGAACTCAAGTGTGAGACTACGAAAGTATGTGACGGTTCAAAGTATAAAAATAAATTATTGAATCGTTAATGTCCAAAAGTGATCTTCAGGTCAATAATTTTGGATTTATTATCAGATTAGTGGACTGCAGGTCACTTTTAATTAATTCAATAAATCGGGCCATACAGGGTCGATTGTAGAAGCAAAATAATATTAACATACTGGTTAAATTATTTAAAATGCTAAAATAATAGCTTGTGGGTGGAAAAATGCCCCAAAATTATTTGGGCATGGGTGCCGTGGGTAAGGGAAGGCACGGGGTGCCTTGAGTAAAAACGGCAGGGCCTGACAGGGCCTAGGGTATGGCTGCAGGCCACGGGAGGGACAAAACCCCCAGCCGTAGCTGGTTTAGGTGTTTTGGTCCAAGGGGTCACGGGGGCAAGCCCAAGGCTTGCGGGTTGGTCACGCAGGGAGCCCAGCGAAGCTGGGGCCTTGATTTTGTGGCGCAAAAGGCCCAGCCCGAGGGCTGGCTTTGTGTGCCGTGTGTGCATAAGGCGCCCAGCCGAGGGCTGGTAGGTTTTTTATGCAGGCCGAGAGAGGCCATGGGCTACAGGCCCAGCAAAGAAACCAAAATCAGGCCGAAGCCTGTTTTCCTTTTTGGCACAGGGATGGTGCGATGCACCAAATCCCATTCCCTTTTTTTTTTTTTTTTCAATTCCCTTTAGGTTTTAGGAAAAACCCAATATGCTTCTAATTTAATTTTATACATTAAATCACAAATTCCACATAACAATTTAATTATGCGATGCATGAAACAAATATATATAGTGACAAATATATGAACATATACAATATATATATATATATATATATTGGAAGGGAAATATAAACATAGGGGGTTCATGCATCATGAGGAATGTTTTCATGCTTCATGGGTCGTTTCAAATATCTTCCTTTATTTTAAGCGTACCTGAGCAGCAGAAAACGAATTAGCCTTTGAATGTGGTGGATGATAGCCTCCTCATACGATGTTTCAGTTCCTCAGCTTCTGGCAAGAGCGTGCTGATAACGTTTTATAGGCCTATTTGATTGAGCGATCTAAGGTTTAGGGAGAGAGAGAGAGGCCTGCCACTTTAGAGAGAAGAGAGATTGATTTAATTGTGTGTGTTTGATTCACCCAATTGTGCCTTTATTTATAGTAGTTGGAAGGGTAAATACATTTCCCTTTATAATTACAACATTTAATAGGTAATCTAATCCTAATAGGAATATATAATACTTTCTCATATTCTCTAGAATTTACACAATCACATTCCTATTCTAAATAGAACTGCAACAATATTGTAGTATTGTACAACATTTTACGTTAATTTTTTATATTTATTTTATTATAGTTTTCTTTTTAGATGAGACTAGAAGAAAAAATTGATTACGTTCATCCATAAATTCATAATACAAGTTGTTTATGCAAAAAACAATATGAAATTCTTTCCGTGTTAAAATTTTCATCAGGCGGTCCTTCCAATCCGGATGAGGATCCTCTCCAAATCATCTTTGTGGAGATCTGGAGGATCAATCAATTGTGTCCGCTCATTGTATATCATACGGTCAGTTTTCATTAGTTACTATTTATATTTAATTTTAAATATTTTTTTACAAATAGTTTCGAATCGCACGATGTAGATGAACGGACATAATTGATTGATTCTAAAGACCCCACATAAAGAATCCTAATCCGTCCAATCCCACGTATGAATCTCTGATTGGGATCGCACCCTCCCACAAACCGCGCCGTTTTGTTTAGCACTTTTTTTAAATCCCAAGCCCAAACCACGTCGTTTGGCCTGGGTATCTTCTAAAAAAAATTATAACGTGCAGCAGCACCAGCAGCGCAGCGCCGTGCAGCACAACTAGAACCGACGATTTCCGGCGAGAGGAGGGGCGCCCCTCCTTGCTCCTGTGTAGCTTCTCCACTGTTTGTGACCTAGTGTTAGGTTTCGTCTGTTTGGTTGCCGAGAAAATGGAGGAAAATAGAAGGATTGGAGAGTAGGTTATCGTGAATTCGATTGGTTGCTACTTTGCTATTGAAATGATCGGCGAATTAGGGTTAGTTGACCTTTGTTCAAATATAGTGAGTGTAATTCGCGGCGCATCAGTTCTTGGTTGGTCCGACATCGATCCGTATATGCCCTAACTCCTAAGCAAGTACTCTAAGAAGATCGTCATTTAGTTTCACTGGATTACAAATGCTGTCTGTGGAATTTGAATTACTTCTTGTAAATTAGATTTGAAATTCCGTCGTTGTTTTACTTCACTTGACTGAGAAGCAAAGTGCTTTGCCTCGCGGAATTTGAATTATTGCAGGGAGATCGTTTGAAGGTTAAAGTGAACGCACTGACTTCCACAAAGACTCAGCTTCCTTACTCATATTACTCTCTCCCTTACTGCCAACCTGAGAGAATCGTCGACAGTATAGAGAATCTTGGGGAAGTGCTCCGTGGTGACAGGATCGAGAGCTCCCCCTATGTGGTTAGTGTTATTGCATTTGTACAACTCTAAGAACCCTAAGCCTACTTGTTTCTCCTATGTTCATAAACTTACAATCGGACTTGTGCAGTTTAGTATGCGGGAGTCTCAGATGTGCAAAATTGTCAGCCGGATTATGCCTAATGCCAAAATCGTAAACGAGTTTAAGGAGATGATAGATGACGAGTATCGAGTGAACATGTATTTTTCCGACACTTCAAATGATTTATCCTAGTACATTAGAGGAACTAAAACGAAGTCGCATCTCTTATTAAGACCTTTTTTTTTCTAAGCAAAACTAACGAAAAGTCCTTAAAAACTTTAGTTTTAATCACAAAGACAAAATAAAGGTGTAAGTAAATAGTACCAGCAATGACTTTTCAGGGTACAAATGTTCTTAAGGTTAAAAGTGAACACTACCATGAGTGTTTCATTAAGATTCCTTTTTTTCTATGACAGGATCCTTGATAATGTACCTCTAGTCGTTCCCATTCAAAGGCTACAGCAAAAAACTCGTACTGTTTATCAGCTTGGATTCCACATTGGGTTCAAAGGCCATTATGCTGGGGTATGTCCATTATTTGTTGGCACCAAATACCTTTCTTATGCAGGGATGGTTATGTTTTTCTCGTTCTTACAGTATGTTATTGTGCTCAGAGCAAAGAAGAGGAATACTTCATCCACAACCATCTGGCATTTACTGTAAAGTACCATAAAGATCCGCGAACTGGAACAGCAAGAATTGTGGGATTTGAGGTTAAACCATTCAGGTCAGTATTTTTCAGGGCGTTCCTTTTCTCCTGCATGTTTCCTTCTTGCTGAATCTTCTTTCTAAATTATCAGTTGGTAATATGGTTTGTTTGACTGTTGAATGTCCACAGTGTTAAACATGAGTATGAAGGGAAATGGAATGATAGGACTCGTTTTACTAACTGTAACCCCCATTCGAAACATACTGTTGTTAATTCTAACTCTCCTCAAGAGGTTGCCGAGAAGCAAGAAATCGTATTTACCTATGATGTTGAATTCCAGGTAAGCTCCGTAATTTAAAATTTTACTTGGTATTTTCTCGTAGGAGAATTATAACTCATAATTTACTGTCTACTCTATACTTATTACAGCATCATTTATTTGTGTCATGAACTACTATCGTATGTCTATTGCCCTAATATTTCTGATGTAATGGTGTTGAACATACTTTGTCATTTGTGATAAGATACTTCTTTTCATGTCTACCTGTTTAGGAGAGTGATGTGAAGTCGGCTTCTAGATGGGATGCTTATCTACGGATGAGTAACCAAATCCGTTGGTTTTCAATTGTCAACTCATGGATGGTTGTCTTCTTCCTTTCGGGTATGGTAGCGATGATTATGCTAAGAACACTCTACCGTGATATCTCCAAGTATAATGAACTTGAGACCCAGGAAGAAGCGCAAGAAGAACCAGGATGGAAACTTATCCACGGGGATGTCTTCAGGGCTCCAAATAATTCTGAATTGCTCTGTGTGTATGTTGGAACTGGTGTTCAATTGTTTGGAATGATACTGGTGACAATGATATTTGCTGTCCTAGGCTTCCTCTCGCCATCTAACCGGGGCGGTCTTATGACCACAATGCTCTTTCCTTTTGTCTTCATGGGACTTTTCGCCGGTTATGCCTCAGTTCGCTTGTACAAGACGTTTCAGGGTACAGAATGGATGAAAATCGCATTCAGGACTGCAGTCATGTTCCCAGCAATTATCTCTGCCATTGTCATTGTCTTGTACACTGTGATTTGGGGCCAGAACTCATCTGGAGCTGTGACAATTGGCACAATGTTGACCCTGGTCTTTTTTTGGTTCGGAATCTCAGTCCCACTCGTATTTGTGGGAGGCTATGTTGGGTTCAGGAAGCCAGCACTTGAGGATCCAGTAAAGACAAACAAAGTCCCAAGACAGATCCCAGAACAGGCCTGGTACATGAACCCAGTTTTCTCAATTCTAATCGGAGGGATCCTCCCATTCGGAGCAGTTTTCGTCGAACTATACTTCATCCTCCCTTCGATATGGCTGAACCAGTTCTACTACATGTTAAGTTTCCTCTTCTTGGTCTTCATCATCCTCATCATCACATGCGCCGAGATCACCATCGTCCTCTGCTACTTCCAGTTGTGCAGCGAGGATTACTTGTGGTGGTGGAGATCATACCTCACATCCGGCTCATCGGCTCTGTACGTCTTCCTCTACGCCACATTCTACTTCTTCACAAAGCTCGAAATCACAAAGCTGGTCTCGGTCCTCTTATACTTCGGGTGCATGCTCATTGCTTCTTATGCATTCTTTGTTGTCACCGGAACAATCGGCTTCTACGCTTGCTTTTGGTTCACGAGGCTCATCTACTCATCGTAATCCAAATTCTTCACTTTGTTGGACCACATTGCTGATCATTCAGATCACGTCATAAATCTAGTATGTAAAACCAATAAATAAACTCGTAGTTACAGCTTATGCGAATTTGTAATTGTCACACCAAAAAATCACTCAAGAAGTGGATAATCAAGAGCATTGAAACATGTGATTGCATATTTATGATTGATATTCTTCAGCTGATGAGTTTATCGACGTCCCCTATTGTGATTTTCAGTTTAATTTTTTCGAACTATTATATAAAATGCCCACAGCGCAGTCGGATTAAAGTTAATCAGCTTGAGATTCTCTCAGAATTAAAGCTCCAAAATCCAGATCGTCTAAGAGAAAGAAAGAGATCTGGTCAAGGTCCAGAGAATATAAGTTTTTGAGGTACTATGAGGTGGACCAATGAAATAGAAAGGACTGGAAATCATATTTACTACAATGTTATATTTGAATGAGGGAAATAATCTTGGAATTTAACAAAAGTCAGAATTTATAAATTGACTTGCAATAATAGAATACTTCATAGTACTCGTTGAAAAAGGAGAAAAGTTGTGTTAATCATGTCTCGTCGTATCATATGCTCATGTGGGTTTTGAGTCGTTTTAATTTGTTTTGTGCGGAATTTCTTAGGTAAATTGAAATGGTATTACGCTTATGAGTCATAATCATGTGATTTAAACCTAAGTCGGTAAGGTTCAATTGGAACGCTTCCAACAAATTAAATGTTCATAAAATATGTACTTTTTATCATTAATTGATATTTACCGTTTGGTTTGGTGGTTGGTTTGGTTGAACGGTTTTTCTGCCCACCCCTTTTTATGAGAATTCAAACTTAGATATCGACCGAGTTTACAACTTATTTCATATATATATGCTATTTACAACTTATTTCAAATTCCAATATCGAGCCCCACATTGCAAGTAGCTATGTAGGGTTACCACAAAGAAACCACAACCAGAAACTTCAACTTCAAAATATAACTATATTTATGAGGTGGTGAAAATCATAAAAAGGAAGGAAACCAAGTTGGGTCTCTCTCACTCTCTCTTTCTTTGTCCATCCATCGAGTTGTGTTGTGAGATTGATTTTCTGTGGGTTTTTTTTGCTTGTTTTGGTACAAGTAGATGAAGATGATGCATGTCCACTTCAAGTCATTACTCCGAAAGGATATTGGACATGCAAACGATGCTTATCCTTCCTCTCCTTTTGTTCAAGCGGATGCCTTCTCCATTCAAAGAACAAGAACCTCCTTGACTCGGGGAGGAGGGGATTAGAGAACAAATTGACAATTGTGAAGCTTATAAACCATTGAAAAACCAATCCTATGAAGCATGGTACGATAATGTCAAAGTTTCAGAGAGATGGTCATGGTACACTACTAATAGCATCGATACTATCTTTACTTAATCACCTGTGCAACCAATAGGTGTGATGTTTCTATGCAAAAGGTCTCAATACAATTAGAAGTGGAAACATTTGATATAAGTTGTGATTTTTTTGGTAAGATAGCCGATGTGAAACCTTTTACTTTATTCAACACGCCCCTCACGTAGGACCACTTTGGAGTGGGTTAGACGTGGAGCTACATTGGTAATGTTTATAAGTAAACCCAATAATTTGACAACAGATTTGAAAACCCACTCTGTTACCATGTCAAAATTTTGAGAATTTTTGTGTATTATTCTAATCCGTTATGAAGGCAAATACATGTAATATACAAGAGACTATACATGGTAATTATACGGCAGTCAACTAGGAGACCATACATGGCAACTTTCATTCAATTTGTAGGGCGAACCTTTATATGAGATTGTATAGGTCCCGATTTTCTTTTCAACATTCTTGCTGAGGATATAAACTTATCAATTATAATTGATTGAATAAATTGTACCTTTCAACAAAAAATACTAGGAGACTCAATTGGGTTGGGTTGCTAATGCTCATGTTAACAGATAAGAAGTGGACATTTTTTAATTAGTTTTATACTTTTTTAATTTTTGAATCCATTCTGCTCTCAAATTGAGAAATTTTGAGTTTTTACGAATTGCAGAACCCTCCACTCTCGTATTCGCGCACCATAATCCTAACTTGACCAATATTTTTTCTTTTACAAGTGATTGGATAACGTAAACTAATTCATCTAAACTAATGGAATGAAAGTTAAAATTAAAGACCTATTGTGTTAAAGAGGAAGACATTATTCACTGTGTTTGCGTCGAGAATATTCCACGCTATATCAAGGGCGGTTTGTCCACCTCTAAATCAAGGGTCTAACCCTAGTTCCTAGGTTGGCAGCAAAACAAAACTTTCGGGACCTGGCTTCTCTACCCTCCCACTTCCCATACACTTTCATCCCCTCCTATTTGTGTGGTCACGGTTAAACCACGTCAACATTTTATATTACTATTGATTTTTGTCTTATTATCTCAATAAAAAAAATCAATATAAAATGTTGACGTGGCTTAACCGTGACCGCACATAATAGGAAGGGATGGGAGTGCATGGGAAGTGAGAGGGCAGAGAAGCCGGGTCCAAACTTTCGACACATCACCTACCGAAAACATAGTGTTGTAGCCTGTAGCCGTCGGTGTTCTTTTCTATCTCTACTTTTTCTTCTTGAGTCATGGCAAAATCATTTGCTTTATGGTAAAGACTTCAGACTCTTTTGAAAGTACTTTTAAAATTATTGAAACGTTTTTAGAAAAAATATTTTTAGGTTTTTGAAGCACTTCAAGTGCTGACACATAATTGGTGTTTTTTTTTTAGAAAATACTTAAAAGTGTTTTTTTAGTATTCACTTCATTTTTATTAAAGATTGGTTCGAAATCATTTTTACTAGAAACGTTTTTAATCATTTTAAAAACAATTCAAAACAAGCTCTTTATATAATTAGAGTTGTTTTTATTTTTTATGAAGAGCAACGATAGAGCATTTCATTAGATCAAAAGAAGGCTGATAACAACCATTACATCTGAGGGAGGGGAGCAAGAAACAGCCCCTCTCAATAACTATCAACCATTACAATCCAACACAAAATGATCAGTTAACACATCTAGAGGTTCCTCGAACTAAGACCGGAGAACCTCACAATGAAGGGCAAGCTTAGTGAGTTGGTAGGCCATTTCATTAGCCTGTCGTCGAACATGGGTAGAAGAACCTCCAGCGATCGAAGACAAAAATAGCTTTAGCATCCTCGATAGCAGGACCGATGAAGAACCTATTAACCGAAGGCTTACATAAAGCCGTCACGATATGGAGGGTATCACTTTCTAAAATGAAATTTTGATAGCCCCTTTCAACAAGGAACACACACAACGACAGACCTTCCCTCACCGCCAAAGCCTCAATATGAGCCGGGGAGAAACACACTCTCGAAACGAGCAACCCGCGCAGCAACAAAATCACCATGGAAATTCCTCGCAATGATGCCTACACCACTACGATTAGAAATCTCATTCCAAGAACCGTCTACGTTCACCTTGATGTGTCCTGGGGGCGGGGGCACCCGACAATCTGGGGACGGGCAGAACCACCAACAACAGGCAATTGGGCCTTCAAGAACTCCGCCAACCCTAAACCAATCCTTTTGAGTCACACAATTACAGATGAGACTTGTAAGACATAATAATATATTGGATCATTGTCCAATTTGAAAAATCTTGTCTTAGCGTATACAAGTTCACTAAACATAAGTGTTGATACTAGATTAAATCTAAAATAGTTCAATCTAAGTCAAGCCACCAAATGAGGACGATAACAAGATATGATTTTGCTTGAAAAACTTAAGGGTTTTAGTTGTGCCTTCTCGAGTCAGGTTTGTGATAAGAACATATTTCTTTAACACATCAGCATAAGTGTCAAATTGCGAAGCACGATTAACATGATAATATATAATATACATTTATATTTTGTCATTAAATTGAATACATTAGAATAAAAGGATTAAGTACCATTCCAAATTGGTATAAACCTTTTTAAACACTCCAAACAAGTACTCAACCTATTGACAATGTCGCATCCATTAAGTCACAGTTAACTTTTCCGTTAAATGTACATGTGGCAATAATAGGTTCCACTTATTTGCTTACTTGGACACTAAAATAATAACAAACAAAAAAAATCATAAAAAAAAGACATGAAAATGAAAAAAAAATAAAAAAAATAAACAAATTCACGAATTAAATGAAAAAAATGAAGACTGGGAAATCTTCTAACAAGGAAGAGGGTTAAGAATTCATATAGGGTTTCAATGAGCTTGTTTATGCTCATGTGAATTCCTCATTTGTCGATCTCTAGCTAGTAAAGTTTCGAGTTCTTCTTTGTGGGCGGTGAAGATGGTGGCAGCTGCATCATGACAGTTCATACCATTTCAGCAACCTCCATGACCTTCTTCTCGATTTTGGTAGCTTGAGTTGTAGGGTGAAGTTTGTGGTTGTATGCAGGGTTTGGAGGTTATGGCCTAAAAGGGGTGGTAGTGACCATTAATTAGTGGAGGCCATGCTTTCATGATATTCTTATTGATGTTAGAGACAAAGTATGCCTTAGTTAATCTAACAAAAATTTCAATGAGGCTTAACGAATGTGACATTTTCAATAAGTTGAGTACTTGCTTGGAATGTTTAAAAAGGTTGAGACCAATTTAGAATTACACTAAAAAGTTGGAGAATTTTAGGTACTTAATCCTAAAAAAAATCAAGCTAGGGAATAAGATAGAATGTGTGAATGCGAAACCGAAACCCTAAATTCTAATATTAAGTTTAGATTTCAGTTAAGGTTTCTTCCTTTTTTTTAATTTTAGTTTTAATTTTCCAGATTTTTTTTTTTCAGTTTTTTTTTAATCTTTAATATTAGTTAAAATCCACATAAGCATTTATGTCATTTAATGAATAAATAAGAATCATTGGATGTCATGTCATCAAAAGGCTTAAAAATAGTGTAAAAATATTTGTCCCTTGATCCTATCCCTATATATATATATATATATATATAGAAGAAGAAACCAAGCAAAACAAATATGATGATAGCCACAATTGATGCAACGTAACTTCTAAATAATATAAAGCTCGGATATTACCGGGAGATGACAATGGTAGACTTGGCTTGCTTCTCACTCATCAGTTCCTTGCCCTGCTACAAATCAGACTTCTTATGTACGATGTTTGGGATGTGAGAAATCTTGGGCCACTCGTCTCCACTGCCTTGTTCAAAGCGCTCTGAAACTATCGGACAATCCTCAATGATAAGATCCTGCATTGGAAACCATCGGACAATCCTCAATGAGAAATGAGTCTGACTTTGTTTTTTTTACGATTCTGCTAGGAACTATCATGACAATATCAAAGGATCGAGTGAAGCCATCTCCACAACCAGACAGCTGGAAATTGAGGGAGATCTTTGCTACTGGCATTGTCCTTGGAGGTTACTTGGCACTAATGACAGTAGTCTTCTTCTGGCTTATGAATGATACCGACTTCTTCTCGGTGGGAATATACAGTTCTTTGTTTTCCATTAATATATAAGCTATTTAGGTCACAGTTATTTGGGCAAATAAGTTCATTCTTCTGATTTTATTTAATTATTTTCATAATGCAGGACAAGTTTCATGTGAGATCTTTGAGGGATAGGCCTGAGCGATGGCGGTGTTGTACTTACAAGTGAGTATTGTGAGCCAAGCCCTTATTTTCATCACAAGGTCTCGTAGCTGGTCTTTTGTTGAACGCCCTGGACTTCTCTTATTTGGAGCTTTCATGATTGCTCAATTGGTAAGCAAACTGATTACCTTTATAATTTTACCTAATTGCTCAACTGGATGCTTAAGGTTTTAAAAGTTGTAGTAATTTCCAATAATGTTAAGACAATTAATCTAGAAATTTGTACATTTTGAAAGTAAGAATTTTACTCCGTTAGCAAGCTTAAAAACCTGTGTGATATTTTACTTGGTTGCTCTCGTATGTGTATGACAAAAGAATTTTCCTTTTTTTTTTTTTTTTTTTTTTAAATAACTCATTCCGCAAAATGGCAGTCTATGCAAACTGGGGTTTTGCACGGATAAAGGGAGCTGGCTAGGGGTGGGCTGGTGTCATGTGGCTTTACAGTATAGTGACATATGTCCCTCGTGACTTTCTTAAATTCGCAATCCGATACATTCAAAGCGGAAAGGCGTGGAATAATCTTTTGGAGAACAAGGTATGTTGCATTCCGCGCTACCCAACAATATAAGTTAGATTCATGTTTCTTGCCACAATTTACCTTATTGTGTCTTCCCACCAGACTGCCTTCACTACAAAGAAAGATTATGGGAAAGAGGAGAGAGAAGCACAGTGGGCTGCAGCACAGAGGACCCTTCACGGCCTTCAGCCACCTGAAATGAACAACCTTTTCTATGAGAAGAACAGCTACAGGGAGCTTTCTGAGATTGCAGAACAAGCCAAGCGGAGGGCTGAGGTTGCAAGGTAAGGACCGTTTGCACTCATACATAGATTTAGAATCATGCTTGTCTCCGTAATGATGTCTGCCGGTTCTGTTTCTTGTTTCCTGGAAAATGCTTCATCTTGCATTGTTTTGCTTTGCTGGTTGGACTTGTTCCACGTGAGAATTGAGTTCTAAAAGAGCTTTTCGTTTTGGTTGCAGGCTTCGGGAGTTGCATACGCTGAAGGGTCATGTTGAGTCAGTTGTGAAGCTGAAAGGACTTGACATCGATACAATTCAACAACATTATACAGTTTGATGAGCTTTTCAAAAGGGAAACACACAGAGAGACTTAAGTTTGTACCTTCAAGTGACGAGCGAGTAGCAAAAATTAATGACGATGATGATGAAGCGCTTAGCAATAACCTTGTGTCTTTAGATTAGGTTGCAACTAGTTTACTTTTGATGTTAAATTTGGCCAGAGGATTCTCCTCATTTGTAGCCAAATAACATGAAGTTTACGGTTTGGTTGTTTTTACTCACATATCGGCTTTTCAATGTGAAGGCTGTTGCGTATGCTTTTGCATTATTACTGTACAGAGTAGGAGACTAAAAACAAGAAATAAGGAAGGATCCAATATTAGTATGTGTTTTATTTTCCCCTGAAATTTTTGGTTGTGTGAAAAGGTGGCAACTTTTTCTCTTGGGTTTTCTCATGTCTGTAAAATAATCTGACTTGTTCATGGGTTTTACTAATAAGGGAATCTGCTTTAACTCCAAATCACGATCGTTTGGAGTCTTGGACATGGACTTTCGTGCCATATCATTCGTTCGCTCAAAATTTACACAAGGACAGTCCTTGCATTTGGTCTAGCACGGACACATTCCGATGGACCTGAATGCTGGGAAAGGGATTTCACAACATCCCTTGTGGCCAAGGCCAAAATGTCAGCACAAGTAACCTTGTTCCTGCAATTAGGCACTCTATCAACAGTAGCCTTGGCTTTGATCACCGTGTCAAACGAGTGAGTCCATGGCAATGTGAAGTCCATGGCAACGTGTTCACCGAATTTTTAAACGAAACAATTTCGATAATTTATTTGTATATCATCACCATGCTGGTTGCAAAGATTACGATAAGACTATTGTGTAACAGGTTGCTGCCATACGATGTATTGATGGGCACATGTTACGCCTCTATGAACCTGCTTAGGAGTTTCAGAAGCAAACCCCTTGAAAAAGGTGTGACGAGCTGAGGATGAAAATAGGTTGCTTTGACGAGCTGAGGATGAAAATAGGGTGCTTCGAGCTTTCGTTAGTGAATCATGAAATCTAATAGAGGAGGGTCCACCAACACATGCGAGTCTCTTCTCTATTAGAGAGACGGCACGAATGATAGTACAACTAGATGGTAGAAATAGCATTTTTTATCCAAATTTGCTCTTGTTTTAGCCTAGTAATCATCTTGCGAATACGTACGTAGTACTACTTTACCGCAAAACAGCAAAGGCTATACCAGCTCCATTTTTGTTGTTGCATTAGGAAGAGTTTGTGACAAATTCAACACGAAACAACAAGAGCATATGCTGCTGGAGCCTGGACTAGAAGCACAAATCAAACGCGCAAGGAAAAAAAAAAAACATCAGATAAAGTACCCAACTAAAGTGTTTCGTACATATATTACATATAGGCACGCACACGCTTGAGAGAGAATTCGGCAAGTACCAATTTCAGGAACATCTATTCTATATTTATACGGGGGATGTGAGAAATCTTGGGCCAATATTCCCGTCTCTCTTCAGAATCGTTCTTTTAACAGCGGACACTCTTTGATAAGCAGATGAGAAAGAGATGTGGGAAGCCATTCTCCTGGCAAGCACCCGATATTATGGCACTCCAAAATAGCCAACCTTTTCAGAGATTTGGGCGCTACTTCTGTAAAGCCCTGGAGCTCAGGGCATCCTTCTATTCTGAGGTATTCAAGAGAGGTGAGTTGTCTCAAAACCTTGCCTTGGATGGTTGTAAGATTTGGATGAAAGCGGATGGAGAGACTAGTGAGAGTGGCGGGCAGCAAACCCTCTTCCGGAAACGAACATCCCATTTCTTATCCACCTTCTTCACTGAAACTGATTTCCAACATTCTAAGAGAGTTGAGTCTTGTTAACCCCACAGTGAGCAGTTTGCAGCGAGTTTTCTACAACACTAAGAAAAAAGGTGTTGTATATTTGACGCCAGCCTTCCTTGACGAAATGATTCCACTTCTGGACAGCCAATTACCATCAATTTCTGAAGAGACGGTAGAAGGGTATGCATTTGTTCTGGCAACGACCTCAATTTCTTGCATCGATCGATAAGCAGCTCCTCCAATTTGGGCGCATCCATCCCTCCATCTGGAAAACATACAAAATTTGGGCAGTCGACCATTTCCAAGTGAACGAGGGAAAGGAATTTAGGGCATTTAGATTCCACATGTGCAAGTGAACCACTAAAGGACTCCAGACCATTCAATTTTACACTTTCAAGACTTTGCAGCTTCTCCAACGGTAATATCTCAGTCAGCTTGGGACAATTTCTCAATTCAAGCTCACGAAGATTAGGAAACATTATTGTGGTGTTGCCTCTGCTTCCATCGTAATAGGACCACTTTTCCCACTCCAACATATCTTCCAAGTGCAATTCTTGTAGAGATCTAAATGGAGCACTCCCACAAGTATCGTTACCGTAAAACTCGCTACCAATCTCAACCACGTTATTCATCCCTAGAACATGAAGCTCTTTGAGGGAGGGTAGTTGCCCAAGTGGTGGCAATAAGCAGCAATGCTTGCAATCACCAAGTGCAATACGAGATAGTTTAGAGAAATACGGATCTCCTAACCAACCTGGAATGTTAAACCCCCGTAAGACCTAATTATAAGTTGTTTAAGGTTGGAGCTTGTTGAGCACTTCTCTGTCATTTTCTGGATCATGATTACTAGCATCATAAGCTCTTCCCCATATCAAGAAAAGTAGGTTCAGATTCTCCTTGTTGCTCATGATATCTGCCTCCAAAGCATTCCCCTTAACGTTACCAACTCCTGAGATTTTAAGGCTTCTGCGCAAATGCTGAAGCTCTTTTAACTCTCCAATCCTTTGAGCTGTTTGTTTGTCCAACACAAAATCGCTTAATGTTTGGAGATTTTTCAATTTACACATCCCTGCAGGCATCTCTTTGATCTCTGTTTCTCGGATGTTGAGATGGCGCAAGTTGATTAGCCTTCCCAAATTGGTTGGTAGTTGAATCAGCTCAAGACAAAAATACAATAACAAGGTGTGTAAATTGTACAAGGTGCACACCGTCGCAGGTAATTCTCTTATTTTAGTGTACGACACGTCCAAATGCCTTAAGTGTTTTAAGTTGCCAATTGAGCTAGGCAACTCAACGATATCACAACATGATAACTTGATCACTCTTAAACATGGTAGATTTGGTAATAAATCAACAAGTGTGTAGTTCAATACCAACTTATTGCAGTCTTTGTAGCCTCCTTCAAGTTGTAGAAAGGTGTGCAAGTGCTTAGCCTCATCCAGCGCCTCAAATTTCTGAATGTCATGACCTCCAAATTCCATGAATGCAAAGTGACGAGTTTTGCATAAATTTTAGTTGGGCGGCTGATTTTCCTCCAATCTTAAACAAAATTCTCCAGCTACAAACTTTGCTAAATCATGGTGAAACATAACATACCCAACTCGTCTAATGAATGTTGAAAGAAAGACCCTGATACTAGAATATCAAAGTGATCACTTCCAACATCTTCCATTGCCTCCTTCCCGTGGGGTTGTAAGAGGTCTTCAGCCATCCACCATGAAATTAACGTTGAACGTTGAAAGTTGTAACCTTTAGGAAATATTGCACAATAAGCAAAACAACGTTTGAGATGCGGAGGTAGATATTGGTAACTTAACCGTAGAGCTGGCAAAACCTCATAATTTGGCAACTCCCCATAAGTCGCTCTTCCATATCTTTTCCCATTCCCTTCGATTCAAAACAGAGTGTAACAGGCCCCCTAATGATTTTATAGCTAAAGGAAGGCCTTGACACTTGTTAACAATTTTCCTTCCAATGACTTCAAGATACGGATGGGCAGTAATAACACTGTCTTCCGTGAAGGCATGCTTTGCAAATAACAACCAAGAATCGTCCTCGGATATTCCCTCCGCAGCTATTGAAGTGAGTCATCAAGTTATTCCAGAGAAGATAATCCTCACTCCAGACATCATCAAGAACGAAGAGGAACTTTTTTCCTGTCAAAACCCCCTCCAATTCTTCAGAAAGCAGATCCAGATCTGTGATCGTGCAAGGGTTTTTTGTGATCTTCCCATGTATCGTTTGTGCTATTTGAAGAATATCAATTTCTCCTCCGACAAAAACCCATGCTTGGACATCAAAGTCACCCTTGACATCTTTGTACACAAGTTGGGCAAGGGTGGACTTCCCGATCCCTCCCATGCCCACGATGGGAAGCACTCCTATTTTAGGGCCAGTCGGATCATTCAAACGTAATGCTTCAAGGGCTCTTTTTTTTGTCATTTTCCCTTCCGAAGACGGCAGACTCATCGACCCGAGAAGTAGTTTGACGAGTTCTTTCTTGTGGCCTATGTTGAACTCCTTCTTTCAGACCATGAACGTCTCTTTCATTGAGAATGAGGTTTAATACCCCAGAATGTTTGATATCTTCGGTTCAAGAGAGTTGTGAAATTCATCAGAGTCCAACCCTTCTTCTCCGTCCGATGAATTTCACAACTCTCTTGAACCGAAGATATCAAACATTCTGGAGGTGTTAAACCTCATTCTCAATGAAAGAGACGTTCATGGTCTGAAAGAAGGAGTTCAACATAGGCCACAAGAAAGAACTCGTCAAACTACTTCTCGGGTCGATGAGTCTGCCGTCTTCGGAAGGGAAAAGGACAAAAAAAGGATCCTTGAAGCATTACGTTTGAATGATCCCACATAGGAGTGCTTCCCATCGTGGGCATGGGAGGGATCGGGAAGTCGGTTGGAATCTGAAATTCATCGGACGGAGAAGAAGGGTTGGACTCTGATCTCGAGATCCCGCTTGTGCTGCTGCTAGCTGCAGGAGAATGGTCATCCTCACCTTCCAGCTGGCGTCGAAGAGCTTCAGCTTTGATCTCGTCCAGCAACTCTCCTAAACAGTAGATAGCTTCTTTGAGATCGTCGAGCCACTTCCTCACGGTCGGGCTTGTCATCTGCTTCTCCTCGGCATCGTCAACCAGCTTGTCAGCGGTGAGCAACTTGAGCTTCAACTCTCTCATGAGCAGCTCGTTTTTCTTCCCAGAGATGAAATCGAGGACGGGACGGGAAGCTATCCGGTCGAACAAAACAGAGAGGAAAGAAGAGAGAAAAGCTCCGCCTACCAACTCAGCCATGGTCACAACTGAGTCGTCCACGGATAGGAATCTGAAAGATGAAAGAGTTTGGATTGTGGGGATGAGCTAGTTTTGCTTTTGCTACTAGCTGAGAGCTTTCATATCGTTCAGATCTCCGTCTAACTTTTTCCACATGGGGATGTTTCAATGAGTTTTGTGATGACGCTAAAAGATTAAAGTTGGAAAGCAACGCGGTTTATGGGGTCCTCCAGTTGGAGATTTTTAACTTTTACCGCGGTTTCAATGAGTTAAAAAAGTTATTACAGAAATTAATATTTCATAAACCGCGTTAAAAATCATTGAAACCACATGGGATGTTTCAATGAGTTTTGTCATTCAAAAAAAAGTTATTAGAGAAATTAATATTTCAAAAAAAAAATTTGAATGACAAATGACTTTACCACTTTTCTCGGATTCCCTTCCATAATTGACCATCCAGAGTTTTAACTAATATTTCATGATATTTTATTTTAGAAATATTAAGTTCATATCCTTTATTTTATTATTAAATTGATTAAAATTCTATTTATATTTATTTTTTATTAAGGTATTTGGATATTAATAACATCATTAATTATTTTAATAATAAAATATTTTTATTTTTAAATATATTCCTTTAATGTTAAAAATGTTACAATTAGTATATCGATATTTATGGTTAAATTTTTTATCATATATTTTTATTTTTAGTTTGTACCTATTTTTAATTTGCAAACCTTTTTCAATTTGTACCAATTTTCTTTTCATTTTTAATTTGTACCCATATTTTTTAAAGTTTTATTTGTATTTGTACCATTATGTTTACCGTCATGTGACATTTGTATATTTAATCAATGATAGAAAAATTATATATGTTATATTTATGTTTTATGGCTAAACTTTGTACCATATAATTATATTTTTAGTTTGTATCCACTTTTAATTTGCAACATTTTTTTTTAAATTTGTAGTATTTTTTTTTAGTTTTAATTTGTACCCATATATTAATTTCTTTTAGCTCCCATATTTTTTAAAAATTCATTTGTATTCATAATTTTTTAATATTTTATTTGTACCCTAATTTATTTATAATGTACTCATTCTTCTGTATTAATGTACCACTTTGTTATACGTGAAATGTATAATTTTTTTGTAAAATGTACCAATTTTTTTAAAACTATGGATATATTCTTTTGCCATTTATTATTTCTTATTGTTACATAGTTTTTTATCCATTTATTCAATCAAAATGTTTGAATTTTTTTATTGTAACCGTTTCTAATAGTATTATAATGAGGGACTTTAAATTTATAGGATTATAAATCTCATAAAATATCAAACAATTAATGTCAAAACTATAAAAATATAAATATTAATAATAACATAATGAGGTGTACAAAGTCAATGGACTTTGATCAAACTTTGAAAATCATTAAGGTTTTAATCAAATAATGTTAAGATTAGAAACCGCATCCAAAATATCCATTTATTTTTTATTTTTTATTTTTTATTTTTTATTTTTTTGATTAAGGAGTGTGATTAGTTAAGATATGATTAAGTCTTTTGAGGGAAACAGAATTCAAACGCCAGGCTTCTTTTTGGGACTCAAGTAAAACAAGTTAAGATATGATTATTTTTTTTAAAAGCGTGGCACTATCCATCCATCTTATTTAACTTTTCATACACTCTTTGCTAATTTTTATCATTTTATTATCTTCAATGCATTTAATTTAACGGTAAAAAATTGAGAGCATTGTATACAAAATAAAAAGAGGTGTGAGTGATAGCACCACACTTTCAAAACTATCTACTAGCAGCGATAGTGTTAGTTGCTGTGGGATTTTTTTATAAGAAAACTAATGAAAATGGTTTGAAAACTTTGAGTTTTAATCAAAATGACAAAAATGTGTTGCATATAAATAGTGTCATAAGTGACTTTTTTTTTTTTGAACAATCGATATTATCTACACTAAGGGGAGGGGTTGGGCTTAACCTCATAATGGGCTAGCAATAAATTGGTGCAAATTCGCCTTTGGCGAGATTTGAACCTAAGACCTCTCACTTATCAGTGAAGAGAAATACCACTAGACCGTAGTACTAGTGGCATAAGTGACTTTTTAAAATAAAATTTTCCTTTTTCGTTAAAACGAACAATACTGGAAGGAAATTTTGTTCTTCTTTTTACACGTATTGCTTTTGGATCTAGTATAGAAATTAAATGATGTTTCTTAAGAAATAAGTCTGCAAATCTGAAATGAAATAAAAAAGAAGAAATAGTTTGGATTGTGGGGATGAGCTAGTCTTGCTTGCTACTGGAGTACTAGTTTTGCTTGCTACTGGAGTATAAGTTTCATATGGGATGTTTCAGTGACTTTTGTTTTGATCCCAAAAACTTAAAAGTTGGAACATGAAACATGCTTTATGGAGTCTGACAACTTTTACCCAGTCAATACCTACTTTTCCTCCTCCAACTGAAATCTGCACTTCTAATAGCATTGGATTTTTTTTAATCGAAGAAAAACTTCAAGTTTAAGTTTAGTAACGCGTTAAGTAGCTCGCTTAAAAAGTAGATTCGTAAAAATGAAACTCAATAAAATTAACGGAGACCACATAAATGGTAGATCATGTGATTTAATTCGGATAATGATCGAGAAAGCAAGATACATAATTTTTTCACTGATATAATTGTATCATCAGAAGTTTACTTATTGAAGTTAAATCATAACCTGCTTGACTAGTGTGTTATTATTGTCCGATCTTGGACTAGAAAAGCTTTATTTGCTGGGATTGGGACAATACTATACAACTACTATCCTTGATTGAAAATGACTTTACCACTTCTCGCGAATTCCCTTCAATTCTTAATCATCCAGACATAGATCTATTGCAGCTATACATACGAAATTATGAATTGTTGTTGGACTTGGAAAGAAAGCAAAACTGTGTTATTATCATGGTTATTATCGATTCCAACAAAATTAACTTTTAAATTTTATCGAATTAGATCCTTTAAATTTATATATCTAAAATATACTTATGAAGTTGTTCCAATTTATTGATTGATACTAACCTTATATTCTTGCCCTTGAGCCAGAATAGCCGTTTTCATTTTCAAGTGTTGTTCGATAGATTGCGTACTAATCAATATTCGATTGATATTCTAATTCACCAGTATATGTAACTATTCTTACAATACGAAATTCGATATCAAATTTCCAAGCCACAGGCAGGATTTGCTTATCTTAGTTGCAGAAGCTTTTTGCAGGACCTTCAAATGTCATCAGGACACCAAAAGTTTTTCATGAGGTTTGGTGTTTGACTTTAATCTACATAATTTAGTTGTTTTTTAGACAATTTAATTCTAAGACAATGCCTTAGAGATGTTGCTTAATCGGAATCTATGGTTTTAGGAATTCCATCGAAGCAAAAAGCATGATCTTGACCATCAACTTCCCCCTACTGAAATTTCAAGTGAAATTTTGATCATATTCACCGATGCCATGAGAACTTGCAGGCATTGGAAAGTAATTCCTAGTATTTCCTTAAGGGTGCGTTTATTGCGCCGGACTGTCTCGGACTAGACTAGCTGCCGGGACTAAACTGGACTGGCTTAGACTGGACTAAGCTGGACTAACTTAGTGAAGCGTTTGGTGTAATGTCGGACTAAGAAGCAGGATAAGAAAAACAGTACTGTTCACCAGATTTGTGTTTGCTTAGACTAGGACTACAAATTTTTGCCATTGTGTAATAGAGTAATGCTACAAATCTCATGATATGGGTTAATTGGAGCATATTTTTGCCATGTATATTATGAATCTTAAAAAAAATTGACAATTGTTTTGTTTCTATTACCTGCTAATAGAATTGGGTTTAATTTGCAAATGTAGCTTGATTTAAACTCTATCACCCAACAGAAGAAAAATAATAGTGCCCAATACATGCAACTTCAACAAATACAAGTACATAAGAAGATCTCCATAATTTAGAAAATCCTAGTTAACATTAGTTAACATTAGCCAAAATAGATCTCCATAATTTACAAAATGGCTAGTTAACATAAGTCAAAATACTAGTGCAAAACTAAGTTATAAGCCATAACATAAGATTTTATGATTAATAAAATACATCCATGTTAACATTAGCCAAAATCCTCATCCGCTTGCGTTATCGCTTAAAAACCTTTGGACGAACACTTTCTTAAGTTCCGGTTTGATTGCCCTGAACACTCCCACATTTTTTGGTTTATCCAAAATAAGAGACAATGCATCAATTTGATCCATAGGAGAGAGACCCATTGCTTCAAGTTCATTAGCTATGTCAGTATGATCTGCAGTACCTTGAACTAAAGCTTCAGTTACCATTTGCATCCTCTTCCCACTTTCAACATAAAAATCTTTCAGTCCACTGATAATTGCCTCGGTTCCATCACTTGAACTTCCCACAGCTCTTTTCATCTTTCTTTGGCTATTTTCAGATGGGGTGCTTTGTTGGCTTTGTTGGTTCATTGAAGAAACAAAATTTTCACCTCCAATATCACTTTCACCAACATGATCATGACTTTGTTCCTCCACCATTTGAGCAGGGGTTTCGGCTACATTACCCGTAACCCGATCTTTTCCAAATATACATGCAAATCTATCAAACAGTGGAAAAGGTTTGATTCTCCATCCATCGGCTTCTTTATTTCTCTAAGATTATATCAACATAGCAAAACTAAAATTTAGCATGCGTGACAAATATAGCAGCAATAATATAACTAATGTATAAATAAAATAGGATATGAACCTGCACATAAGTTTGCCATGAGTCATCACTGTCAACTTCAACGCACTTTTTGACATCATTCCATGCAAATCCACTTGTGTTTATCATGTCAACGACCATACTATATGTTTTTTTCCATTTCTTCAACTTGAACTCAATATGTGGATTTGCCTTTATATTTGAATGAGGACATAAAACATTGACAGCTTTTGCTATTTCAACCAAAGTACCTTGTTTGAAAGCACCGGTGTCACACCGTTGCTTCCGAGCAACAAAATCCTCAAGAACTCCTAGTAATACTTCTTCCTCAAATGCTTCCCATTTACGCCTTCTTCCTTTTGGCTCTTGAGTAGCATTCAAAATATTTTCGTTATCCATACCTAAACAAAAAATATTTTAATGAAGGAAAATACCATACAAATAATCAATTTGCATAATATCCAATCAACTTGCATAATATCCAATCAACTTGCATAATATCCAATTAATTTGCATACCATCCAATCATTGTGCTAATATCTAACAAATGCATGATAAAAAGGAATACTAAAATAAAATGTTATCATTAACACATATAGCTAGTTCGGTTGCTAGTTCCTAATTGCTCTCCACTCGTTATACATTTCCTGAGCCATGTCATTCCTCTTTGCAGTCCACTGGTCAGATGTTTGAACACTACCAACATATTCACCTTCTTTTGTATTTTGTCCATCTTCTATTATTGGCAAATTCTCCATTGGATCTACAGACATCTCTTGCCTAATAAGATTGTGTAGTAGACAACAAGCGGTAATTATTCGACCTTGTGTCCTTATCGGATAGAAAGATGGACTCCTTAGTATCGACCACCTTCCTTTTAGCAAGCCAAAACAGCATTCAATTACATTCCTTGCCTTAGAATGCTTCATGTTAAAATATTCTTCCTTATTAGAAGGTGTTCGTCCCTCCCATTCAGATAAATGATAAGGTATTCCTCTATAGGGTGCAAGGAATCCTTCACCATTTGTATAACCACCATCTACAAGGTAATAATAACCTAATGAAAAAAAAAAACAGACCTTATTAGTGTTTTGTAGTTGACAAACAAAACTAGACCTAACTTACAAAGTTGAGACTAAGTAATAGTCTTACCCGCTGGTACCTTAAAACCATTAGGCCTAGTAATTGCATCATGTAGCACTCTAGAGTCTGATGCGGAACCCTCCCACCCCGGAAACACATATATGAACTACATATCTCCTGAACACACACCTAACACATTAGTTGCGACTCGACCCTTTCTTGTTCGGTATCTTGGTTTGTCAATTTCAGGTACATGCACATCAATGTGTGTTCCATCCAATGCTCCCAAGCAATTCTTAAAAAAAAAAAAAAAAAAAAAGTTTTTGTTAATTTATACAAAGGGAATGAAGAGTTAAAGCTTAGGGAAAATGAAAAAAAATTCTCATCATACCTTAAAACATCGCCACCTAGGATCTGTAGAATCAATAGGCACAGGCTGAGGGACTTTTAGTAGGATACCTTGTAATCGCAAAATTCCTTGCAATACGATATTGAAATACCTACTTATAGTCTCTCCCGACCTATAAAATCTACCGCCAACACTACGATTCTTAGTATGATGTGCTAATATTTGTAAAGTCATACACACCTGCTCCTCTACAGACACCAAACCATCAGTTTTTACCCTCCCATCTTGACGAAGTAAGTCACATAATATGCCAAAAGTCCTTCTATCCATTCTCAATTCGTTGACACATTCAATATCAGTATTCCCTATTATACCATTCAGATAACACAAACTAATCTCTCGTCTAATAAGTGAACGGTTAGTCAATGTGGGTCGTTCAACATGTCTCTGTTTGCCACGTAGCATCATCAACACAAGAATCGTACAAATGCAAATTGTCTCCAAATAAGACATCTCTAACAATAAGATCAATAAAAGCTTCATTCGATCTATATCTATCCAAACAAAAAAAAAACAAAAAACAAATTAAGGACATTATATATGTAATATTTACTGTTATTAAGGGTGATGGAAATGAAGTGATTATGATACGAAATGAACTAGATCAAAGTAATTAGCGAAGTCACAATCCGAGGCATCAAATATACGGGTGGTGTTGGAAAAAAAAAAGTTATCATTAACCCGAGGCAACAAATATACAGGTGGCGTTGAAAAGAAAAAAGTTATCATTAACCCGAGGCAACAAATATACAGGTGGCGTTGAAAAAAAAAAAGTTATCATTAACCCGAGGCAACAAATATACAGGTGGCGTTGAAAAAAAAAAGTTATCATTAACCCGAGGCAAGAAATATACAGGTGGCGTTGAAAAAAAAAAGTTATCATTAACCCGAGGCATCATATTCAAAATGTTCTACTCTTATACATCTATAAACATGTGTCTAAGAACACTAGTATGAGGATTGCTATCATTGCTAGGCATTGCATGTGAAGAGGGAAATTAAAGGACACCTGTAATGCAGTAGCCTTAGCCTTAGCCTTCCGTTTATGCTCCTCTTCTCTGCAACCAACAACCACAAAAAATTGTAATTCAGCATCAACCCCACACAATACAAAACATTCACATTGTAATATCATGGTTATAAACCAAGTACACACACACACACTCATGGACAAATGTGCAAAATACACATACATACTCACACTCACACTCACACTAACACACACACACGGACATACTCACACTCACACACGGACATACACTCACACACACACACTGCATACACACACACACATACACACACACACACTGCATACACACTCACACACATACTCACACGGACATACACACTCTCACACACGGACATACACTCACACACACCCTGCATACATACATACATACACACACACTGCATACATACATACATACACACACACACACTGCATACATACATACACACACACACACTGCATACATACACACACACACTGCATACAGACACACACACACGACATACATACACACACACACACTGGTCAGATGCACACACTGCACACATACTGGTCAGATGCACACACTGCATACACACACACACTGCATACACACTCACACACTACATACACACTCACACACATACTCACACGGACATACACACTCTCACACACGGACATACACTCACACACACCCTGCATACATACATACATACACACACACACATACACTGCATACATACACACACACACACACACACACTGCATACACACACACACTGCATACACACTCACACACTGCATACACACTCACACACATACTCACACGGACATACACACTCTCACACACGGACATACACTCACACACACCCTGCATATATACACCCGCACACACACACACTGCATACATACATACACACACACACACTGCATACATACATACACACACACACTGCATACATAAACACACACACACACATTGCATACATACACACACACACACACGACATACATACACACACACACACTGGTCAGATGCACACACTGCACACATACTGGTCAGATGCACACACTGCATACACACTCACACACATACTCACACGAACATACACACTCTCACACACGGACATACACTCACACACACCCTACATACATACATACATACACACACACACACTGCATACATACATACACACACACACTGCATACATACACACACACACACACTGCATACATACACACACACACACACACACACACACACACTGCATACATACACACACACACACGGCATACATACACACACACACACACTGGTCAGATGCACACACTGCACTCACACGGACATACACACTCTCACACACTGACATACACTCACACACACCCTGCATACATACACACACACCCTGCATACATACACACACACACACACACCGCATACACACACACACACACACTGCATACATACATACACACGCACACACACTGCATACACACACACACTGCTTTATGAAAACCCCAAATTCCAAATTTGAAACTCCAAATTCCAAATTTCTAATCTCAATTTCAAACCCCAAATTCCAAGCTTTATGAAAACCCCAAATTCCAAACCCCAAATTCCAAATTTCTACTGCATACTTACATACACACACACTGCTTTATGAAAACCCCAAATTCCAAATTTCAAACTCCAAATTCCAAATTTCTAATCTCAATTTCAAACCCCAAATTCCAAGCTTTATGAAAACCCCAATTTCTAATCTCAATTTCACCTAAATATCAAAACCCTAAAATTTGTTCAACTGCAGAATCAAATAAAGCTCAAACCCAAAACAAATCCGCCCAAATCGATGAAAAAAATCCACCTAAATCGACTCAAATCGACGAAAAAAATCGAACAATCGAAGCTTACCAGACAACTGGAGGCAGATGAGGGCGAGCAGATCTGTTACGTGAAGACGAGGGAGCGGACGACGAGAGGAACAGATGAGGAGCAGGATGCAGATGAGGGCGACCAGGATGCAGTTGACGGCGAGCAGGACGCAGAGATGAGGATGAGAAGGACGACGTGAGGGAGGAGGACGTCGACGACACTCTCTCCTAGGATGACCGAGGTTCTTTCTCGCAATAGCGCAATCGGATGAGAAGGACGACGTGAGGGAGGAGGTCTTACGAATCCGGACGTTTTTGGGGTGGTTCGCTAAGAACTCCTAGCGAGGGGTTTAATCCGTGCGAGTCGGATCTAATCCCATTAAACCTAATCCTTGCCCCTACCAAACATCAGACTACAATACCAATTAGTGTAGTCCAGTCCAGTCCCCCCTAAGAAGGTCAAACAAACACGCCCTAAAGCTGCTGTTAATGATACTAGATCGTTCATGGCCATTTTTCAACAGGTCAAATACAATCCTATGAACTCAGCGACACGACAAAACTCAAAAAATAAAGACACGGCTAGAACACGACGATTAAAATCTAATAAATATCACATATATTAAAAACAATACTTCAAACTCACAATATAACAAAATACTAGTGTTCATCATACATAATGATTAAAACACAAACATAATAATTAAAACTCACAATAGAAGTTTTTTATTTATAAAACTGCCCCAAAATATCTATCATATTTACAAAAGTGCCCCTGCCGTGTCTTGACTGTTTTGTTGACGTGACATTAATCAAAATAGGTTTATTTGTCCTTGACTCTAACGAGACATTAATTGTATAGTTGAAACTAGCATTTCTAATTCGCATTTCTTAATTTACTTGGGTGACAAAAGAAAATTAAAGAATTAATTTCCTATTTCTAATTATCTTTCTATTAACCTAAGAAATAATTGGAAACTTCAAAGTAATTGTAAAGAAATTAAAATATGTTATTTATTCTGATTGGTAAGCAAAGTCAATTGAAACAACTAGGACATATTTTAATTGGAATTCATCAAACCAGACAGAGGGTCTCTATCGAATCGACGTGGAGTTGGAAATTAATATGCAATACTACACGTACGATTGATTTGAAGTTTTGCCTTCATAACTTAGTCACTAATTACTATATAATCTGGGTGTGAAAGATTTCGTGTAGAACGTCAATTTCTTTTTTATGTTCATATGTGCCCGGAAAGATGCAATGTTGAAGATGATTGCTTCACAGTTTTTATATCATATTTACAAAAGTGCCCCTGTCACATCTTGACCGTTCTTGACGTGACATTAATCAAAGTAGGTTTATTTGTCCTAGACTCTAGCGTGATATTAATTGTATATTATTCGGAATATTTTTAAATGAAGTTGTTGAAACTAGCATTTCTAATTCGCATTTCTTAATTTACTTGGGTGACAAAAGAAAATTAAAGAATTAATTTCCTATTTATAATTATCTTTCTATTAACGTAAGATATAATTGGAAATTTCCAAGTAATTGTAAAGAAATTAAAATATATTATTCATTCTAAGCAAAGTCAGCTGAAACGACTGGGACATATTATAATTGGGATTCATCAAACCAGACAGAGGATCTTTATCGAATCAACGTGGAGCTGGAAATTAATATGCAATTATAGACGTACGATTGATATGGAGTTTTGCCTTGATGACTTGGTCACTAATTACTATATAATCTGGGTGTGAAAGGGTTGAACGTTGATTTCTTTTTATCGTCTATGTGGTGCAGGTTGAAATCATGGTCTAAAATATTTATAATATTTCGATATTTTCATCGAAATTTACATGTTTTTTAACTACCGATATTTCTGATATCATCGATATTTTAGACCTTGCTAAGTCACTCATGTATCTTACCATGCAAGGTATTAGACCTTGCCAGCTCGCTATATAATCAACTTAAATTAGTTATATCTATCATGCAATGCATTTCCTTCCAATTTTTTGTGATAAACTAATAGATAATTGACTAAATAAACATCCTGCAAAGTTTCAATAAAAATTTCCAAGTTTTTCTTACAATTTCCGTGGGTTTTATTCCATTTTTATCGATATCGATAATATCCCGATATTTCTATCGAAATTTCCACATTTTTGGATAAACAATATTTCCGATATCATCGATATTTAATACTTGGTTGAAACTAACTCCTCCAATGAGAATCGCCATTCTGGTTGGGTCAGGTTGAAACTAACTCCTCCTTCGGCTTTAGTATATATGAATCCAACTGTTAAACACCAACCAACAAACTAACTCCTCCTTCGGCTCCTCTCCAGACATACACACTCCTCCTCTTCTCTCTCTCAGCCGGAGGCCATGGCAGCTCGTAAATCCCAGGCAGTCCTGGCGATCTCTGCGATCTTCTTACTCTTAGTCCATGGCGCCCACTCCTTCTACCTCGCCGGCGTCACTCCGCAGGACTTCTTGAAGGTCAGCTCTCAATCGCCGACAAATCTAATCTGTATTTTCATTTAATTTCGATTTTTTGTCGAAATTGTATGTGTTTGTGTATTAAATGAGTGATCCGTGTGTTCCTTTTCGAATCTGTGACTGTGACCTAGTGTTAGGTTTGGTCTGTTTGGTTGCCGAGAAAATGGAGGAAGATAGAAGGATTGGAGAGTAGGTTATCGTGAATTCGATTGGCTGCTACTTTGATATTGAAATGATCGTCGAATTAGGTTTAGTTGACCTCTGTCATAGTTCAAATCTTGAGATTTGTAGGTTTTGATATATGTTCTTTTGCTCTGCATATTTCTTTGATTTGCACAGGCTGTTTTTTATTAATACTTTGATGCGTAGAGAAATTCCCGGCGCATCTGTTCTTGGTTGGTCCGACATCGATCTGTATATGCCCTAACTCCTAAGCAAGTACTCTAAGAAGATTGTCATTTAGTTTCACTGGATTACAAATGCTGTCTGTGGAATTTGAATTACTTCTTGTAAATTAGATTTGAAATTCCGTCATTGTTTTACTTCACTTGACTGAGAAGCAAAGTGCTTTGCCTCGCGGAATTTGAATTATTGCAGGGATATCGTTTGAAGGTTAAAGTGAACACGCTGACTTCTACAAAGACTCAGCTTCCTTACTCCTATTACTCTCTCCCTTACTGCCAGCCTGAGAGAATCATCGACAGTATAGAGAATCTTGGGGAAGTGCTCCGTGGTGACCGGATCAAGAACTCCCCCTATGTGGTTAGTGTTACTGCACTTGTACAACTCTAAGCCTACTTGTTTCTCCTATGTTCGTAAACTTACAATCGGACTTGTGCAGTTTAGAATGCGGGAGCCTCAGATGTGCAACATTGTCTGCCGGATAACACCTAATGCCAAAATTGTAAAGGAGTTTAAGGAGAAAATAGATGACGAGTATCGAGTGAACATGTATTTAATTTTTTCTGACACTTTAAATGATTTATCCTAGTATATTTGAGGAACTAAAACAAAGTCGCATATCTTATTAAGACTTTTTTTTCTATGACAGGATACTTGATAATCTACCTCTAGTTGTTCCCATTCAAAGGCTATATCAAAAAGCTCGTACTGTTTATCGGCTTGGGTTCCATGTTGGGCTCAAAGGCCATTATGCTGGGGTATGTCCATTATTTGTTGGCACCAAATACCTTTCTTATTTGGAGATGCTTATGTTTTTGTCGTTCTTACACTATGTTATTGTGCTCAGAGCAAAGAAGAGAAATACTTCATCCACAACCATCTGGCATTTACTGTGAAGTACCATAAAGATCTGCAAACTGGAACGTCAAGAATTGTGGGATTTGAGGTTAAACCATTCAGGTCAGTTTTTTTCAGGGCGTTCCTTTTCTCCTGCATGATTCCTTCTTGCTGAATCTTCTTTCTAAATTATCAGTTGGTCATACGGTTTGTTTGACTGTTGAATGTCCAGTGTTAAACATGAATATGAAGGGAAATGGAATGATCCAAAGACTCGTTTAACTACCTGTGACCCCCATTCGAAACATTCTGTTTTGAATTCTAACTCTCCTCAAGAGGTTGCCGAAAAGCAAGAAATCGTATTTACCTATGATGTTGAATTCCAGGTGAGCTCATTAATTTAAAATTTTACTTGGTATTTTCTCATAGGAGAATTATAACTCATAATTTACTATCTACTGTTTGCTTATTATAGCATCATTTATTTTTGTCATGAACTACTATCGTATGTCTTTTGCCCTAATATTTCTGATGTAATGGTGTTGAACATACTTTGTCATTTGTGAGGAACTAGTCATCTCATAGGATACTTCTTTTCATGTCTACCTGTTTAGGAGAGTGATGTGAAGTGGGCTTCTAGATGGGATGCTTATCTACGGATGAGTGACGACCAAATCCATTGGTTTTCAATTGTCAAATCATTAGTTAATGTCCTCTTCCTTTCGTGTGTAGTAGCGATGATTATGCTAAGAACACTCTACCGTGATATCTCCAAGTATAATGAACTCGGGACCCAGGAAGAAGCGCAAGAAGAAACAGGATGGAAACTTGTCCACGGGGATGTCTTCAGGGCTCCAATTAACTCTGAATTGCTTTGTGTATATGTTGGAACTGGTGTTCAATTGTTTGGAATGATACTGGTGACAATGATATTTGCTGTCCTTGGCTTCCTCTCCCCATCTAACCGGGGCGGTCTTATGACCACAATGCTCTTGCTCTTTGTCTTCATGGGACTTTTCGCCGGTTATGCCTCAGTTCGGTTGTACAAAACGTTTCAGGGTACAGAATGGATGAAAATCGCATACGGGACAGCAGTCATGTTCCCAGCAACTGTTTCTGCCATTTTCATTGCCTTGAACACTCTGATTTGGGGCCAGAACTCATCCGGAGCTGTGCCATTTGGCACAATGTTGACCCTGGTCTATTTATGGTTGGGAATCTCAGTCCCACTCGTATTTGTGGGAGGCTATGTTGGGTTCAGGAAGCCAGCACTTGAGGATCCAGTAAAGACAAACAAAGTCCCAAGAGAGATCCCAGAACAGACCTGGTACAAGAACCCAGTTTTCTCAATTCTAATCGGAGGGATCCTCCCATTCGGAGCAGTTTTCAACGAACTATTCTTCATCCTCACTTCGATTTGGCTGAACCAGTTCTACTACATCTTTGGTTTCCTCTTCTTGGTCTTCATCATCCTCATCATCACATGTGCTGAGATCACCATCGTCCTCTGCTACTTCCAGTTGTGCAGCGAGGATTACTTGTGGTGGTGGAGATCATACCTCACATCCGGCTCATCGGCTCTGTACCTCTTCCTCTACGCCACATTCTACTTCTTCACAAGGCTCGAAATCACAAAGCTGGTCTCGGTCCTCTTATACTTCGGGTACATGCTCATTGCTTCTTATGCATTCTTTATTGTCACCGGAACAATCGGCTTCTACGCCTGCTTTTGGTTCACGAGGCTCATCTACTCATCGTAATCCAAATTCTTCACTTTCTTGAACTTAAACGTTGTCGTTGTATAGCAAAATTTATCTTGATCTAGACGTTTTCCTACAGTAGTAGTCTCGATTTGCTAGTAAAAACCTTTGTTGTGAAATATAATCAAAATTTATACTTTCTTTGTAATAGAGAAGATCGAAACAAAACTCATCGTATTCCAAATTCTTCACTTTCTTAGACCACATTGCTGATCATTGAGATCATGTCATGAACCTAGAATGTAAAATCAATAGATAAACTTGTATGTTACACCTTAAGCGAATTTGTAATTGTCACACCAAAAAATCACTCATTAAGTAGATAATCAAGAGCATTGATTAAGTAAAACATGTCATGAACCTACCCATCATAAAGTAATGATATATATATGATAGAAAGGAAGAAAGAAAATATGAGGGTCCCAAGCCAATGCAACTTCATAGAGACGAGGAGGGGTTTGATCTTTGATGTGCTTTTTTGCTTGGCAAATAAGGCAATGTGGGGGACCATATATGCCTTTGGTGTGTTTTGAAGAATATAAGTTGCACGTTTTGGGTTTGTTTGATGGTGTTTGGGTTACACATTAGAAGATTCTGTACAGGTTTTATTGCTCTTAAAGCTGGACATTTACCCACATATCAACCTCTGCTTCCCTTCCCTCCCTCTTTCACGTACACACACTGTAGCGTGAAAATGAAATTTGGCTTGTGTCCTAAACCCTAAGTAACCGAAATCCGAAATCCGAAATCCGAAATCATATGTGGGGGTGACCATCGAGTTGTGTTCGTGTTACTTATTTATATTGTGTTGTGTGCTTGTGTTAAGTATGTGTTGATCAATATGCAGGCTGATATGAAAATCATAATAGAATAGTAGAATAATTCATACTACTTATTGAAAAAGGAGAAAAGTTGTGTTAATCATGTCTCATCACATTGTATATTCATGCGGGTTTTGAGTTGTGTTAATGCGTCTTGTGTGGAATTTCTTTGGTAAACTGAAATAGTATTATGCTTATGAGTCATAATCATGTCATTTAAACCTAGGTCAGGAAGGTTCAACTGGACTGCTTTCAACAAATTAAATGTTCATAAAATTATGAATTTTTTAACATTAATTAATATTTTCGGTTTGGTTTGGTGCTTGGTTTGGTTGAGCAGTTTTTCTGTCCACCCCTACTTACGAGAATTCAAACTTAAACATCGATTGAGTTTACAACTCATTTCATACTCACATATATGCTATTTACAACTCATTTCATACTCACTTAAACTGAAGATCGATTGACCCCCACATAGTGCAAGTGGCAATGTAGGGTTATCAAGAAGCAACAACCAGAAAATTCAACTTCATAATATACATATATTTATGAGGTTGTGCAAATCTTAAAAAAGGAAGGAAACCGAGTTGGCTCTCTCTCACTCTCTTTGTCCGTCCATCAAGTAGTGAGAGTGATTTTCTGTGGGTTTTTCGCTTGTTTTGGTACAAGTAGATGAAGATGATGCATGTCCACTTCAAGTCATTACTCCGAAAGGATATTGAACAAGTAAACGATGCTTATCCGTCCCCTCCTTTTGTTCAAGTGGATGCATTCTCCATGCAAAGAGCAAGATCCTTCGATAGTGTCCCTAATTAAGCATCTGTGCAATCAATAAGTTTAGGGTTTCTATGCAAAAGACCTCGATATAATTAAAAGTGAAACCATTTAATATAAGTTGTGGTTTGTTTTTGTAAGATTGCCGATGTAAAAAAATTTACTTTATTCAACATGCCACCTCACGTCGAACCACTTTGAAATGAGTTGGACGGAGAGCTACATCGGTCATGTTTGCAAGTAAACTCAATAATAAGGCCTATAAAACTTGGGCACAAACTAAGGGCCCAACCCAAGTTCCTAGGTTGGCAGCAAAAACAAACTTTCGACACCACACCGACCCAAAACATGGTGTTTTAGGCTTTTAGCCGTTGGTGTTCTTTTCTCTCTCTACTTCTTTTTCATATCATGGCAAAATCAGTTGTTATATTGGCAAAGAAAACTCGCAATTTTTTGGAAATACTTTTGAAAATGACTAAATACGATTTTAGAGATGTTTTTGGATTTCAAAAGCATTTTAGCTGTTTTTTCAAGATTCACTTGCATTTTTGTTAAAGTTTGGTTTCAAAAATATTTTCACCAAAGGTATTTTAACCATTTGAAAAACACTTCGAAACAAGCTCTTGATATGATTGGAGTTGTGTTTAATTCCAATCATATTGAGTCACGCAACTATAATTGAGACAGGTAAGACATAATAATATATTGGACCGTTGCCCAATTTGGAAAATCTTGTCTTAGCGTATACAAATTCACTAAACATCGGCATTGATGCTAGACTAAATCTAAAATAGTCCAATCTAAGTCAAGCCATAAAAGGAGGACCATAACATGATATGATTTTGCATAAAAAAAACCTTAGGGTAAATTACAAAACTATCTTAATTATGGGTTGAATCACAATTTCATACCTCATGTTTTAAAAATTGTAATGGCATATCTCATCTTTCGAATTTGTTGCAATGTCATTACTCCGTCAGTTTTTCTATCAATTTCTCTGTTAAATGCTGACGTAACTTGAGGCGGGACCCACTTCCTAACCCAACTGGATTAAAAAATTAATTAAATATTAAAAAAACTAAAAAAATAAAATAATTTAAATATTTCCCTTGCAAACCCATCTCCCACACCTTCTTCCCCAGCCCACTCGTCTCCCCTCCCCAACCTTCCTACCTTCACCATCAAAACCAGAACCCACTCCCTCACTGCTGCCCTTTCCTCCCCCATCTCCTCCCCCGAGTCATCATTAACTAGCCCAATTTAAAATCAAAAAAGGGCACCTCATTCTTCTCAAGCAAGCAACCGCATACCAATTTGTTGCCGATGTCAATTCCGTCAAGGACTTTCTTGAGCACCACCCCAAAAACCCTCACCTGCAATCTGAAACCGTTTGCGGGGTATTTCAAGGACCTTCTCGAGGCTTGTGGAAGGCGAGGGCGGGCAGAGGAAGAATAGAAAATCTGACGACTGCAAGAAGAGGCATAATTTGGGTTGGGATCTCAAACTCGAAAAACTAATTCGGTTCAAGAAAATATGGGCAAAAATCCACACTTGAAATTCCCCAAATTGAAATGCATTTTATAACAATCAATTGTAAACCCCATTTAATCATAAACCAAATTCTTTTTTCAAAATCAAAAACCAATTTCAAAGCCATCCTTTTGAAAGTAGAGAACTTTGGGAATTGAGATGCCTGTAAAAAGGCCCATTTCAAGAGCCCAGAGGGTGTCACGGTGGAGCAACACCTGGTTATAAGGTTGCTGGAGAAGAGGAACGTCATTGGGAGGGAGGCGGAGATGGGTTCTGTTTTTGGGGTGAAGGGAGGAAGGTTGGGGGGAGACGGGTGAGCTGAGGGGAAATGGGATGCCTATAAAAACGCCCATGTCGAGAGCCCAAAGGGCGTCGCAGTGGATCCACACCTGATTCTAAGGTTGCTGGAGAAGAGGAGCGTCATTGGGAGGGAGGTAGAGATGGGTTTTGGTTTTGGGGTGAAGGGAGGAAGGTTGGGGTGGGGGGAGACATGTGAGCTAGGGAAGAAGGTGAGGTTGTTGGGTTTATAGGGGCGGGTCCCACATTTTAAAATAAAAATATTTAAATAAGGGTTTTTATATTAACACCCCATAAAATGTTGAATGCACCCCACATTAAAATTTAATATTAAATGACTTATTTACTCTACTATGTAATGACAATTTTGACCTTATTAGGTTTAAAAAAAAACAAAGATTTATAAATACACCCCAAATCACTTTTAGCGTATTATTTATCTTCTCAACTATCAAACATGTTGATTAAGAAAAATTGTTTTTGACGAATGGAACACGAAATCGATGTTTCAGGAGCTTCGCATGAGGTAAGACTTCATAGTTTTCATTGTTTTAGTGATTTCGATGACATTGATAATTATTTAATCTTGCGTTTGCTGTATTATTTAAACTTCTATATTCATATTCATCTTTTAATGTACATATGGTTAGATTCAATCCCTGAAAATTAAAAATGAGTGTTATAAGATTTGAGAAATGTGGGGTGTAAAGAAAATGTGGGGTGTATGTACAAAATATAAGATGTATATTGAGAATGTGGGGTGTGAGGGTATTATGGGAAAGTAAGTGGGGTGTATTAAGATAATTTTTAAGTGAAAAAGCAAATGTGGGGTGTATTAAGTTTGTGGGGTTTATTCAACAATTTGTGAGGTGTTAATATAATTAACCTTAAATAATTGTATTTTTAATTTTTTTAATATTTAATTAATTTTTTAATCCGGTTGGGTTAGGGGGTGGATCTCATCTCAAGCCACATCAACATTTAACAGACAATTTGATAGAAAAATTGACGGAGGTATGACATTTTAACAAATTCGTAAGATGAGGTATGTCATTGTAATTTTTAAAATATGAGGTATGCGATTGTGGTTCGACTCATAATTGAGGTAATTTTATATAATTTACCCAAAAACTTAAGGGTTTTACCCGAGCCTTCTCAAGTCAGGTATGTGATAAGAACATGTTTCTTAACATTTCAGCGTAAGTGTCCAATTGCAAAACACACCTAACCCGGAAATATATAATATATATTTATTTTTTGTCATTAAATTGGATAGATGAATAAAAAATCAAGGGAATAAATAAATAAAAATTGCAAAAAGAATAAAAAAAATCAGTAGTGTATTAAATTGGATATATCAGTGTCCTACTCATATTTCCTATTTCCAGATTCAAACCAAAATTTCAGGTATGCACTAAAGTGGCATACACATTGGGTTCACGTAACATTCATATATAGTTGACAAAAAAGCACAAACGACAAGTCGTTGCGTTAACATAAAAGAAAAAGAAAGCTAGAAAAAAGGAATTCCTAGCAAATTAGAAAATTCATTTAAAGGAAACGGATCTAATCAAATAGTGAAAATTAATTATTTACCCATTTATGATTATCCATTTTTTACCATCTATATACGTCTTAATCAGAATATTTCAATTTCTCAACTATCATATAAATATTGTTTATGAAAAATAAAATCAATCAAGTCTGAGATCGTCATGTTAACGGACTTAAAGTAGTAATATATCGTTTGAAAAGACATTAATCAACTCAGAGATCATATAGTCATATTCACCGTCTTAATAAAATAAACCAACCAAATTAGAGTTAGAAAAAAATTTTAAACACAAAACGTTGTGCGTGAGCAAAGTCATATTCCCCAAGACAATCCAACAGTAATCGATCTCAAACTTGATATTTACGTAACGATTAATAAAATTAGCATGTTATACCATAGTGGCTTTATATCATAGTATAATTCCTTTATAATTCAGAAAATGGATAACGTGCTGCAAAAAAAATAAAAATAAAAAATAAAGAAGAAATCATATCAAATATTTGTATCGTTATTTGTATCATATCTCTATAAAAAAGGGACCCACACGTACACCAGATCTCACCGGAGAGAAAACGCGGAGTCCACCCGCCTTGTAAGCTTCCAGTCGCCTCCTCTGTTCCCTTTTTAATATTTTTTTTTTCTTCAACTCTAATTTTTTAGTTAAAATTTTATTTTATTTCTACGCGACAGACAAATACGAATCCAACTATTAAACGCCATTACACCACCAACCAATAAACTAACTCCTCCTCCTCCTTCGCCTCCTCCTCCTCCTCCTCCTCCTCCAGATCTGCACACCCTTCCTCTTCTCTCTCAATCGGAGGCCATGGCATCTCGTAGATCTCCGGCAGTCCTGGCGATCTCTGTGATCCTCTTACTTCTCGTCCATGGCGCCCACTCCTTCTACCTCCCCGGCGTCGCTCCGGAGGACTTCATCAAGGTCAGCTCCCAATCGCCGACAAATCTAATCTGTAATTTCATTTAATTTCGATTTTTTGTTGAAATTGTATGTGTTTTTGCATGAAATGAGTGATCTGCGTGTTCGCTGTTCGGATCTGTGACCTAGTGTTAGGTTTCGTCCGTTTGGTTGCCGAGAAAATGGAGGAAAATAGAAGGATTGGAGATAAAGTTATCGTGAATTTTTTTGGAGATTAGGTTGTCGTGAATTCGATTGGTCGCTACTCTGCTATTGAAATGATTGTCGATTTAGGTTTAGTTGACCTCTGGCATAGTTCAAATCTTGAGATTTGTAGGTTTTGATATGTGTTCTTTTGCTCTGTATATTTCTTCGATTTTCTTAGGATGTGTTTTATTAATACTTTGATGCGTAGAGCAATGTAATTGTGAGAGTAATTCGCGGCACATCAGATCTTGGTTGGTCCGATATCGATCTGTATATGCCCTAAGCAAGGACTCTAAGAAGATCGTCATTTAGGTTTCACTGGATTACAAATGTTGATTGTGGAATTTGAATTTTTTCTCGTAAATTAGATTTGAAATTTCGTCATTGTTTTACTTCACTTGACTGAGAAGCAAAGTGCTTTTCCTCGGTGGATGTTTTGTATTAATTTCGTTCTCTTGGATCTTTGAATGCAGGGAGATGATTTGAAAGTTAAAGTGAACAAATTGACTTCTACAAAGACTCAGCTTCCATACTCATATTACTCTCTCCGTTACTGCAAACCTGATAAAATCTTGGACAGTACAGAGAATCTTGGGGAAGTGCTCCGCGGTGACCGGATCGAGAACTCCCCCTATGTGGTTTGTGTTATTTCACCTGTACAACGCTATGGCTATTTGTTTCTCCTATGTTCATAAACTTACAACAGGATTTGTGCAGTTTAAAATGCGGGAGCCTCAGATGTGCAACATTGTCTGCCGGTTAACGCCTGATGCCAAAATTGTAAAGCAGTTTAAGGAGAAGATAGATGATGAGTATCGAGTGAACATGTATTTTTCTGACACTTTAAATGATGTATTCTTTTATATTAGAGGAACTGAAACGAAGTCACATATCTTATTAAGACTTTCTTTTTCTATGACAGGATCCTTGATAATCTACCTCTAGTTGTTCCCATTCAAAGGCCAGACCAAGACGCTCCTACAGTTTATCAGCTTGGATTCCACGTTGGGCTAAAAGGCCATTATGCTGGGGTATGTCCATTATTTGTTGGCACCAAATAACTTTCTTATTCGGGGATGATTATGTTTTTCTCTTTCTTATGCTATGTTGTTGTGCTCAGAGCAAAGAAGAGAAATACTTCATCCACAACCATCTGGCATTTACTGTGAAGTACCATAGAGATTCGCAAACTGAAACAGCAAGAATCGTGGGATTTGAGGTTAAACCATTCAGGTCGGTTTTTCCAGGGGGTTGCTTTCTCTTGAATGATTCCTCCTTGCTGAATCTTCTTTCTAAATTATCAGTTGGTAATATGGTTTGTTTGTGTGTTGAATGTCCAGTGTTAAACATGAATATGAAGGGAAATGGAATGATGCAAAGACTCGTTTAACTACCTGTGACCCCCATTCGAAACACACTGTTGTTAATTCTAACTCTCCTCAAGAGGTTGCCGAAAAGCAAGAAATTGTATTTACCTATGATGTTGAATTCCAGGTGAGCTCATTAATTTAAAATTTTACTTGGTATTTTCTCATAGGAGAATTATAACTCATAATTTACTGTCTACTGTTTGCTTATTATAGCATCATTTATTTGTCATAAATACTTTGTGATTTGTGAGGAACTAGTCGTCTCATAGGATACTTCTTTTCATGTCTACTTGTTTAGGAGAGTGATGTGAAGTGGGCTTCTAGATGGGATGCTTATCTACTGATGAGTGACGACCAAATCCATTGGTTTTCAATTGTCAACTCATTGATGATTGTCCTCTTCCTTTCGGGTATGGTAGCGATGATTATGCTAAGAACACTCTACCGTGATATCTCCAAGTATAATGAACTTGAGACCCAGGAAGAAGCGCAAGAAGAGACAGGATGGAAACTTGTCCACGGGGATGTTTTCCGGACTCCAAATAACTCTGAATTGCTCTGTGTATATGTTGGAACTGGTGTTCAATTCTTTGGAATGATACTGGTGACAATGATCTTTGCTGTCCTTGGCTTCCTCTCCCCATCTAACCGGGGTGGTCTTATGACTGCAATGCTCTTGCTTTTTGTCTTCATGGGAATTTTTGCTGGTTACGCCTCTGTTCGCTTGTACAAGATGTTTAAAGGTACAGAATGGAAGAAAATTGCATTCAGGACTGCTGTCATGTTCCCAGCAACTGTCTCTGCCATTTTCATTGTCTTGAACACTCTGATTTGGGGCCAGAAATCATCTGGAGCTGTGCCATTTGGCACAATGTTTGCCCTGGTCTTTTTATGGTTCGGAATCTCAGTCCCACTCGTATTTGTGGGAGGCTATGTTGGGTTCAGGAAGCCAGCACTTGAGGACCCAGTGAAGACAAACAAAATCCCAAGACAGATCCCAGAACAGGCCTGGTACATGAACCCAGTTTTCTCAATTCTGATTGGAGGGATCCTCCCATTCGGAGCAGTTTTCATCGAACTATTCTTCATCCTCACTTCGATTTGGCTGAACCAGTTCTACTACATCTTTGGTTTCCTCTTCTTGGTCTTCATCATCCTCATCATCACATGCGCTGAGATCACCATCGTCCTCTGCTACTTCCAGTTGTGCAGCGAGGATTACTTGTGGTGGTGGAGATCATACCTCACATCTGGCTCATCGGCTCTGTACCTCTTCCTCTACGCCACATTCTACTTCTTCACAAAGCTTGAAATCACAAAGCTGGTCTCGGCTCTCTTATACTTCGGATACATGCTCATTGCATCGTATGCATTCTTTGTTGTCACCGGAACCATCGGCTTCTACGCCTGCTTTTGGTTCACGAGGCTCATCTACTCATCGGTGAAGATCGACTAAACTCAAGACCGGGTCTCGGCAAGGTGTGATCTCCTCCCCCCCCCCCCCTCCGGAAGATGCGAACAGATGATAATCTCTCTAAAGTAGTGTAAGATTTTCCAGTTAACTTTGGATTATTGTGATTTCGAAATGTATCTTATTTGTGCTCATTTTTGAACCATGACAAAAGCCGACAACGTTATATTTACTGTTAGAGTATATTTCTATTTGTTTATTTTTCAAGGCTACCTCTACAGTGCCAATTGGTAGGAACCTTCTTGTTACTTATCTCTTTTAGTATTTGTTTTCTTCTGATTTTCATGGTTTTAATTTCCCCGAGACGACCAATAAAATGTATCTGGATCCTCTGCGGAGAGACCGGAGCGCTTGATTTGTGTGAGGTGAGGCGCTCGTCCGGTCCCACTAGGGAGGAAGTTTTGACTCTGAGGGGTGCGTCTGATGGTATCGTATACAAGATCATGCCTGCATTTTGGAGTAATCTTTCCCTCTTCAACAAGCCGGCGGTGATCTTATCTTTGAAAGATAGTCTTGACGTGGCAGTATACGCCTGGCTCCATAGCGGAGCTAGTCATTTGCTACTGGTTTCTTTCCTATCGGACCAGAGGCGGCCCGAGAAAGAGTTTCTGAAGACGGCATATTTAATTTGATTGGTTCGAATTATTTGATTTTTAAGCTTCCCACAGTGATATGTGGTGAAGGTCTCTGTCCATCTCCCTAACAATGGGGCCTATGACGGGAGAGCAAGTTATAAAACAAGCGATGACAGACCCAAAGAATCTGTCGACGCACCCAAAGAAGCCGTCGTAGGATGGGGATATCATGTCATGGTTGGCCCCGGCGGTTATATGATAACGACGCTGCAACTCTCACGTTTATATTTTGTAATAATGTGGTGTGGCATTTATAAAATTGGATCGGAATTTTTTTTTTTTATTTGAAAAGCCGATAGTTTTTATATTAAGGGATTGGAGAGTGAATTAAATTTTACAATGAGCTTACTATAATAACATAGTTCAACTTTACATTTGACGAAAATCGAATATAAGACATCTTACTTATAAGTGAAGAAAAATATCACTACATCATCATACTAAGTGGTGACTTCCTTCTTAAATTGAAATAAATAGAAAATCGCCCCATTTGGTAAAAACACAATTCATTGTGCATGAGATTAAGTGTTAGAACTCATTGCAGATTTCAGACTTTTTATTTTATTTTTATTTTCAACTAAACTTAAATAAGTTAATATACCATCCATTGCAATTATATAATTTTTGTTGTAGGGAATGGATATCGGTATTTTCAACTATATTATTTTAAACATTTATTTTGAAAAACAAAAATGTACTCTCATTTGTTAAAATTACAGATACGATTGCCACTTAGTACATCTAATGATATTCCTCAAGAACGAATTTGAACCATATTATTTTTAGCCCATTGTGGGGCTAAAGCCACCCCCTCTCTATTGTTCAAAAAAAAAAAATTACTGTTACAATTAACCGCGCCGTGTCTGCGCCGTGACTTCATGTGTAAAAGCATGAAGAAACTGAAAAACCAAAAAACACAGCTTTGAGGAGGAGCCGCGAGGTCGAGGTGTTACTTCCTTGGGCGAGTGTCCTCGGGGCTGGCAACATTGGCAGAGACCCTGGCAACGTCTCCAGCGGTGGCTTCGGGCTTTTTGCGGGCGTAAAGGGTGAAGTAGCCGATGGTACCAACAACGAGGAAGCCGGCGACTGCCATGGCGGTAGGGCCAAAGGGAACGAGACGTCGCTGGTGAAGTACACCGCCGGGGTTATGACCGGGAGGCCTCTGTGATCCCTGCAGTCCAGCTCTCTTCACTTCTTCCAGACTCATTTTTGTCGTCTCCGCCGTTTTCCTCCAATCTTCGTCCCCCGCCATCTCTCTCTTTCTTCTCTCTGCCTTGGTTCTGTATCTGTGTGATGTGAATATGATGATGTTTTGTGTAAATTAATTGGTAAGGGGGAATCAAAGTATTTGAAGAAGAGAAGTTGCATTGGTGACACGTTTTGAGTGCATGCGCAGCCACTTGACACGTATCGGGTTCGTGTAACCCTAGCTAGCTAGTAGGACAACTCCAACTTTGTGCGTGTTGAAAGGACTCAAGTAAATTCGTCTTTGTGGTTTAATAGTACGTTTTAATGGTATTATTTTTTATTTGTTATTGAGAGATCTTAAGTTCAATTCTCGTCAAAAATGAATTTAAATCATATTATTATTCCTAGTACATTATGAAGCTTAGTTCACTCTCCACACTATTATCGAAAATAATGTCGTTTATTAAAGAAAAAATCGTTACTTTATTTTTTATTAAAGTATTATTGATCAGTTTATGAGTTTAATGCTATTTTTTTCAGTGAAGATCCAAGGTGGATTCAAAATTAGTGTATACCTCTTGTGCCTAAGTTTAAACTAGGACGAGTGAATATCTTACCATCTATTTTTATTATTTTTCTTATGAAGATATGATCCACATGTATTAATAGATCTTATTTCTATTAAAAAATGATAACAAATAATGGTAAGGGTGACGCTACTCCTTTAACAGTTGAATATCTTAACATTTATTTTTATCATTTTTCTTATAAAGATATGATCCATATGTATTAATAGATTTTATTTTTATTAAAAAATGATAACAAAATAATGGTAAGGGTGACGCTACTCCTTTAACGGTTTTAGATATGAGAAAATTGTAGAAAAGTGGAGAAAAGTCCCTCAACTATTAAAAAAGGTCTCTCAATTTTAACTCTAATTCCCCAATTTAAAATCTATGACCATTGACCTTACAATCTATGATCATTGACCATTTAACTTATCAAAACGTATAATTATGATCATTTTAGTCAAAATTCCGTCAAAATAATATATGTTTGAAAGACTATTTGCTACAATTAAATAAAATTAAAGAACCCTTGTTCTAATTGAGTTAAAATTAAAAGACTCATTCCAATTGAATTAAAGATGGAAAGACCACTTGAATTTTCAAATTTGACCATTGATTTAATCTCACATGAAACATGACTCGTTTTAACAAAAAAATTTAACGAAATTGACAAAAATAACTCGTTTTGATGAGTTAAGAGACTAATGATTATAAATTTTTAATGGAAAATTTTATTTAAACCCATTTAACCTCTTTTTACACCCAACTTAAATTTTAAATATTAATTGTTTATTTTACCCTATTGCATAATTACTATTATGTACAAAATGAAATTAATAATAAAACTCAAATTTATCAATAAACCCAAACACTATAATTAAACCCTACGATTACTCTTTGTTTATCCTACGTTTATTCTGGCTAAAACCCTAATAGCTCTCATAGAGAAAATTAAGTTTTTTTATTGATAAATGGTGATTTTGAAGTTTTGAATCCTCCAACCAAGGTACGTATGACTCAATTTATGAATTTTTTGTTCGTTTGATTTCAATTTTTGAGAGAGTAGAAGTTATTTACTGTAATTTTTTTCAACAAATACAACGAAGGCATCCTACCTTCCGCTAAAACAACAACGAAAGCATCCAACAATGAATAATGTCTGGTGTGAAAGGACCCAGTAACCTGAACTGGAAAAACAAAAAGACCAGTCACAGCATTTTTTTCTTCTCCTTTTTGTTCTTAATTTGCTTTCTCAAATCAGTTGAGCACAGTTTGAGGGTTGGCCACTTAAACCAGGCACTGTAAACCTTTCCACCTTTCTCTCTGGCACTCTGAACCATCCAATTCACAGACTGGCTCTCGTAATCAAACATAGTCAACAATTTTTTGTTCGTTTGGAAAGGGTATGATTTGGCTAACAATTTAAATGCAGAACCTCTACTCACAGTAAACACAAGACCATACTCATTCTCAGGAATATTCAAATAATCCATAATCCTAGCCTTTATATCATGTTCCAATAGTGCCTTTCTCAGCACCGCCGTAAAGCGCATGATTATTCAAATTTAGCTTCTAAAAATTAAATAGGTGTAAAAATAAATTCACATATTGAATTGGGTTTACGAGGGTATATTAGGTATTAAATTTGGGTTTAAAGAGATATTAATAGTTTAATTAAAAATCAAATGAGTGCAAAGAGTAAGTTGGGTGTAGAAATATGTTAGATGGGTTTAAATAAAATTTTCCATTTTTAATTAAAAGACATAATTCTAATTTAATTGAATTTTTAGTTAAGAGACCATAAATTAATTGAAGTTAAAGTTGACTATTGCTACAATTTCTTATACATAAACCATGAAGAAAGATCTCTCTACAAAAAAAATAAAAAAAAATAAAAAATAAAAAAAATAAACGAGTATGTCAGGGTCAACCCTAGCTGTGGGTGGTGGGTCTGCAACCCTTCGAGGATATGCCTCTGGCTTTCTCTTAACATAAGGGGTATAGCCAACGCCACCGGCGATAACAGCAGCAGTGATGGCCATGGTGGTAGTGGTCAGGCCGAAGAAAAGGCCACTCCTCGCAACCCCGGGAGGGGGATGCCCTTTGGTGCATCTTCCATTTTTTTCTCCTATCTTCAATTCTTCTTGATCCACAGTCTACCTCTCTCTGATCTGTATATCTTATATTTTTGTTTTGGGGCTGAGACGGTGAAAGGAGAGGCTTTGTCGACACGTACGTTTTAAGTTGCATGGCACCAAGTGCAGCAGTCACTCGACACGTACGTACCCGGTTCGTGCAAGGTTTAGGTATATACAATTACAAAACATTAGGATGGAATGTGATGTGGAAAAACTAAAACCTTACTGTGTTGAAACTAGTTAGTTCATTTGAAAAAGATCACCTTGGCTCCAAACTTTGGCATGAATCTAAACCTTATCTCATGAAATGCATATTGCCAACCTAAAACCTAAATTTACGTGCCCATAACACATAAATCCATTTTCGCTGATTTTGTCTACAAATTTGTCAAACCACCCGATGTGGCTTGAATGGGCACATTCTATATTAACCAAGTTGGAACATGATATGTTATCTTATTTATAGCAAAAATATCATCGTAACGATATTTTTAGCTGATAATTATCTTCATATTGTGTGATTCTCTATAAAAAGAAAAATTACAGAACTTTCATAAAAAAGGCTTGAGCTAAGTTTATTTTAATAAAATACCATGCTATAACTTTATTTAATTAAAAATACTTAAATTTTAATGAAAAACCCTTAAATTTTAATAAAAATGACAAAAGAACTTAAATTTTAATAAAAAAGACATAATTTTAATATTAAAAAAATATCTGACTCGTGGACCCACGCATCCTCACACAAACTATTTATGAAACTTTCTACACTGTTTATGAAACTTAACGGTACTACACTGTTTATGAAATTTACGACATTGTTTATGAAACTTACTACACTGTTTATAAAAACTTACGACACTGTTTATGAAACTTAATGGTACTACACTGTTTATGAAACTTAACAATACTACATTCTTCTCTCTCTTCTTGAATATTCTTGGCACATTTTCACCTTCCAAACACATTTTCTTCTTCTAATTTTCTTCAATACTTATCAAATTTTCTCTGCATCTCTTCAATTTCTTAACTTTCTACACTATAATTACTTAATTTTCTCTGTATCTCTTCGTAAGTTTCCCTTGTTAAAATTTCTATCCTAAGATTCGTTTGCAAGATAAGGATGTTAACTTTTACTGGATATTTGAAGAAGGTTTCTCGAATTTCACATGATCATATTATATGGATTCTGTAGGTGGAAGGAAGCGTAGAGGGAGTGGAAGCGGTGGTCGAGGTGTGCGTGGGGTGGATTTTTGTTTGGGAATTGGATATAATACGAAGTCAATAATTCTTCATTGCATACGGTTGCTAGTCGATCTGCTACAGTAACTCCTACGTATCATGCCCACGCTTTTTGTTTATTTTTTATTTCCCTTCTTATCATTAAATAAAGTTATTAGATGATTTTTATTTAAATTCTAAAGTTTTGAAATCATTTTCATTAGTTTCCCTAAAAATTTATGATTAACTAACAGGCGTCCGACGTCCGAAAACTTTTACGTTTCTTAAAAGAAAAAATAAATCGAGCAAATATATCACTGAAGCATAATATTTGCAACCTCAAGTGGGGATGCACATATATATCCCATTCGCAAATACGTATCTTGATTGATAAAATCAACAATCGAAACTGTTCAATTTATAACCTTTATTTGAAACTTGGTGCGATGGCAAGTGCCTTCGTCCATGAGCGGTAGGTCTCGGGTTCGAGACTTGGGAGCAGCCTCTCCATAAATGGGGGTAAGGCTAGCCGACATTCACCTCTCCCAGACCCTGCGTAAAGCGGGAGCCTTGTGCACTGGGTACGACCTTTTTATTTGAAAATCACTACTCCTACAGAAAATCATTCGAACTGGAGGCCGTTTTACCATCCAAACATATCAAATAAATGGACAGTTCCTCATGAATAGGTTTCTTGGTACCTACACTGTCGATTTGTATTATACATTTGAATGACTAAATGATTTCTGATTGAAATTATTCTTTGTAGAAGTGATTTCAAAAATAAAGAATAAATTGAAAGGTTCAAATCGTTAATTTTAAACAATCAAGATACGTTACGGAGGGTATGTAGTGCAAGTATTATCCTCACTAAATTACAACTACAAGTCTGCAAGTAATCGAACTACAACTACAAAATCACTAAGCTAGGGACCAAATAATTTTTTTATTCTTTTCTTTTTTTTTCTCCTATTTTATTTTTTCAGTACAACTATATATTTTACGTTAAGGGAGGGGAGAGTTCGGCTAAACCACATAATGGTAACTTAATTTGGTAACTTAATTTAGTATCGAATTCATCATCCATACTGAAGTACTGGTCCAGTTTAACCCCACCTTCTAAAACGACAACGGTTTGAAGCGTTTCGAAACCAGCTAGTGTGCACTCACTCACAGGGCCCAAGCCCTGCAACCAGGTGTTCTCGTCTTTCCATGCTTTTGTGACCGTTGCAAGAAACGTTTTCTGCTCCGCCATTAACGTTTTTCTCCCGTTGCTTTAACCTTTTCCCTAATCCCCACAACGGCTAAGTTTTCTTCCCACACTATATATACATCACAGCTGAGACCTCATAGCCACCACAACTCAAATCCTCTCTCTCTCTCTCTCTCTCCCTCTCTCTCTCTCTAAAATTATTCAAAATCCCCCAACACTCTCTACTCGCTCTCTAAAATTTTCAAATGGCTGGCTTTTCATCCTCAAAAGCTCTGTCATACTCCTGTCTTCTCGTAGTCTTCCTCCTCTTCAGCTTATCAGAAGCCAGAGAGATCACCGTTGGTGGCAAGAATGGCTCATGGGCAGTCCCCTCCTCTGAATCCCAATCCCTCAACAAATGGGCCGAAAGCACCCGCTTTCGCGTCGGCGACACTCTTGGTAAAATCCCCATTTCAACTCCCATCTGGGATTTTCCATTTTTTAAGTTCTCTTTCGCACATTGCTAATTTTGTGTGTTTCTGTCATTTTTGTTTTTGCAGTGTGGAAGTACGACAGCGCCAAAGACTCAGTCTTGCGAGTGACGAAAGAAGACTACGGAAACTGCAATGCATCAAACCCAATTGAGCAGCTCAAAGACGGCGAAACAAAGCTCCACCTTGACCAGCCAGGGCCTTACTACTTCATCAGCGGAACCAAGGGACACTGCGAGAAGGGGCAGAAACTGGTGGTGGTGGTTATGACTCCAAGGAAGCACCTCGGTATCTCTCCCGCTCCTTCTCCGGCAGGGGAGGTCGACGGTCCTGCTATTGCTCCGACAAGCGGCGCTACAAGCTTGAAGGGTGGTGTTCTGACTGTGGTGGCATTGGGAGTTTTTTCTCTGTGGTTTTAGAGAGGGGGAGATTTTTTGAACTGTGGTTGTTGTTATCTTTCTGGGTTTTTGTTTTGAGAGTGGGGGATAATTATTTGTTTAATTCTTGATTTTTTATATATATGAGACGAGATATTGTGTAATTCTATTTCGAATGTCATAATATCAATATTCATTTTCTAAATATAAAGCCTTGAATAATTCTTTTATTTTTTTAGACAAAATGATAGTTGTTTTATTATAATACTAAAAACTGATACAAACATTAATTTGAACATTATGAATAAAATCCAAGATAAACTTCATTAATACAAACGCCAACTTGACCAAACCATCACTGTATCGGTCGATTTTAAGGCGACGCCCGCTTGAAAATAAGCAAAGGAAAATATCCAATTCTTGAAAAAACCAAAATTAGAAGAATAAGATGATACCCAAAAGCCAAATGAACTTCACGTTTTGGAACAGAAATTGTGAGCACAAAAACGACAATATAACACACTCTTTGATAATGAGCAACGTTGGCTTTGAAGAGGAAATGATGAGGAATGTCCATACCAAAATGAATTTTGGGCTCAACACCGTTAGTAAAATCACCATAAACGACGAAGTAGACCCAAACCCAATAGGAGATACTCACAAGTAACCTTCAATAAGGTGGCACTAATAGACGGAGATATTAAAACGAAAAATAAAACTACGGCAATCCATAAGAAGAGGAAAGAGAAAGGTTAGGAGAATGGGAAAAGAGCTGCCAGTGCCACCGACCCCAAGTCAAAAAAAATGGTCAGCGGGTATGGTGTTTTTAGATCTAGGGTTTTGGTATGAAAAGTATACGGTGGAAAAGAGGATGAGTAAGGGTGGCAAGAGGATAGTGGGAAATGACAGATTATATACGAAACTTTGAACTGATTAAGTTGAAAAGAGAAACGAAAAATTGAATTAAGTCGGAAATCAAAATCCTCGAGAAAATTTTAAGCTGAACAACGGAGAAACAATAACTTGAAAGTGAAAACAATCTTAAGCTGAAATCTTGAAACTCGACCTCATTGAAAATTTTGAATCTTCCGTTACAAAGCAATGAACGATTTTTCCTTGAATTCGAACTTAAAGGTATGAAGAAAAAAGGATTCAACATAGAGATTACAAGATAGGACAGTTGAGTGTCATAGAGATGCGCCGGTAACTCATCATTTCAATTCTCCCAGGCCTGGTGGCATTCCTAAACTCTGGGCAAGGTTGCTCATTCTCTCCTTCATGGCCTGAAGATGGGAAGTACACACAAATACTATCAGTTAAAGAAGCCGACTTTTATCAATCAGTCCGTGAAAAATAAAAACACGAGACAGCGTTCTCACCATGACACTCTTCTGATGCGCATCCTTGTATGCTTCTGTGACCAATTCAGAGACTTTCTGCATCGTGAAAGAAAAAGGAAAAGAAATCACATCTATCCTAAGGAGAAACTCATTCCGGCGAATGGGAAAGGCAAAAATAGTTTTCTTGACTTACTTCTGCTCCTAGTTCCATAGCAGCCTCGGTTATCTCAGTGCGTACGGGTTGCTGGTTACCAGAAAGGGTTACCTAGGGGAAAATCAGAGATGTTCGACAAAAAAAATAGAGGGGAAAATTAGAGATCAGTGGATTGTCAAATCGGAGAGCAACAGAGACAAGAGTATATATATGCAAAGGGGAAGAGAAGACGGAGGTTCCATGTAACTAACAGCCAAGCTGATAAAACTAAAATGTACTGATTGGAAAAACTCAGAGTTATCTGTGTATGTCAGTAAAAGTTTTTCTAGCGAAAGTGTCTTCGCATTAACTTGATACTATGAAAGTGAGTTAAAATACCAGTCCGACACAAGCAAACCAACTTAGATTCCCAAACCGAACAAATATCAAATGTTGAGTGAATCATTCTTACCTTTATTATCTCACCTTCACAGTAACCATCAAACTCTGCCCTGAAAAAACGGAAAGAAAGAATGAAGAGATAAATAATCATACCACTGAAAGGATTATGGGTATCAGATTAAATTGGATAGAGCTTTAAGAACATACGCAGCAAGCTCTTTCTGCACACGCACTGCTTCAACTTGTACTACATTTTGAGCTTTCTTAACTGTTTCATACAGATTTTGCATATTACCGAATATTCCAGCCTGCATCACAAGTGAGCAGACATAACAGTACATCAACTTAATATTTAAATCAAGGTTTCTATTCTTAAAACTGCTGGACTAGCTCCACGTTGACCAAGAAAGATTCAGGATACTGTAACAGAAAACAACATAGGATCATAGTGACAATTATGCTAGCAACGACATGAAGTCACTATCAGCATATATTCTAGTAAACCAAAGTGGCCACCGTGATATATGACCTCAAGCTTGCAATGTCACCATTACACAAGACAAAGCAAATGATGATAACACTATCAGCATAGCAACCTTATAGTTCGACTATAATTATAGCTAGCAACCCCAATTTACGCCCATCCCATTGCCCCTTATCCTGAACAAATCCTGCCACCAATTGAATGAGCAAGATATAATGATCCATAATAAAACATAGCTGGACCATGTTCGACTAAATTACAGTTGGCAGTCTAATGTCAGAATCTGATGGGCCTAGCGCTGCATAAAGCTACTTAGCCTACAAATGGAAGGGCTACGAAACCCTGCAATCTAAGAGTGCATGAAGCATATAAATTTGATTTCATGTCCACACATGAAGCATGTAAAAGTTAAAACTAGCTATCCCCTTTCATTTTAACAGAGTTTGTATTGACTTGACATACTTAACAGAGGAATACAAAGGCGCAAAAAAAAGATTATGAGAAAGATCAGTGTTTGAAATTTCTTCGATACCATTGAAATTTCTATGGAAATATTGGAAAATTAGAGAAAGATATGGGAAGAGGGTGATGAAGTCTAAACTTCACCCTATATCGGAGAAACTCTTAAATTTTGACTAAAATCAATATAATTCATCGATATTTCCGACATATCGGTTAAATATTGGAGAAACTCTTATGTCTATATCAGTGTATGACATTCCCCAAAATTTCATTTTAAATTTCCACGTTTTTGAGCAATTTTTCATCATTTCCATCGAAAGCAAGCGATATCGATATATCCATTGATATTTCCACAAATTTTCATATCGTTATTTCCACCAATACCAATATTTTAACCAGTCAGAAGGATTAACGGGTATATAAATTCAGTAGATAGCAATTCTAACGATCAATACACACTTCGTCTACCCAAGACAAGATCCAGAAAGATGGAAAAACAAACTACAAGAGGGAAAATGCTAAACCTTTGAAGCTGCATCATCACCCTTTTCAGCGTTATCCTTTTTTCCTCCTCCAAATAAGCCATACACACGGGAGGAACGGGGCGCCCTCCCGGTCTTAACACCAGGCCAAGAAACAATTGAAGGACATGATGGATGTGAGTTTACTACTTCACCTATAATCAGAAAAAGCAGTAAGCTCGATTTGTCATCAGAAATTACACAATAACCCCGTCTCACAGCAGATTAGGCAAAACATTTTTGCATAACAAATCAATGATTAACAGATTGAGCATCCATTTCGGAGATTCGCAAACATTAGAGAACATAAATTTTCAAAGCCCACCATCTAGTTTGACATCCTAAACAATCTAGCTCAGCTAGGTGGCATCAAATTTCAATGCCCAGAATATGGTCCAACATGCCAACCATAATTTCTCACACTGCCAAAGCTACGATTCTTCCTAAAGTGTTTGCTAGTAAGGGCATAAAATTGGTATAAATAGGAACCCAATTTCCGTTCTACAATCTAGCTCAGCTAGGTGGCATCAAATTTCAATGCCCAGAATATGGTCCAACATGCCAACCATAATTTCTCACACTGCCAAAGCTACGATTCTTCCGAAAGTGTTTGCTAGTAAGGGCATAAAATTGGTATAAATAGGAACCCAATTTCCGTTCTATCTTGTTTCCAAAAACCCATAATTTTTCTATGCAATTCGAGACATATTTGCATGCAAAATTGAAAGGATTGCTACTGGTACTAAGCCAAAACGTATCGAGAGGGAGAGAGAGGTAGCTTACGGAAAGAGAGGTGCTCCTGGGAGTCGGTGAGGCGGTGGAAGTTGGAAAGCCGGGAGGTTAAAGCACTGGTCGACGCCATTGACGGAGTGAGAGAGAGAGAGAGGAAGAAGATAGAAGAAGCGAAAAAGTACAAGTTGTCGTTTACGGAAGGAAGGAAGAGGGTGTAATTCACTGCCACTCTCTCGCGCTGTCTCTCTGTTTTTGGATAGGGTGGATCTTTTTGAACAAAACTTTGGTAATTTTATTTTTATTTTTATTTTCTTTAATGAAAGGGTCTGTTCAACTATATAAATGGAAGAGGATCCTCTCCTGAGCTCAGAATGGGGATCCTCCTAACCACGAAATTCGGGTCGTTAAAATTTAATTCAACAATTGCAATTATTATAAATTTTAGAGGGTTCTTTTATTTGGAGCCGTTGGATTAAATTTGAACTTCGTGGTCAGGAAGATCCCCACCCTGAGCTCAGGAGAAAATCCTCTTCCGTTATAAATAGGCAAAAGTTAAAGCGATAATATTTGCTAGGGACATGAGCAAAGTAGATGTAAAATGTCACACTGTTTAATTTCGTAACTACAACACAAAAGAATTACAGGTAAAAAGAGGAAGGGATTGATACTGATATTATTGCTTTCAGTTCTTTTTCTTTTCCTTTGTTGTGTGTATTGTGATCACATACGGAGTGCTTTTTATATAGAGCAACATCCGTGACAAACCAAACAAACAAAATGATTGTTCTTTTTGAAAGCATCACACAACAACTATTACCCTACTATTCTCAAGTTTCACTGTAGGCATTCATTCATTCATCCTCATAATTTTACAACAAAGATACATTTCAAATGACTTAAAAACTTTTTCTTAGTGCGCACACAAAATATCGTGCGAAATCTTAACAATTTCTTCTTGCACAAAAACTACTAACTATTTACTCTCGATTTTGCCTAGTTCAACAAAATTCATCATAAAACCTCATTTTGGTAATATTTTCATGCGGTATATTCCGAAGATGTTCAAAGTCGACGAATCTCCATTCCGACTTCGTTTTGGGTCATGAAGAGAAGAAATTACATTTAGCTTTCGGAAAATTTTCAAACGTTAATATTATGAATGACTGATTACGGAAGAACCGCTTCATTTTTGTAGGTTGATCTCGCCTATTACTTTGAAATTTATAATTGATTTTTCTATTTTCAGCTTCAAATTTTAATAAAAAAGATACTCATCATTTCTCAATAAATGATAAGACCATTCTTAATGGCTTATAACATTTTTGTAAATGATTGAAAATGCTTTTAATTTTTAAAACCAATAATTAGTAAAAATACAAGTAAATTCTGAAAAAAAGTACTTCAAGTGCTCTTGAAACCCAAAAAATTTTGCTCTAAAAACTCTTTCAGTCATTTTAAAAACACTTCCAGACAAGCTCTTAATCGACGGTTCAAAAATTGTACAAACATCGTCATAAAACCTCAGCATTGCCAGTCATATTATATATTATTCTAATTGTCTTCAAAATTTAATCCAGAGTTGTAGTCTTTATCAAGACATATATATGGATAATACATTCCTCCAAGCAACACCTTCCCGTTCAAGACATAATAAGATGCTTATACATTCGTCTGGTAAATTACAACTACATTTCTACTTATCAAAAGGTAACACAAAAACTTGCACTGTGAAAAAGAAAGAAAACGCAAAAGCACTACAGAGAGGACGGATAACGGATCATTCCAAAACGAGGGCAAATCTGGTCTCCGCAACGCAACCCTATGAAAGTAAGATAAGAAAGAAGATGGTCAAAAGAAGTTGAAACTTAAACCTCTTCAAACTTGGTATAAAGGAAAAAAAAGACTAAGATTTACTTTTACAAGCAGTTCACAACGATTCATGCGATGGCCTAACTGGAAATGTGAGGCCAACATCACCAATTCTGATTAGTGAGTTTTAAGTAGGATTAAAATATGTGCCTTGATTCCTTTACTTCCCCAGAATTAAGGGAAAACCTGATTTCAAGTGTGTGTTTATGTGCATCGACATATCTATTTTCACAACCCAAATCAAGGTGATTTTTTCTCAATCTTTTTGACCTTTGTTCCATAGGAGCAAGACCTTGGTTCCGTAGGAGCAAGTAAGAAAGATTGAGAAATAGAACCATCTGATTGTAATAGATACTAGGACATGTCTCAAACACCATCTTATACATCAATCACTTCAAAACATGTGTGTGTCCTACAGTCCTAGTTATAAATCCTCATAACTACGACAAATCTAGTCATAGACTAGATTCACTTTCATAGGAATATTTGGATAAGGCTCACATATCATATTGTAAATGCTAACAATTTTATATGATTACAAAGCAACAGCTCATTCATACCTAAACCTACGTATTTAGATTGTGGTACTGCCTGTGATCAATAGTTTTATATCCCATATGGGGAGCCCCCGCGGGAATAAGTTTCCCTTAAAGTTCAGAGACTTTCAATAAGTAGAGCACCATGCATTTCCAGATCGGCTATGAATTATTAAATTCCCATTGGTGATAAATAGTGATTTGTAATCCCCCCAAATTGCACCGATCATCAAAACCAGAAGATTAGGTGTGGAAGGATAGCAATACTATTTAAGTGGTTAATAACAAAACATGACTTGCATTAGTAGCAATAACAAATTTACTTGTAATTATAGTTATTCCAAACATGACAACAACAATTATTAGCAACTCAATCATCAATAACGAAATCTTATCAGTTATACGTAACAATTTATGGATATATCAAATCCTTGGTCTTCCCATTTTGACCGAGCAACGCCTATACAGATTTTAGACAAGTAGCACAAGTATTGTTATACCAATGTCCAATAACACTGACACGGGCACATGACTCTGTAATATTGAAAGCTAGATGACCATAATGAACTTGAAACAGCCAAAATAACCGAGGAAATAAAACCATAACGTGAATAAGAGTTAAGAAAAGAGTTCTACCGGGAAAATCAGGAATCAGCTCATGGATACGTCCTCTTCATCTGAACTGATCTGTATAGGTCCCTTCAGACCACCTTCATTATCACCAAGAATCTCTCGTGCTGCTTTCTCAAGGAATTCCTTGGCAGCAGATTGAACTGATTGTTTATTAGGGGATTGATATTTCCTTTTCTTTGGGGCATTCCTTTCTAGATACTTCATGGTTGGCCCATCTCCTTTGCTAATGGCTCTCATACTTTGCCTCTGATCTGAACAAAATCAGCTATTATTAAGTGGAATGATATCAAGGTGTTTAAAAAGTGACGATACTGACATAAAAGGTAAATGACCAACTTACCAGGGGTGAGGTCTGGCAAAGAATGCTCGATGAAACGGGTAGCTGCCTGATGATTTAAAGTAGTGGATGGTCGCAAAGGTGCTTGAACAAAATCAAATTGTCAATAAGAATATAAACAACCCACCAGTCAAACAATCACAAGTAAAAATGGAAATTTGCAAACAATTCAATATGTAAAACACATGAAACACGATATCTAGGATATATGTCATGTGTAGCAATAATCTGTAATGTCCTTCTTGGTTGCGGCATTGTTTGAGACAACAAGGAGAACACTAAGCACAGCCACCCACATGACACGTGCGTGAATGGCAGCACCTCAATCTATAGCCCGCATTCACAGACGGAAAACAAGGAAAATGCTAATCACAGTCTCCCACACAACACTGAGTTCAAATGACAGCACCCCAAATCAATTACTAACGGTAACTCACTTGGCGCAGGCAACTGCGCTTAGCATATCTCGATACTACAATATACAAATCGATCCATCAATAATGGCACTTCCAAAAGAAGAGCATGTACCTTTACTCAAATCCACCAACTTCTCAAGCTTCTCCTCATACAATTTTAATCTATCCTACATAAATGAGACAACAAAAACAGAAAAGCATTCAACTTCACCCAATTCAAACAGTTACGCAAATCCGATAATCTCAAAAACCATGAACTCACACACACAGACATGCATAAACCCAGAAACAATATCCACATAAATTCGATAAATTTCAAGAATTTGATTAAAAAAATATACAAATATTAGCAAACTTACGAACTCCGTTTTGACTGGATGGTTAAATGGGTTTACTCCAGTGCACCTCAGCCTCACTGTAAAACCAAAAAGTACAAAAAATCAACTAAAATTCGAACTGGGTTACCCAAAAACCTCAATCAAATCGGAATTAACTGAAAATTGAGTGAAGGAAAGCGAAGACTTACAGGCAAAAAGGAGGGTGGTGGCCTTGGAGAGCATAAGCAGCGAGTGGGCGCGCTCGAGCGGCGGCATTTCGGCGAGGACGTCGGCGTCGGCGAGGGAGAGGAACTGGAGGAGGTGGGGTCGAAGTTCTTCCACGTCCCCCAAGGTTTTCTTCACTGATTCCATCACTGAATCTGGTATTATCGAGCTTCCTTCCATTGATCTCCGTCTCTCGCTCTCTCTATCTTTCTCTCTCTAAATCTATGTGCGGCTGTGGCAGAGAAATAGAAGAGAAAATAAACTCAGAGGTGTGAGGGTGGCAGATTTATACAGCGAAATTTCCAAGTTCGGAGGAGGAGGCAGTAAATGTCGAGTTTTTGAGGGGGCTAGGGCTTTTGATTTTAGTGCCAAAAAAGAAGAGGGGATTTGAGATATGAAATCAGGGTTTATGGTGGCAATTTTGGGACAAGAGTGCACAACAACTCTATATTATAAATTGCGTTGTAAAGATTATTTCGGTACAAAACTAATCGAATATGAGATCATTTGAAAATAGATTAACGGATTCGATACACGAATTATGAATCGTCTATCTATTTGCTATCATTGATTGCCTAAATAATCTCAATCTTAATTAATTTTTTTGTAAAGATAATCATTATAGAGTGATTTTTAATTCAAATGTTGTAACAAAAAAAAGAGTGCAAATAGAGAAAAAGAACGTTTTAAAATTTTCCTAATAAAAAGACGAGTGGGAGTGAAATATTCGAACGATGCAAGCGAAAATTATTGTGTGCTTACACAACATGCACATGTGGTATTACGAGTTCATTAAGTTATAATATAACTGAATTCAAAGCTTAGTGCTAATTATTAGTCATCGACTCTGTGAACATGAAATTTTCCTGAAACGAAAGAGACAAGAACAACGTGCACAAACAAAATATTTGTATTTAATGATTTTGGGTTACAATCTCTCTCTATTTTGATCATCTGATTCGATCTCCGTAAGGTATTGATTTGTGGATGTTTCGTTGATCCAAGGGCCGTCGAGGCTTGATCTTGGATGAACTGTTGGAAGTTTCTTCAAGGGGCCGTGGGCTTGATCTTTGAAGGTGGATTTGAGCAGATCTTCAAGGAGCCGTTGGGGCTCGATCTTGAGGATGAGTGTTTCTTCAAGGGCCGTTAAGGCTTGATCTTGAATAACGGTGATGAACGGATCTTTAAGGGCTTTTGAGCTTGATCTTGAAGAACGGTTGGATGTGTGGATTTGTTGATGTTGTTGATCCAAGGGCCGTCGGGGCTTGATCTTGGAAGAACGATGAACGAAGAACGAAGAACGACTTTCTTCAAGGGCCGTGGGGGCCTGATCTTGAATTTGGCGGAAGTTCTTCAAGGGGCCGTCGGGGCTTGATCTTGAAGGTGGATGATTGTTGATCCAAGGGGCTGTCGGGGCTTGATCTTGGAGGTGGATGATTGTTGATCTGAGGGGCCGTCGGGGCTTGATCTTGGAAGAACGATGAACGAAGAACGAAGAACGACTTTCTTCAAGGGCCGTCGGGGCTTGATCTTGAATCGGTGGATTGTTCTTCAAGGGCCGTTGGGGCTTGATCTTGAAGGAGGATTTGATGAAGAACGAAAAGGGCTTTCTTGATCCTTCGGGATTTGCTTGAAAGCTTCGGAGTTTCAGAGCTTCAAGAATTTTGCCTAATGATTTTGGTTCCTCTCCAAATGAATGAATTAGCCTTCTATTTATAGAATTTTCCAAGGCCTAATTTTGAATATAATATTTCAGATGAAATAAGTCGTTTCTGCCAGGTGTTGACACGTGTCCTGTTTGATGACTTTTCCAACTTATTTCGATTTTTTGTTTAGACACACGCTACGTGTAAAATTTATGTAATACATGAGCGTTGAAACTTTGATTTATCGGTCAACATTTATTTACCGAAATTTCGATGTCTACAAATGCCCCCACTTCAAGGCGCGTCGTATACATGTGCTTGTCACGTGTAGGAGATGTGTTTTGAAGTCCCTTACTGTAGATGTCGATCCAAAGGCCATCGAGGCTTGATCTTGAATTGGGCTGGAGATTTCTTCAAGGGCCGTTAAGGCTTGTTCTTGGACTTTGTTTGAGATTTCTTCAAGGGTCGTCGAGGCTTGATTCTTGAAGGTTGACTCGAACACATAGCAAGCAGGCACGAGGTGAAGGTGACGACTTGTTGCTTTGTTCAATCTTTCTAATTCACACATGAGCAGTTTGGTCAACGGTATGATCTTCAAGATTGATGGGCTATTCTTCCAGTTGGTGACTTGATCTTTAAGGATTTGATTCAAGGGTGGTGAATCGGCACGTGCAGCCCACAACGCCCAGTAAGCCGACCCAAGAATTTGAGAGTCAAAACGAATTCACCGTCCAGAATGATTGCAACCCTGATGATATGAGATACTTTTGATTTTGAAGAAGTAGCGGATGACTCAGCACGTGCTTTGTTGCACTTGTCTCCACATGCTTCAAGGTTTCATTTTCATTTCCTTTATCTGTTCCTCAGGCAAATATGGCATCTTCTCGAGTTCCTCATCTCAGACTCCTTTTGCTGAGTTGACTGTGCATGCTGCATTCTTCTCTGCTTGTTTCTTCTGCACGTTGTCTCCACGTGCTGCAAGGTATCATTTTCACTTGCCTTATATGTTCTTCAGGCAGATGTGGCAGCTTCTTTGGAAGTACAGCAGCAGTGGGAGACGAGTACTCGAGAGCAGTGCTAGGTAGGCAATCAGGGAAGGGTTCCCAGTAGTCGGTTCCTTACCCGAGTTTGAGTGGAAGTTCCGGCATATTATTTTCTTTATCCTTGTCTTTGTAGGTACGAACAAGGACAAAGGAAAGGACAGGGAGAACGCATGATATGAGATACTCTTGCTTTCTACCCTGGTGATATGAGATACTTTTGCTTTGGTGTCATTTGTTTGCAGAGGTACCCCAAGGAATAAGGAACACTGAGTGACCCGAGATGCATCGTTGGGAAGGCATTCTCGGAGATGAAGAAAGGTTCTGTATGTCTGCCTTGCAATGAAGGGTGAAGGTGGACATTTATATGGATTAATAACCGGTACTGTTCTTTCACTCTTGTCGGCAACCGTTGGATGATTGAACAGTAAACTTCACGTGCTTTTCTCCTTCACCGAAAATCTTTGACAGATTGCCCGTGATTTGCGCAAAGTTGAATGTGCATATGATAGGTGTTGACGCGGCTGAAAAAGACTGGCGCCTCTTCGATATCTGGGATCGGCACTTCGACAAATTACCCATGATTTCTGCAAAGCTGAGTTTGCGTGTGATGGGTGCTGACAAGTCTGGAAAGGAAGATCGCCCGTGGTTTCCGAGTAAGCCCAGCTTTTGAGAAAGCTAGCACCTCTTCGATTTTTTGAATTGGCCTATTCGAATTCTGAGCTCGTCTCTTCGATCTCTGAAATCCATTCGAGTGCTGATTTTTTATAGAGGCATGCAGTTCGTTTCAAAACACACTTGAATTTTCGCTTGTGAAAAAGTCCCTTCTTGCACTTCTAAGATCTTGATTTGTCCGATCTCTTCTTTCTTCAACACTTTGAAAATGTCTGGACCCTCGGACCGTCGTTTTGACTTGAATCTTGGTGAAGAGGAAGTCCCGCCTTCTCCAGACAACATATGGCACCCGTCCTTCATATCCCCTACTGGTTCTCTTACTGTTGGGGATTCGGTGGTGAAGAATGATATGACCGCTACGGTGGTGGCCCGAAACCTTGTCACTCCCAGAGATAACAGACTACTTTCTAAACGGTCTGATGAGTTGGCTGTTAAGGATTCTCTGGCTCTCAGTGTGCAGTGTGCAGGTTCTGTGTCTAATATGGCCCAACGCCTATTTGCTCGAACCCGTCAAGTTGAATCATTGGCAACTGAGGTGATGAATCTCAAACAGGAGATTAGAAGGCTTAAGCATGAGAACAAACAGTTACACAGGCTCGCGCATAACTATGCTACAAACATGAAGAGGAAGATTGACCAGATGCAGGAATCTGATGGTCAGATTTTACTTGATCATCAGAGGTTTGTGGGTTTGTTCCAACAACATTTGCCTTCGTTTTCTGGGGCTGTACCGCGTAATGAAGCTCCAAATGATCAACCTTCGGTGCCTCCTCCTCCTAGGGTTCCGCCGAGTGATGTGGCTTCAAACAGTCAACCTCTGGCGCCTCTCATTTCTGGAGCTCTGCCGAATGGTGAGGCGCCACCTGATCGTCCTTGAAGATCCCCTCTTGTAATTTTGATTTGATTTGATTGATTTTTTTTAAAGGTATGTATAATGTAAATTTATGTAAAATTTCCAGAAAAATAAATAAAATGGACTTCTATTTCTCTCAATGCATTTGTGTTTTTTTTTTTTTTTTGCTATATACAAATATTCATATACATATATATATATATATATATATATATATTTTCTATATCGTTGGACGATACCTGATGCACCATCCCTCCCTCTTATATATATTAATTCTTATGGTGCGTGGAGCACCTAAAAAAAAAAATAAAACAAAAAAAACTTTTATTATTTTTTAAGATGGTGCCTGATGCACCATTTCCAATTGGCCTTATATATATATATGGTGCCTGATGCACCATTCTAATTGCCCTTATATATATTTTATTTTATTTTTTTTATTATTTTTTATCCTTATGGTGCGTGAAGCATTGCATAGCTTTTCATCATTTTTTTTTATACTTTTTTTTTCTTTCTTTTCACGTGGTGCAGCACTACTTTGCTCACCATCCTTTATTTTATTTTATTTTATTTTATTATTATTTTTTTATTATATTTTTTTTTGTATAAATTTGGATGTCGGGTTGAGGAATTTGCAGGGAGAACGAAGACGACGGAGATGGAGCACGGCAAGGGATCAGGTGTCAGTGGTGGTGCTGGTGGATTCATATGCAGCATTGCCCTTGGATCTGGGGCAGCTAGACTCTTCAAAGTTGTCGGCGGTGGCGGATGGAGAGCCGGTGCCGTGGCTCCATGAGAGAGGCGTCGTTGGGCTGCGTCTAGTGATGGAATTGGCGCCGTTCATGCCGCTTCTCCTCTGATGCGAGACGCCGCAGTCGAATCTGAAACCGGAGGACGCCGCTTTCTTCCCCAAACCCTTGACATCCGTAGTACCAAACTACCTAAAATCCGCTGGCGATCTTATATCAAGCAACAGAGCATTGGCCTCCTCACCCAATTTTGCATAAGCATTTCTGGCAGAGTCAACACCAAACGACTTAGGAGGCTTCAGAACCTGAGACAGAATCAATGGAACCGCCAAAACTGCGAAACCGTCAGCGACAACTGCAAGATTATCGGTCACAAAATTGATAACACTGTCAAGAACCCCACCTACTTCCAAGTCTCCACCTCCACCACTCACAGTCTGCCCGTGAACCTGTGGGACCGCCCGTTTGAATCGTCCGAGTACGAGTTGAATTCGAGGTGGGGAACGTTCACCGAGTCGGTGTAATTCTTGAAGTCGCCGGCGCCGCCAGTGGATCCACCTGCGTAGCTGTTGAATTGGTTATTGTGGTTGACTGAGTCGCGGCTGAACCGTCGGAAAGAGTCGACTGGGAGGTTCTCGCCGATCGAGTAGTTTTTTTTGGAACAAGTCGATTCCAGCGAGCCGATCCGTGCCGTAATTGGTGAATTTTTTTTTGTCTGTGTAGACCGCGAAATTCGCGTTCTTGTCGTGCTTTTCGTGGCTCGGTGCCAAATCGGGGAAGCAGACGGTGAAGATGCAGCCGAGAAGGACTCTGACTGCTATGGCGGCGCCACCCTTCGATTTGCTGGCAAGTCTGCGCTCTCTTTCTGTGAAATCAGCAACTTTGCAATCTGGGTTGCAGCAGAGTTCCGAATCAGAATCTGGGTATGCGACCGGGATGATGATGAAGAACTGGACCCGAGCTTGAAGTGGACAAAGAAGGCCTAGATTTGGGCTTCTTGCTAGGTTTGTAAGATGGAGAGCTTGGTCCAATTGGATTTTGGGTTTTGAGAGTCGGGCATGGGCCTGGAAGAAAAAGAAGCAAAGCTCCTTGCACAGCAAGCTCATCAGCTTGGAGTCGAGTGAAGATGGGCCATAGGAGTTGGGCCCAACGTTGGTGGCCTCGTTGATAGTGTGAACCGTGCTGGGCCGAAGCAATTGCAGATTATATATATATATATATTGTATAAAACTTTTTTTTTTTGTAAATACATAAAACATGTATCTTTTTTTTTTTTAATAAATTTTTTTTATTTTTTTATATTTTGATGTGACTGAACTTGAAATTGAATATTAAAACTGCCTACGTACCCTTCCAAAGAAAGAGATCAAGTCAAAACGTAGTTCAAATACATACATATTTTTTGGTATTTTTTTTGTGCCGTTTGCAGTTTTAACTCATGCAGGCAAGGAGTGTTGGTGTCGTTTGTAGTTTCAACTCGTGCAGACAATGAGCATTTGGTGCCGTGTTGCAGTTTCAGCTCGTGCAGGCAAGGAGCGTTTGGTGTTGCCTTTTATGCTCGTGTAGACCAGGAGCGTTGGTGTCGCCTTTTATGCTCGTGCGGATTAGGAGTGTTATGCCATGCACTTTAGGCTCGGGCAGGTGAGGAGCATCGTGTCTTACAGTTTAGGCTCGTGCGGACAAAGAGCTTTGGTTCGTGCAGTTTAGGCTCGTGCGAACAAGGAGCATTGGTTCGTGCAGTTTAGGCTCGTGCGAACAAGGAGCATTGGTGTTGCCTTTTATGCTCGTGCAGACTAGGAGCTTTGTGCCATACAGTTTAGACTCGTGCGGGCGAGGAGAATTTGTGAATTTTGTCAAGCAATCCGGGAGAGTTGTTCCTCGTAATCTTCATAGCAAGGAGCCTTGACTGAGTAGCTGAAGAAGTCTTCTAGGAAGATGTCACACATCGTGATGGGGATGGATGATCTTTGTGTCAAAGTTTCATTATCTCCAACACTTTCACATTGTTCTGGAGGTTGACGAAAGTTGCTTTGCCCCCTTTCTGATTGGTGCACTTGTGGAGAAGACATATGCTTTTTGTGCAGTTTCTTCGGAGTGACATGAATCCATCCTTCAACTTCGCTTGGCTTGACTGGCATGGTTTTGGAGCATGCCTCCAGCGATTGAGGTGAAGATTTTGAGTTGACAGAGCCGGAAGTGAGGTTTTCTTCAGGGATTTTGTCTTCTTTGTCTTTTTGGGCCTTTTCTTTAGTGCGATCCTCTTGGGTTTGTTGGCGTGAAGATTGGCCGGTGTAGATGATGGTGCGCCTCCTTACCTTCAGTGGTCCTTTTGTGTCGACTTCCAAAGTTGCTTGGCGCTTCATCTTTGAAGGAATCAAGCTTTGAACATCGTCTTTTCCTGCTAGACTGTCGAGCTTTTCTCCCTTTGGTGTTGTTTTCCTGTTTCTAGAAGACTTGTTAGTTTCTTCAAGTCTGTCCGCAGCCGACTGTTGCGGGGGAGATCTAGCTTTGCCGCTTTGTTTCTTGGGTTTTGATAACCTTTCAAAGATCTTTGCGGTGTTGGCGTCTTAAGCCTTTTGAAGACAGAAGTTCGGTCTCGACCACTGATGCAATCAAGTGCCGAAATTCTAGGTTTTGAATGGTCCAGCCTGTCGAAGACTAAAGTTCGAGGGGCGGGTTTAGGCTCCTCTTTTGGCCTTGTGGCTTGTGGTCTTGGCTTCCTTGTTTTTTTGTAGGTCGCCGATGTCCACCCTTCCTTATTACCAGTAGATGCATCTTGGTTGCTTGCCCCCGGTGATGGTTGTGTAGGAAGTGCCGTGTGACTTGAACATTGACGGGAATGGTCATGCATGCTTCGGAGAGGCACATGATCGAGTGATCCCAACACGATAGTAGTAGTGTGTACCGCAACCATGTCTTCGAGGTCAAGCTCGATTTTCCCTTGTTGTGCTAGCTTCAGGATGAGATCTTTCAGTACGAAGCATTTTTCCGTTGGATGACTGATGAAGCGGTGGAATTTACAGTACCTTGGACTGTCGGTGCGATTCATCTCTTCTGGCCGTCTGCATTCAGGCAAATCGATCACCTTCTTTTCCAGCAAGTCTTCTAACATGGCAACCACATCAGAGTCGGGGAATGGATAAGTTTTCTCTTCAAGCTCCTTCAAAGTGCGTCTACGCATCTCTTGATCACGAAAAGCTTCAGCTTGAATCGCCTTGCCTCGTGTAGGGATTTGACGGGAGCTGTGTTGACCGTCATTGCTTCCTTTGTGGATTTCCACGTAGCCTTCTTCACCTTTGTCTCAAGAACTTTGTCGTTCTTGTAGTCGGCGATCGGTCCCTTCTTCCCATGATGGGCGATGCTTAACTCCATGTCATGGGCGCGAGTGGCCAATTCCTCGAAGGTCCGTGGTTTAATGCCTTGAAGGATGTATTGCAAACCCCATTGCATGCCTTGGATGCACATATCGATTGAAGAGGTTTCCGAGAGCCTGTCTTTACAGTCGATTGGATGCACATCTGTCCGCAGCCGACTGTTGCGGGGGAGATCTAGCTTTGCCGCTTTGTTTCTTGGGTTTTGATAACCTTTCAAAGACAGATCTTTGCGGTGTTGGCGTCTTAAGCCTTTTGAAGACAGAAGTTCGGTCTCGACCACTGATGCAATCAAGTGCCGAAATTCTAGGTTTTGAATGGTCCAGCCTGTCGAAGACTAAAGTTCGAGGGGCGGGTTTAGGCTCCTCTTTTGGCCTTGTGGCTTGTGGTATTGGCTTCCTTGTTTTTTTGTAGGTCGCCGATGTCCACCCTTCCTTATTACCAGTAGATGCATCTTGGTTGCTTGCCCCCGGTGATGGTTGTGTAGGAAGTGCCGTGTGACTTGAACATTGACGGGAATGGTCATGCATGCTTCGGAGAGGCACATGATCGAGTGATCCCAACACGATAGTAGTAGTGTGTACCGCAACCATGTCTTCGAGGTCAAGCTCGATTTTCCCTTGTTGTGCTAGCTTCAGGATGAGATCTTTCAGTACGAAGCATTTTTCCGTTGGATGACTGATGAAGCGGTGGAATTTACAGCACCTTGGACTGTCGGTGCGATTCATCTCTTCTGGCCGTCTGCATTCAGGCAAATCGATCACCTTCTTTTCCAGCAAGTCTTCTAACATGGCAACCACATCAGAGTCGGGGAATGGATAAGTTTTCTCTTCAAGCTCCTTCAAAGTGCGTCTACGCATCTCTTGATCACGAAAAGCTTCAGCTTGAATCGCCTTGCCTCGTGTAGGGATTTGACGGGAGCTGTGTTGACCGTCATTGCTTCCTTGGTGGATTTCCACGTAGCCTTCTCCACCTTTGTCTCAAGAACTTTGTCGTTCTTGTAGTCGGCGATCGGTCCCTTCTTCCCATGATGGGCGATGCTTAACTCCATGTCATGGGCGCGAGTGGCCAATTCCTCGAAGGTCCGTGGTTTAATGCCTTGAAGGATGTATTGCAAACCCCATTGCATGCCTTGGATGCACATCTCGATTGAAGAGGTTTCCGAGAGCCTGTCTTTACAGTCGAGGCTTAGAGTGCGCCATCTGTTAATGTAGTCAATGACTGGCTCGTCCTTCCACTGCTTTGTGCTCGTCAGTTCTAGCTTGCTCACAGTGCGGCGGGTGCTGTAGAAGCGGTTGAGGAATTCCCGCTCCAATTGGTCCCAGCTGTTGATGGACTCAGGCTCTAGGTCTGTGTACCACTCAAAGGCGTTTCCTTTCAGCGAGCGCACAAACTGCTTGCAAGTTTCAACAAAATGGGCAACGTGTTGTTTCGGGTTTCCCTTTCCATCGAATTGCATGAACTTTGGCGGTTGATAACCCCTCGGCATCCTTAAAGCGTCAATCTTCTTTGAATATGGCTTCGAGTAAAACCCGGAGGTATTTGAGCTCCCTTCGTACTGCGCCTTGACGGTGCTGGTGATCATCTCCTGCAGCTGCTGGATAGAAAGAGATCCCATGAGTGCCACTGCCTGGTCTGGCTCCGGCTTCACATCGTTTTCCTCCACCTGAGGCTCCTCTTCTTCGTCATCTCTTCTCTGTAGTGGATCATCTTTTGGTTTGGGTTTCTCGCCATCCTGCGCCTCCAGTCGGTTGACAAGTGCTGCAATTTGTAAGTCTTTTTCTTCCACAGTTCGGGTTAACCTTGCAATTGCTTCATTCATCTGAGCCAGTTGTTCTTCGATGGAGGTAACGCCGATGGTCATGACTTGTGCAACCAATAGACGTGACTTTCCTTTAGACATCCAAGATGCTGACGAAGAACGTCGTTGGCTGTTTTGGGATGTCATCTTGTGTGCCTCAGCAGCATGCTTCGGTGCCCCCAACGAGGTTAGGTTGATGACAGACTCACACCTTTGATGCTCCCCTTGCTCTTTTAGCGGCACCAACTTTGAAGTGGCATGTTGAGGAGCGGTTGTGGCGCCAATGGATTGTCTGTTTGCGGCAGAAGTGCTTAGGATCCTTCCCTCAGTGATTGCGAGAACGGCTTGTCCCTTGCTTGATGCCATTGACTTTGAGGTGTGTTTGGATTCCTTGAACGGAGAAAGAGATGAGAGGTAGAGATTATCCCACTGGGCGTGCCAATTTGTGAACACGAAATTTTCCTGAAACGAAAGAGACAAGAACAACGTGCACAAACAAAATATTTGTATTTGATGATTTTGGGTTACAATCTCTCTCTATTTTGATCCTCTGATTCGATCTTCGTAAGGTATTGATTTGTGGATGTCTCGTTGATCCAAGTGTCGTCGAGGCTTGATCTTGGATGAACTGTTGGAAGTTTCTTCAAGGGGCCGTGGGCTTGATCTTTGAAGGTGGATTTGAGCGGATCTTCAAGGAGCCGTTGGGGCTCGATCTTGAGGATGAGTGTTTCTTCAAGGGTCGTTAAGGCTTGATCTTGAATAACGGTGATGAACAGATCTTCAAGGGCTTTTGAGCTTGATCTTGAAGAACGGTTGGATGTGTGGATTTGTTGATGTTGTTGATCCAAGGGCCGTCGGGGCTTGATCTTGGAAGAACGAAGAACGAAGAACGAAGAACGACTTTCTTCAAGGGCCGTGGGGGTTTGATCTTGAATTTGGCGGAAGTTCTTCAAGGGGCCGTCGGGGCTTGATCTTGACGGTGGATGATTGTTGATCCAAGGGGCCGTCGGGGCTTGATCTTGGAGGTGGATGATTGTTGATCTGAGGGGCCGTCGGGGCTTGATCTTGGAAGAACGATGAACGAAGAACGACTTTCTTCAAGGGCCGTTGGGGCTTGATCTTGAAGGAGGATTTGATGAAGAACGAAAAGGGCTTTCTTGATCCTTCGGGATTTGCTTGAGAGCTTCGGAGTTTCAGAGCTTCAAGAATTTTGCCTAATGATTTTGGTTCCTCTCCAAATGAATGAATTAGCCTTCTATTTATAGAATTTTCCAAGGCCTAATTTTGAATATAATATTTCAGATGAAATAAGTCGTTTCTGCCAGGTGTTGACACGTGTCCTGTTTGATGACTTTTCCAACTTATTTCGATTTTTTGTTTAGACACACGCTACGTGTAAAATTTATGTAATACATGAGCGTTGAAACTTTGATTTATCGGTCAACATTTATTTACCGAAATTTCGATGTCTACAGACTCATCTACTATAATTTGAATGAATTAATGAATCCGTAATATGTTTTTATGACATAACGGTTCCATCAATTAAAAGAATTGTCATACAAAAAATTTCATATGCATTAATGTATTTCACTAATGGTTCACCAAATTAACATCTAGTATGCTTTGCCTAACATATGAATTTAGAGACTAGCCATAAATAAAATAATATATAAAAAATTGGCATAAACTACAAATCATAATTGAGTTTTTCATGTTTTTTCTCTTTCTAAGTTTTGTATTTTTATCGAAGAAGGGGGAAAATGAATTTGGAGCCAAACAAAACAACAAAAATATCCAAAACCCACCACACCCCCACATACATGATTACATTTCAGCCTACATCGATGGAGGGAGGGCTACCCAATTCACCCCAACACCTTCTCCAATTTCAAACTCCCACTTCAACGAACCCATAGTCGATTCCATCTTCCTCCATAGCAGCAACCCTTCTGCTCTCTCTCTCTCTCTCTCTCAGCAGCGGAACGCGCACACATTTATTTGCTTTCACAGTAGAAATTCAACTAACAAAATGAAGAATCCGTCTTCAATTTCTGTGAGTTACTCATTCTTTAGCTCATAAAGTGTATTATCTATGGAATTGTTGATTGTCTGCTCTTCAAGCATGTGCTGTAGCAGTGTAAATTTCAGTGTTGCTTTCACTGACGATAGGATATTTGCTGGTTCATTGAAAGCTCGAAACTTTGGGAAGTTGAAGGTTTGGGGATGTGGGTCTTTGTCGAACTTGAAGAAAAACCGGAAAAAAGGGATGGGTTTTTGTGGGTTTGTGATGAAAAGGTCAGAGGAGGAGGTGGTGGTGGGGAAGAAAAGCCCGAAAATTTCAGTTTCTTCTGAGGAAGTTGTGAGGGTTTTGAAGTCAGCTTCGGACCCGAAATCTGCTTTAGCATTGTTTAAGTCATTTGCTGAGTTGCCTAGTGTTGTTCACACCACTGAGACTTGCAATTACATGCTTGAAGTCTTGAGGGTTGATAGGAGAGTGGAGGATATGGCTTATGTGTTTGATTTGATGCAGAAGCAGATCATAAATAGGAGTTTGGAGACTTACCTTACTATCTTTAAGGGTCTTGATGTCAGAGGTGGGATTCGACAGGCACCATTCGCTCTTGAAGAGATGCGAAAAGCGGGGTTTGTATTGAATGCGTATTCGTACAATGGGTTGATCTATAATCTTATTCAGTCTGGATATTGTAGGGAGGCTTTGGAGGTTTATGAAAGAGTGGTGTCAGAAGGGATTAAGCCGAGTCTTAAGACTTACTCAGCACTTATGGTGGCACTGGGGAAAAGAAGGGATGTTAAAACTGTTATGAGCTTGCTAAATGAGATGGAAAGTTTGGGATTGAGGCCTAATGTTTATACTTTTACTATATGCATTAGAGTACTTGGGAGGGCGGGAAAAATTGACGAAGCGTATGAGATTTTTAAGAGAATGGATGATGAGGGATGTGGCCCCGATGTTGTGACTTACACCGTTCTCATTGATGCTCTTTGTAACGCAGGTAAACTTGATAAGGCCAAGGAGTTGTTTGTAAAAATGAAAGCCAGTGGTCATAAGCCTGACCAAGTAACCTACATTACTTTGCTGGATAAGTTTAGTGACGGTAAAGACTTGGACACGGTGAAAGAATTTTGGAGTGAAATGGAAGCTGACGGTTATGCTCCTGATGTGGTTACTTTCACCATACTTGTCAATGCTTTATGCAAAGCTGGAAATGTTGATGAAGCATTTAATATGTTGGATACCATGAGAAAACAAGGGGTCTCACCGAATCTTCATACTTACAACACATTAATTGGTGGACTTCTGCGGTTATGTAGGTTGGACGAGGCATTGAAGCTTTTCAATAGTATTGACTGTCTGGGTGTTCCACCTACTGCTTACACATACATCCTTTTCATTGATTACTATGGAAAGTGTGGCGACTCTGGCAAAGCTATGGAGGCCTTCGAGAAGATGAAAAATAAAGGCATCGTTCCTAATATTGTTGCTTGTAATGCATCTTTGTACAGTCTTGCTGAAGAGGGTAGACTTCAAGAGGCACAGGATGTCTATAATGAGCTCAAATATTATGGGCTTTCTCCAGATTCAGTTACTTACAACATCATGATGAAGTGCTTTAGTAAGGTGGGGCAAATAGATGAAGCCATCGAGTTACTCTCAGAGATGGAAAGAAATGGGTGCGAAGCAGATGTAATTATTGTTAATTCTTTGATTGACATGCTTTACAAGGCTGACCGAGTAGATGAAGCATGGCAAATGTTTTACAGAATGAAGGAAATGAAGCTCACTCCAACAGTTGTGACCTACAACACATTACTCGCTGCATTAGGCAAAGATGGAGAAGTCCAAAAGGCCATTGAAATGTTTGAGAATATGGCCGAACAAGGGTGTCCTCCAAACACAATAACTTTCAACACACTCCTGAACTGCCTTTGCAAGAATGACGAGGTTACTCTGGCCTTGAAAATGTTCTGCAAAATGACCACAATGAGTTGCAGTCCTGATGTTCTGACCTATAACACTATAATTTACGGCTTAATCAGAGAAAACAGAATTGATTATGCGTTCTGGTTCTTCCATCAGATGAAGAAATCACTAGTTCCTGATCATATAACATTGTGTACCCTCCTACCCAGGGTAGTAAAGGATGGGCGTATTGAGGATGGTTTCAAAATTGCTGAGAACTTTGTGTATCAGGTTGGGGTACGAGCAGATAGGCCTTTTTGGGAAGATTTAATGGGAGGGATTTTGATTGAAGCTGAAATAGACAGAGCCATTTTATTTGCTGAAAGGTTGATCTCTGATAGGATTTGCCGGGATGACTCTGTACTGATTCCTCTACTCAGAGTTTTGTGCACACAAAGGAAAGCTTTTGATGCGCACAAGGTGTTTGAGAAATTTACGAAAGCTCTTGGAATTAAGCCAACACTAGAAGCATGTAACTACTTGATTGAATGGCTTCTGAAAGATCATGCTGCTGAAAGAGCTTGGGATCTGTTTAAGGAGATGAAGAATGGTGGTTGTACCCCCGATGTATTCACCTACAACTTGTTACTTGATGCTCATGGGAAGTCTGGGAACATCACCGAACTCTTTGAATTGTACGAGGAGATGATTTTTAGGGGATGCAAGCCTAACACCGTAACCCACAATATAGTCATCTCCAGTCTTGTGAAATCTGATAGCGTGGATAGTGCTATAGATTTATATTATGATCTCGTAAGTGGTGATTTCTCTCCCTCTCCTTGTACATATGGTCCTCTCATAGATGGACTTTTCAAGTCAGGAAGACTAGACGAAGCAATGCATTTCTTTGACGAGATGGCCGACTATGGATGCAAACCTAATTCTGCTATTTTTAATATTCTTATAAATGGGTTTGCGAAAACAGGTGATGCAGAAGCTGCGTGCGACTTGTTTAGAAGGATGATTAAAGAAGGGATAAGACCTGACCTGAAGTCTTACACCATTCTTGTGGATTGCCTCTGCCAGGCAGGGAGAGTGGATGATGCTGTGGACTATTTTGAGGAGTTAAAACAAAGTGGCCTCGATCCTGACTCGGTTTCTTACAACCTTATGATCAATGGACTTGGACGATCACGGAGGGTAGAGGAAGCACTCTCTCTTTATGATGAAATGCGGACTAGAGGAATCGCTCCTGATCTTTACACATACAATTCGTTAATACTCAATCTCGGACTTGTTGGAATGGTGGAGCAAGCGAGGAGGATTTATGAAGAACTACAACTTGTAGGCCTTGAACCTGATGTGTTTACCTACAATGCTCTCATCCGACTGTATAGCACATCCGGGGATCCAGATCATGCATATGCAGTTTACAAGAACATGATGGTTGGTGGCTGCAGCCCCAATGTAGGAACATTTGCACAGCTTCCCAACCAAACTTGACTTACAAGATATACAAGTCTGACTTATCTCCGTATCTGCGGTACGTGTCCAAACACAAATTACAAATTCTGGTGTGTTTGGGTTTCTCTCAAACTTTTGTCTGAACCTAGCTGTTTTCCAGGGTGATAATTTTGCAACAATTCAACTCAACGCATACAGATTCAGTTTTCCAGCATTGATGTTTGTAAGTGTAGATGTGTATCTGCGAGGAAGTAACATGTATTCGGTATTACCTTTGACCCCCGATATACTTTGTACGGTTTCTGTTGTTAACATATAAGTGTAAATGCTGTATCTAGTTTACCTCTTTCACGCCTGCTATGTCAAATACAGTTGAATCATATTCTGTAATGGCATAAACAGATTATTATACGAAGCTATTGTGTACATAATGTTCATATTTCGTCTTGCTGAGATTGTTTTGTGAAGATTTCTTCGGAGGGTTTTGCGCGAACTGCCCCCGAAGAATGACCAAAATGTTAAATGATGTCATCCGAGGTTGCATTGAGAGTGAGTATCTGATATAATATGACACGTTTACTAATCCATAATCTGGCAAGGAGGACACTATCCTAGGAACGTTTGGACGTTCACCGCATCGAGGACAAGACCACACGCGTAATAAAACCGAAAAAAGACCAATTGTATTTATCTTTCGCAATGACAATGAGATTGTTTAAGGCCTTTGGCTTTCACTATGAGTAATTTAAACATTCAGAGAAACCTGATCTTGCACTGCAGTTTTTTTCTTTCCAACCTTTCTGCCATTAACCACACGATTTTTACGCTTCTTCTCTACTCTTACAGGCTCCGAAACAATGTGTTCTCCTCCTCCTCCTCCTCCTTCCGGCGAGACACGAGAGGGTTTATTTACAACAGCTTCATTAGCATCTTTTTTCTTCCTTGCCAACTTCTTAGGTTGTACATCAGAATTCTGATGACGGACTTCTGGTTCGGTTTCTGCTGATTTTATCTTCAGCAGTTGGCTATACCTTCGTCTCAAAAATCTGAAACTCAGAAGAGAGAAGCAAATTAGTATCCTACCTGCGGACAGAAAACATTGCAATACACAGAAACCAGAAGAACAAAATCATACCGAATTTCCGCCAAAAGAACGTCTCTTTTCTGCTTCGCAGCTTGCATCATCTTCTTCTTTGATACAAATTCCTATCAGAACATAAAAAGAAACAATGTCCATCTTTTATTCATACAATCAAAACCGCACAAATTAGAACCCGATTAATTTCGTTTCTTCCATCATAGTCAATCCATTGTTTCCAAACTTTAGTAAACAAGTATTTCAGATACTCGAAAACAACTGTTAGTAAGCGCTTTAGTAAGTTGGTCAAGGCAGTGTGCCCGCACCTCGGACCAAGTTCAAATCCCCGTAACAACTGTGCGTTAGTAAGTTGGTCATGGCAGTGTGCCCGCCAACTCGAGCCAAGTTCGAATCCCCTTTCCAGTAGATTAAAGCAGATCACATGTCATCTCGATTCAGAATTGTTCTCAAACCTTGTTTTCTCAATGACAACAAACTAACTAGAGGGTAACACAAACACCATAATTAAAGAAAACTAATCCAAATCAACACTTAATCATACAAGGATTTCAATAAGACTTAGGAAAAACATAATTAGCAAGAGAATTTCAATAAGAAAAGCAAGACCAAAACAAAAGTCGGAACAAAATCTAACCTTCTGTCGTAAAAGGTAATCCTGCAGAAGACTTTCATGTCTGAACTTTGTCCTAGTTTCCTCATCAGCAGGCTGAGATTGCTTACGGTTGCCAGCAGCCCTTTTCATCTTCCTCTTCAAATCCCAAATTTAATCACAAAAACCCAACAAAATTCAAGAGAGAAAAGCGACCAAATTCGAAACCCAGTTGAACCCTCTTCATCTCCTGCTCAAAGGTCCAATCTTTGACCATTTAACAGTGAAAAAACCAAAAATCCACATCCAATCAGGAAATAAAAATCTTATTTTTAGAGACCAAAAAATACCCTCTCTCAAATTCTAGTAAAAAAAAATAGATAAAAACCTTATAGATTAAGGAAAGGAAATGAAAAGCCAAATCGAAAAAGGAGATAAGGTTTTCGATTCCAGAGAGACAATGGAGAGAGAGAGAGAGAGAGAGAGAGAAAGAGAGAGATACAGGAGGAACTACAACAATAAATAAATAAATGAAATTATGGAGAGAGATGGTTTTTGTGTGTATACAGAAAACAGATGGACATCTGTCTGTTTCGTTTTTTGGGTCTTTGAGAAGAAACTCTCTGGGTTGTGAGAACCCGAAAAGGCCCATGGAGGAGGGAGACAAAGAATACAGAGTAAATGAGTGATGAAGAGCCTGAAGATGGAATGTTACAGAAGGGCAATTGTGGAAGGTGAAAAAAGTTTTGGGTTTGAGGAGAGAGGGGTTGGTGGCTGTTGGATTGGAGGACATTTGAAGACATGTATCCATCCTTCCTCTCCAGCTGGGGGGACATTTTGGGGAGAGAGAGAGTATTGAGGTGGGTAGAGAGAGAGAGAGAGAGAGAGAGAGAGAGAGAGAGAAGAGAGAGAGAGAGTGCAGCTTAATACATCAAAACTAGCCAGCTGTTTGCTTTTTTGCAGTTGTAGGCTTCTAGCTGAGAAGGGCTTTACCATTGGGGCTTTGAGATGGTGAAGTCTTAAAATTACCAAAACACCCTCCTTGAAATTTCGGTTTTCAGATTTAGGACACGTTATTTATTTTTTATTTTTTATAATAGTGTTTTGTTATAAAAGAGGTAAAGGAACCTACGAACGCTTGAAAAAATATAGAATACATGAAATTAACAGAATATTTTGTTATTTTTTTGTCTTTCCCTTCCTAGAGCTTTTGAGAGCTGAGAGATGTGGTTTCCTAAAATCGGGGGTTTTTATCACAAACGGTATTTTTAAGTTTTGAAAGGTCACTTTGGTTCTTTACGTTTCAAACTCATAAATTTCATTCAATTCTATTGAGTTACGCATCAATATCATGTTTCCTCATAGATGGAATTTGAATTCGTAACACTTGCAACAAGATGGATATTGCGTCTTGCTAGACCAAGGGCTGGTTTGGTATTGCTGTGCTTTGAAAAAAAACTGTTTCTGCTGTGCTGTGAGAATAAGCTCATTTTTACTGCTTCACGTTTTCAGCTTTTTTTCACCAAAAAATGTGAAAATAAGATGTTTTTAAGTGTTTATCAAACACCTTTTTTTGATACCCACTTTTTATAAAAGCACATCAGTACCAAACCATACCAAACCGGTACTAAATGGCCCTATGCAGCACCAGACCGTCGAAGCTGCAAACCGGTTTGGCAAATTGGTCCCAACCGGGTTTGTTTATGATTGCTTCTGAAATCGCAGCACACTGCAAAAATGCAAACACACTTTTATCCAGATGGTATGGTGACGGTGAAACAGATAAAACACTTCACATCATTTTACTTGAACAGCTCAAAGATATATTAAGATTACATTCAAACAGTCTGGTGGTACTTTGTTATAATCTGTACATACTATTTCAACGTGTGTTTCAACCGAAAAAAACATACATCGAAGATCACAAAATCGCTAATGATCCATTCGTTTTCCTTTTTTTTTTTTCCAGGCTAAACAATCTACAATTACCAATCTGAGATTCACATTTCTTCTGAGAGAGTAAAAACGTGATGCAAATCTCTCTACTAATTTCACGGTACACAGCGGGCCACTACTTCGATTCACTTTCATCTGCCTTTGAATCACTTCCGTTTGAATCGCTGCCAGCTGCTTCTTCAGTCGACGAGGATTGCCCACCCTCAGACTCAGTCGACTGTTTGGGCTTCTTGAACTGCACCACGATCATGGTCATGTTATCGCATCCCTCACCACCAGCAGTCGATGGCGCCAGACACCTATCAAGGGCTCTCTCGCATACCACAGATAGCTTGCTTTCCTGCATGATTTACAATGGTGTCATACCAAGCAACATTATATGGAACCACTTCAACTGCATTGCAAAAGTGCTGTCCTTGTTTTCAAACCAGGAAAACCAAAGAAAAGAAAGGGAAACATGCACTCACAGAAAGTAGTTGTTCACGTACAAAATCTACCACTTGCTGGCTAGACATACAGTCCCTGTAAGAAAGTAACAAAAATATCAACTCGATTTCCGACAATCATACCATAACTTAAAAAACATTAAACTGAGTTATCAAAAGCAGAATCATATCAGCAAGGATATATTGAACAAAAATATGAAGATAAAGAAAGAAAAGTTAAAGACGCATACCAGATGCCATCGCATGCTAGCACAATAAATTCATCGTCATCACAAAGCTCAACCTAATTAAAAATTAAGTAGATAAATTAAAATGGATGACAAAAGTAATAGCCAATAACTGTTAGTTATTTTTGCTTTTATAATAAAACACGTACCAAACGATTTTGGGAAACTTCAAAATGTAGACAGCCCCCCAAAACCACCATTATCCAAACTTCTATATTTTTCTAAATATCTTGTGAAAACTTTCAATGTCGCAAGTATATACATACAGTGTTTATGTCCGGACATGCAGTTATGATTTGTTTTTCATCTGGCAAAAATTTATTCTGCTTGAATTCCATGTCACCTGCGGTATATGCAAAATTAATGAGTACAGGGAACATAAAAAGCTATGCACTTAGCTCCCCCTCTACAAATATGCGCATGCACCCACACACTCAATGTAGTGTACAACACAACACTGAACGTATTCCAAGGAAGTTCCATACATCTATAAATATAAATTTCAAAACATAATTTAATTCCTTTGGATACAAATCTAATTGAGATTTCGGAACAGTGTTATACTAAGAATGCACATTCATGCACTATAATTACCTATAGCTCTTGCAAGGTTCAAACTTCCATTGACTCGTCCTGCATGGATGAAACCACCAGCTTTTAAAATCCTCTCCTTCTCAAGCTCAAGATCAGGTTTGTGGTCCCTTGACAGATTATATGCCTGAAAAATAGAAGTGACATCAGAAAACTATATGCAATTTACAGCAGGAAACAAGTATATACAAATATTCTCAATTGTAAACATAGGATCGCATATAAATAGCCTTGGAATTTAGACCTCTCATCACTTTTAACCATTTGATATAGAAATGAAAAGACTTGATTATCTATTTTAAGCAATCAACATAACAAGAAAGAAAAACAACAGAAATATAATAAATTACCTGACCCTTCCTTGATATCACACAACGAGAATCACCAGCATTCGCCACAAAAAGTTGCTTGTTTCGAAGAATTGCAACACAGGCAGTGCTCCCAGAAGTTGGACCAGTAAAATCAGAGTGAGGCCCCTGAAAACATAATTGTGTTTAAATTGTGGAATTCCTTGACATTATGAAACCAAATGAAACAAATTACTTGCACTATAGATAATTTCTTGGTGTGTGCAGGGATGTCCCCATGTACTATAGGTAATCTCTCGGTGCCTCAGGTTTCAATCCTAAACTGTGTTCGGTTTAAGATGGATCATCGGAATGGAAAATGGAACAGATGGAAAGGGAGTAGATTTCTCCCTCCTATTTGGTTTGAGAGGAGGGAAATTATTGGGCTTGTTTGGATTAAAGCATGGAGATAAATTTTCAACATTAGAGTCTAGAACTATAAATTTGCAACAATGGGATGGAGCCATGGTTTCCTTCCTCCAATCTGCCTTCCCCTACAGGAAGTATACTGCTATTTTCTTCTAACCATACGAATCGCAATACTAAATGATTAAGTTCTAAATTACCAAAGAATCCATGTGGTCAATTTAATATGCAATAAAGCCAGATAAAGCAGATCAGAATCTGCTCCAAAAAGAGACAATAAAGTCAATGAACTATATGGTTCTAGCACCTACCTCCTCAAAAGCCCAATCATCAGCTTGATCATTACCATTACTGCCCCTTGGAGACCAAATTAACCCTTCTATCATGCCAGTAAACTTGTTTATCTTATCTCCCAAAACAGCCAACTCTCTCCAACCCCTTTGTCCACGCATCATTTCATCCATTCTACATAAACCAACTAACAACATCTTCAACCTCAAAATTAAAAAGAGAGTCATAAGACCACAACAATAAAGACAGGTAATAAAAGCATTACCATCTCAAGTATCTATGATCTCACAAGGACCCAGGACAATATAGGCTTAAAACCATATGGCCAATATTTTGGCTTGATAAGCTGAAGGTATCATAAAGAACAGCCCAATACGATATAGCATGACTAATTGTATTCGTACCCTCCTCTCAGAAAACAGTAAAAGGCAACTGAATTTAAGTAGATCAAAGGTAGTAACCTGAAAAAAGCTTTCTGAACAGAAGTTCCTATGTCTCCAGCCGCATATGCTTCATTCTTGAGTACTTGTTGGTGAAGATATTTTGCACAGAACTTAGCAACTACCTTGCCTAGAAAATTATTGGATTTTAAGTCAGATATAATACAATAAATGTAAATATTGCTAAATACTTCGAAAAGTGCAATGTAGATCTGATAAACAGAAAGCATTCATTTGAGAGAGAGAGAGAGAGAGAGAGAGAGGTCTCAACAATGATACCAAAAGTTTCAAATTCTTACCTCCATGGCCATCATAAACACCAAAGAATGAGGTGGATGCATCCAGATCAGGATATGCTGCATGCTAACAAAATAAATCATGGTAACAAACAACACTTAATAATGTGACACCATTTTCTGAAAACAAAGTAAGTAATCACTGCACTTCCTCTTATACAGGATGCAAAAATATTTATGAATGCAGGAGAGTTTAGTTTTCCAACAATTTATCAGGAAAAGTAAACACGGAAAGGATTTCGTACAAAGAGAGAGAACTAGATTTTGAAAAGCTAAGTGGGATGGTTTCTACCAATTGGGGAAGCAAGTAGCAGTTTTTGTAAAGTACTACTTAGTCCCTACAGTCCGGATCATTTCTACAACAAGCAGAAGGCACCAATAGGGCTAGTCAAATAAACAGACCACGGGAAACTACCAGGCTACAAGCAAGGAGTAGCCATGCCTAACCCTCTATCTGCACCATCATATGCCACAAGATAATTGACTTCTATCTTAATTAAAAGGACAGTAATAATCCACCAAGTGGAATTAGATTTATGCAGTCAATTGAACATGTCAAGTAATATCATATTCAGTTGAATCCTAACTATAGCATGCTAAATAAAGACGGAAAAGGATACAAAAGTATAAACTTCTGAGAGGAAGAGGAAAGTTAAATGTACTCACAGCATCCTCCATTGTGGTACGCCATCCTTGCATGGACGACAAACCATATCTGACACGGCCATTCTCGCCATCTTCGGAGAACTTTTCAGTTTTAGGAGTGCTCAGATATGTACCCATTCCAGTCTGAAATTAAATAAAAACTCAATCAAAAACTTTAATCCACAATTCAATGCTGAAAAACTAAATTAGCCCGAAACTAAGTTACGAAGATATCGCTATTTGGTTATGAAGATAGATATAAATCACCAGGAAACCAAAGAAATGGCAAGGATTTGCCAAAATTTGTAAAGCAACCACAGATGTATCAACTCCTCTTCCTCTGTTAGCCTGTTATCATCTCACCTGCCACACTATTCGAGACTGGATCAATTCGATCACAGCCAATCCGCCAGTATTAAACTTAACTAACTAACGATCAAATGATCTAAACATTCAAAAGCAGCAAACAAAGTCAGATTAGGGTATTAAATTCACAAACTTTAAGCAAAAATTGGACTGGAAATTATGAAAGGTAATCGGGAAACCACCAAGAACATATAAAGCACAAATTATAAGAAAAACCCATATATCAAATGAAGCAAAATTTACATTCAAACGGGAAAAAATCATTAAAAAAATTCAAGATTAACCATAAGTAAGAAAAACCCAGATGCCAATTTGCACGAAAACTAATGAGATGAAACCAAGAAAGAAACTTTTACATGGAGAATAGTATGACTTGAGATGCTTGAGGGTCCTTCACACCAGGGGGTACAGAGCAAAATATCAGAATCGGAGGTGGAAGAAAGAGCAGAAAGAATGGTTGCTGGGGCTTGTGGAGAAGTGGGTTTTGCAGAGGTTTGACAAAAGAGCCGGCGAGTGAAGTTTTGACGGAATCTAAGAGAAAACGAACAGGCAAGAGGTGGGATGAAAGAGTAGAGAGAGAGAGAGACAGACAGAGACAGAGAGAGAGTGTGTGACAATAATTCTTCAGGAACGGCAGAGGATGGAGAGAGAAAGAGGAGAGAGAGAGAAAGAGCAAATCATCGGAGGAGAGAGAGAAGATGATGACTTCTGGAGGAAAGAATGATCTCGTTTGAAATTTGGGTAATTTCTTCTGCTCACACTGTCCACGAACTGCTTCATGGACTTTTCGTGGTTCTCGTAAAGAGGAAATAAATTGGTTACTTCTTTTTATTCAAGCCGTTAGCCGTCTTTCTATCTCGGGTAATTTGTATTTTCTTTTGTAAGAAATTTTGTGTATATTTCCTTGTGTTTTTAAGTACAGAGTCAAACGGCTATTTAGTACTACGTCGAGTGATATTCTTCTTCATTTATAAGGTAAAAAGTTTTAGGTTTTATTCTCGCCAAATATGCATTTGAATCACGTTATTGCTCGCTTATTGTAAGGCTAAATCGACATCCTCTTAGTGTAGATAATATCGTTAGTTCAAAAAAAAAAAAAAATACAGGGTCAAACAGTGTTTATGGAGTCGTCTTCTTTCTCGAGCGCATGTAGCTTCTTTACTATATTGTATGAATAGCACTGTCCATTTTTAATTGTGTTGGTACATTAATTCAATCTCATGTAAAAATTTGCAAGAAATTCTATAGCTCGTGAAATTACTCTAATTTTTACCCCTTTCTTTTTTCTTTGTTTGATTTTATCTCGTTATTTTATCATATTCCCTCATAAGATAAAAACAAAAGAGGAAATGGGAGGAATGGTCCCTGAACTATGCTCGAATTGTAGATTTGGTCCCTAAACTAAAAAATCATTAGATTTGATCCCTGAACTTAACAAAATGTATAGCATTGGTCCCTCTATACTAACACCGTGAGATTTTCCGTTAGTTTGATGACGTGGTCTTTGTGGGCTCCGTATTTTTGTTCACTAAATGCCATGTGGCTTAAAAATTCAAAATAAAAATAAATACAAACATAGAAAAAGAAAAAAAAAAAAAGTAAAAGTTATCTCTCTCTCTCTCCCGTCTTCCCTTCTTCCCTTCTGCGACGACGAACTGCGACGGAGAGGGAGGTCGCATCGATCGAGCACGCCTTGAGGGAGAAGGAGAGGAGGAAGGCGCGGATCATGGCTGGGTCGGAGGCGTCGAGTCAGAGCGCGGATCATGGCTAGGTGGTGAACAGCGAGGTGCTCCCGGGAAGGAGAGAGAGAGCGAAGAGGATGGCGGCGAGGGAGACCAAGAAGTCCGACGCCATGGTTTCTTGGAGCTTTCTGGAATTTGGAGGAGGCGGCGCTCGGCGGTGGTGAAGTCGGCGAGGGAGTTTGGCGCCCAGATCAAATGGCATGATGTCGCCGTGGTGATCACCCAGAGACGGCGCTCGGCGGTGGTGAGGTCGGCGACATTCCATCTTCTTTCCTTGCCGTCACCGATCAAAACCCACCTGACTGGTACACCGTTATTCAAATATCCCGATCTAGATCCGCAATCCCAACTCTAATCCGGACCCAGTTGAAATCGGTTACGTCGGCGAAGAACTAGACAAAAAATTCAAGAAAATCTTAAGAGAAAATAAAACTAAAAATGAAATCTAAAAAAAAGGAAGCACCAGAATCAATGGCGTGTGGCTGGGGTTTGGAGGAGGCGAGGCAGAAGGGAAGACGGGAGAGAGAGAGAGAGATAACTTTTACTTTTTTATTTTTTTTCTTTTTCTATGTTTGTATTTATTTTTATTTTGAATTTTTAAGCCACATGACATTTAGTGAACAAAAATATGGAGCCCACAAAGACCACGTCATCAAACTAACGGAAAATCTCACGGTGTTAGTATAGAGGGACCAATGCTATACATTTTGTTAAGTTCAGGGACCAAATCTAATGATTTTTTAGTTTAGGGACCAAATCTACAATTCGAGCATAGTTCAGGGACCATTCCTCCCATTTCCTCAAAACAAAAACATGAGCAAAAACAAATGCAGATAAAAATCACTTTCTATTTCATTTTAAAGGGAATCGATTCGTGGTTTCATCACGGTAGTCTGCATTTTCGAAAGCCGGGATCTCACAGAGGCATTTCATTCTCCCTTAATCATTATCGTACGATACCAACATCAGAAATCGAACTCAGAACTTACTGTTTAGAATATATGGGCCCAGAATTCCTCTATAAAAATCACTCTCTATTTCCCAAGAATTGGACGTTTGGAGTTTCTAATGTATTTCAAGTTTTTGGCTTTGTCGGCAGAAAGACGAGCAAAAACTTGTTAAACTATTAATCACCGACTTATAAATACGACGCATAACCAAAAACAACGAGAAAATGACTCATCATAAAATTGGTCCATTTTGTAGGCATGTAGCTGGCAGCACATACATAATAGATTCACCGAATTATCAATTAATTTCCTATTAAACAACCACTAATACATGCAACAAAACCATTTTGTAGGCCTGTATTTCATATGGTACGTGATGAGTTCAGTTCATAACGTTGATGAATCACGTAATGATGGTTAGAAGAGGTTGAAATGCCTCTGTAAGTCTTCTTAACCTCATACATGGTGGACCGTCGTGATGAAGGCACCAACTGATTTTAAAAGAAAAAAAGTTAAAAAATATTCATAATTTGTGTAACAAGAAAGGAAAGTTGTTTTCTGCATTTTGGAGAGCATTCGTAAGTCACGTGGCACCATGGAGAAATTTGTGTATATACAACTAATAATATGACTAAAAATTTCGATCTCATGGAAGTAGATAGTTTCACACATGTATGAAATAATTTCGTCAATTAAATTCCCTCACTTAAACATAAAAACAAGGGAACTTTAACAAAAAGCTCCCGGTACTGTTCACTTTAACGCAAAACCACATTTTTACACTAAAAAATCAATCATGGTACTATTCACTTTACCATTTATTTTGTCCTTATCATTAAAACTCAAAGTTTTCAAAACCATTTTCATTAGTTTTCCTTAAAAACAAACAAACAATCAAACAAGCAAAAAAAAACTATCTCCATTTGTAGGCAATTCATCATCACATGGCATCATGAAGAAATTTTTATACAATAAGGAGTTAAGATTCTCTCTTAATCTCTTTGTTCAGAGTCCAAATATCTAGAGATACGGATCGTTAAAGAGAAAAAAAAAATATATGGATTCTTAGTTTGTGTGAGTTGAACTAGTAAAATAGGCCAATAAAGACCGTAAAATTTAAAATAAGTGGTCCGAATTTCCAAATCAGTTAACATTGGACACAGACATTCAAAAAAAATCTCAACTCATAAATTAGTAATGGGACATATATTTCCGGCACCTTGCCATCCGAAAGCTCCACAGTTATGAAATAATTTATTTATCTATCAATTCATCAACTTAGACACGAATCAACCAACAAAAAGACTCAGTTTCTTCCGTAAGCAGTCAATTCTAAATCGTGTGTCTTAAAGGGGAAAGTTTTATGAGTATACAACCGATAATAAGACAAATTTCGTAGCACCGTGTCAACATAAAGCTTTATTGTTACGAAATAATTTTGTTATATATCAAATCACCCACTTAAACATGACAACAAACAAACAAACTAGAGAAATGATAAGAATACTCTTTTAAAATAAGATTTTTCATGAACTCTCTATCGCCTCGTGCTTTTAACACAATGTAATACTGGCACAAAAATTATACAAAAAATATAAGGTAACGAAAAGTCTCGTTTTTTTGTCCTTAGCATTTCTCAGCAAACAAAACAAAGGCCTCGAACTTTCCTTCCATTTGTAGGCATTTCTAAGCCACATGCAGCTGGCGGCTTTCATTAGACAATGAAATAACTTCACTTTTTTGTGTATTCAAGCATTATACGTTTCGGTCAATTGCCAAATAATTTATTCGCTTGGGACGATTGGAGTAGAATTCTCTTTTCTTTTTTTTTTTTCTCTCCCCTTTCTCCCTCCTATTGAACGGTTACAGTTAAGTCACGTCAATATCTTATATTAATTTTTTATAACAAAAGAAAGACAAAATAAGAGAATGTGAAAGAAGGGGATGAAAAGAGGAAGTGAGAGAATCATAGTCCTTGTGTTTATATAAAGTTACCAAAAGTAAGAACAACGTTGAGGAACAAGGTCACCTCCCTTGGATGGCATTCCATTTTTAAAGATTTGAATTCAAGATTCAATTGAGATTTCTGTGTTAACGATTGAAGTTTTTTAGATAGAAACGGAGTGAAGTGCGCAAAAAAATTTAGTTTATTTACTAAGACATTTTGTTGAACACTAGTGTGCTTGTGTTAGTAGCCGAACCAAACTGCACACATGTCAACAAGTATTGACACATGCGAAACAATTTGATGAGTGATATTGAAATAATTTGTTAGGTTTCTCAAAGCAACTTGTGATAGTCATTTCATCAACAACTCGATGGGCAGAAAAGAGACCCGTACCAAATATTTAGAGTGTTCTCAGAAGATCACCTCTCAATATACATATGACACTAGATGCAAGGAGTGTAACATATTGTTCTAGCCAACTTAACTGATCTGACATGTTGCATGGATTAGCACATCATCCAAACATTTCTTGTGCAAATGAACCATCATTTTCTCTTCATTAAAAGGATAGATAAAAGTCAAGTCACAGGTAGAGTTCGGTATGACATCGACGTCAGTTTGTCACTGGATTGTTGAATTCTTATGGTCCCAGCCCCTTAAATATGCCAATAACCTAACATGTTTTTAGTAATTGGCTGTCGTTTTTCCTTGAAAACAAGCAGATGGCAAGTTGTAAACGTAAGTGCGGAAATAATCCCATCCATATGTTTCGATTAGTGTCGAGGCGAACGAGAGTGCGTACATTGTCTGTATCTTACTCGTTGCGTGTCACACTCAAAATCGAAATGTGAAGAAGACTCATGCCAAAGTGACTATTCCTGTCACTTCATGTTTTTAACATAATATTTTATAACGTTAGCATGAAAATTAACGTTAAATTGTGAGGTGACAGAGAGAGTTCATGAAGAGTTCCACTTTGAGAGATTATCTTTAGCATTTCTCATGGTCAAAATTTAGAGATACCAAATCTTCTGCATCCAAAATAGGTGTGGCCTCTTTATGACCTATCATTGACCGACACATGATTATAAACTTAAATTTTTTTAGCTTTGTTGTCATAAACTTAAATGTGTCAAATAATGATTAAAGCAACAAAGAGGCAACACCCATTTTAGATGCAGAAGATTTGATCTCAAATTTAGAAATGGGAGTGCTACCAACTTTCTCACTGCTACTCATCTATAAAAGTAAAAGTTAAGGAGAAGCATACAATCACATCCATGTTTTAGTTTTCCTCCGACAGACCAAATACTCGCTATGTTGTGCAGTATCAAATTGTTAATCAAAATCACGCATTTAGACGTAGTTTAATTTTGTTTATGATATTTGAACTCGTTACATGTTTTATATTTAATATTTAGGGAAGAGAAATGTTATAGGGATTTTCTCAAAAGTGACTCTTCATAGACTCTTTACCACCTCACAATTTGACGTCAATTCGAGAGCCAACATTATAAAATATTGTGTCAAAAGTGACAGAAAGTTTATAGAGAGTCCCACTTTTGAGAGAGTCATTATCATATGCTTTTGGAGAAACAAGAGCATCTATCATTAAGTATAGCACTAATAATAATCAACCATTATAATAATTGTATAGACCAATTTTTGAGAGATTTTTCAATGTGACCAAAACACGGGCTGATACACCACGTGTCCCTATACAAGTGGTGAGATTCTTGTATTAAAAAAGTAATAACGTAAAAAATAATATTTTTCACCACTTATTTAACAACACGTGATGTACCACTTGTGTTACAGGCACAAGGAAAAAAATTCCCTTTTTTTTAAGAGCCAAGGAAAGGGATAGCATGAAATTGGTAAAAGTCTAGTCCTCGGAACATGCAAAATAAAGTTTATCAAAGTGTAATTCAAACGCTACTCATTATATCGTTGTATAAATGTATATGTTGGCCTTTTAACGTGGGATTCAGATAAGTCATGATGTCTTTATTAACCCATTTCACTACACAATCTCTCTCTCCAACATTCTTATTTCTCTTTCTCTTGAACGGCCCAAATTGCTCGGTTCGTGAGCTCCAAATGTGATCCGGAGAGAATTTCAATTTCAAGTGGTTCTAAAGTTTCAAATTTTTTTAACTCGTTCTATAAGCTTTAAGGTTTATAGACGATAAGATCAACTTTGGACAAAAGATATGATAGGATACCAAATGTCCTAGCAACCCAATGTGTATACTGCAATAAAGACTTGCATACACTCTTATTTTGAAAACGTCACTGTATTGTTTTGGATCGATAATATAGTATTATGGATATTTTAAGCTGTAGGTAAGTTTCTCTCGTACATTTTATCTCTTTTCCTCTGCATTTCTTTTCTTCGCCCTCTTTGCGTCCGTGAGAGGGCAATTATTTAATTATTAGAAGAAAATTAAAAAAAAAATCCCTAATACAGAGAACCAGAATCTAATTAAACAATTTTTAAAAGGGGATGTTGTGTAGGATAATTAGATATTCAAAATCCTCAAGTTCTTCTGGGGCAGGTTGTAAGGATCTCTTTGTTCCACCTGGTGGGTGCAGATAAAATTATTCCACATTGATTACTGCTGGCACAAATCTATATGGGAACTTGTGGTCCTCAAATTTTAGGGCTAAATACATTGCTGGTAGTTTGAGTCACCCCAAATTGTTAATGGCTAAAAGGGTCATCCATGGCAGCTGAGTTACTCAAACTATCCCACCAGAGCCCAGCATTTGTCTTGTAATCATTTGTATTGTTTATTTTGTTTATCTTTTTAATGATGTGACTTGAAATCTCTCCTCATGTTATGCGATGAAAGTGAACTTTTGTCTTATAATCGATTGAATCATCCTCTTTTATCTATTTCTCTCATCACGTGATTTGAAATTTCTCATTAACTGATCTGAAGTATTGACGGTTATAATTGTGACTCACGGGTCAAACTTGGGTCTTTTTGATATGGCTTAGGGGAAGATGATGTATTAGCATTGATGTAAGTCAAATGCCTGAGTCATGATTTGATTTACTAGACGATATTCTAAACTACATAAACGTACATAAATGGTATTGAATTCAGACGCAATGAAGAGCACAAACTATCCCGGCCTAACCCACGTCTACTAATATTGAGATTCTTATTGCAGCTAGGGTTTGTGTAAACCTCGTTCAACAACAACCTTCCCCAGCCAAAAACTTGTGAAACCTTCCATTGATTTCGACTTCACTGCAGCCAGCAGTCTTGACAATTCCTGAACCGTTCATCATATTTCTCCTTCTTCCTGCTTCTTCACATTGACCACAAGATGCATACAAGTTAGAAAACATCATGTGTTCCCCATCTCTCAAGGTCCTAGTGAATCACACAAGCACTAAGCAGAGCACCCAAGACCGACTTGCCGGGCTCAAAACGGCATCCTCTCGACGAGTTGCAGTGTCGAGTCAAAGAGCCCGGCTCCGCTTAAAAGATTTCACATCCCTCCTTCACCAAACCTGCATGGCTGCAAGCACTAGGTGATGTCATCTGGTTTTATGCAGTTCTCTCTCATTTGGTTGAAGAGCTTCAGAACGGCGTACCCAAAACCATGAAGCGCGAGCCCGGAAATTAGGGCAGTCCAGCAGTAGATGTCCTTGTTTTCCGACTTGTAGGACACCTCTAAGGAGTTGTGTATGCTTCCACACTTAGCATACATGTCTATCAGCACGGTTATTACATGGGGACTCGATGGCTGCTCAAGAATTTCAGTGTATGTGTATCTTTACGCCTGTTTCGAGTGATATCCCAAGTGAACGCAGACAGATAAAGCGCCGGTCACAGTCAGATACATGGGTTTGATGTCTCCAGCCTTCATTTTGTAGAACAAATTCCAAGTTACGACATTTCTCTCCGGCATTCACGCTTCAGCCGTGTCTCCACCGTTCGTGCACGCCAATATCATCGTTCCATGAGACAACATCTTTCTCAGGAATTCGATCGAAAATACTTCTGGCAGAGGTCACGCTTCTTGCGCCTGCAAACCCGGAGATCATTATATTGAAGGATGCAAGGTCTTGTGACGGCATTGTATCGAAAATTTCCATTGCGTTATCCATCTGGCCGCTAGAAGCATACACATCTAGCATGGAGTTCCAGGCTACCACATCTCTCTCGGGCATTTTATCGAACCTTACGAGCATTAACGAGGAGTCTTTCAGCAAAGCAGTTTGGACGAGAAGATGGTCGCAGAAACCGGTTTTAACTGTCCGGCCATGGAGCGATAACCCGATACGCAAAAGAAGTATTACCTGCTGCTTTGAGCAGAAGGGGAAATGCGTAGTTATCAGCAGAGAAACCAAGTTTCTGCATCCCAATGTATGATTGAATTGCATGCTCCACGTTCCCCTTCACCACCTGATTCCTTACAATTTGGTTCCACCTTCGCTGGTCCGAACCACCGGATGATGGCGAGAGGGAAGTGGAGTTGCAGGTCACAGAAGCCATCTCAATATCCAGAACTAACGGTGGCTTTTCGAGGCGAAACGGGGGCTATCAAAGATGTCAAACAATAAGGTGGAAGCTTATTGAAGCTAGAAGATAAAGTGACTACAATATCCATAGAGAAAATTTAAGGCCACACATACCGGCCAGGTACAAAATCAAGAGTTATTGGTACACAGAATGCAAAACTAATTTAACAAAACGATTGTCAAGATCCTATTCCGTCTCGATTGTTCCCGGGAAAAAAATTAACCCGAGCTCGAGAGGAATTCAAGACATCATGTTTCTCAGCTTAAAGAACAAAACTTGAACTAAAACCCCCCAAAAGAGATATACAACTGAATAAAATTAACGGTTGATAAAAGTTTCAAAAATATGTAGGGGAAGAAGTAAGCTACTGCTCCACCCCCTCGGAAGCCCAACGCCACAGAGCTTTCCCACGTCGACTGAAACTAGCATAAATCAGGTAAGCAAACTCTCACATGCCTGGACCTCGGTTTCCTGGGCAAGCAAAAATTCCTGCCCGGAAGGGCTGGACGCAATGCTCTTCTTAGCAGTCCCAAAGATGGCTGTCCGGAACATGTCATCCTCCACCTTCTTGAGAATTTGCATCACAACCTTGAAGTCCAACACCTTCGCCAGAGCCAATTTCCCAAGAATCTCACCAAAATTAGTTGGCGCTTTTGGCAAATCAATGCCAATGTCATCCAACATTGACCCGTAAAGAAGGCACCCGGTTCCTATATCAACAGATGTCAGCATATTTTTATTGACCAAGAACTCTAGGAGCTTTATAACAGGTTCTACACATGGTGGGATCTTTTCCAGAGCAAGGTTAATAGCTTCCTTGACAACCTCTGGATGGTAAGCTGGGGCTTTCAGCTCCTCCACACATTGAAGTGCTTCATTGAGAATCCGAACACTGAAATACTCCTCCAGCAGAGATACAGTTTTCCTTTGTAGAACAGCAAGATTTGATATAGCTGCAGGAGTCAAAGGCTTAGAAGAATTTGATACGGTTGCAGGAGCCAGAGGTTTCTCAGCTGGAATTGATGATGCAGCCGGAACTACAGGTTTGGGATTTTGAGTAAAAGGTTCTGCTCGGGAAGGAGGACCACCAGCTCCCAATAAGGCACTTGTTTTCCCAGCTATCATGCCACCACTGCCTTGAGGTAAATATTTTGAACTAAGAGAAGGTGTTTTGCTAATCAACGGTGGCTGGACACGGCTGGCAGACTGGGACCCCAAACCATCACGCTTGGTCATTGAACGGGATCGATAGACCTCCCAATCGTCATTTTCAAGACCAGGCATTCCTGGCATTTTCCTAGTCCCGGGCATTCCAGGCATAGGCCTGGTAACAGGAAAACCTCCTGGGCTCAAATCCCCCTGGGAAGCAGCATTACGAGCATTTCTCATCATTGCTGTCGATCCCGCACGCAACCCCATATTCTTTTCTGCATCTGAATGGATTTCACTAATGGTCTTTGCTTTCACCTTCCAAAAAAGAGAAAAAAACATAAGTCAGATACACAAATCCCACTACAATGTACCACAATGCATTCTATGGTTACCTCTTTACAGAAAAAAGATGAAATGACAACGGTATGTAAAATCACCTCTTCACGCCTAGGGACCCAGTTGTTAGACCGCAAATCAAGAACATCACGGACCAGGAACCTCAACCGTGGTGCTAGTTGGGTGTTCGTGGTCAGCTCCTTCAACCTATTAAAATAGCCATCATTGATTCGCCGAGCCTTTTGGCTCTCATCCAGCTGCTTACCTATGGTGTTGAAAAATTGGCATATTGCCTCCACATTCTCCTCAGCAGGGCATGTTTTGCCATCACCCAGAAGCTCCTGTGTTAGACAAAAGTGCAGAGTTAGTCCAACAGTCAAATTCCTATACAACAACCCCCCCAAAAAAAAACAAAGTGAATGAACACTAGCAAGAACCTGAACAATATGGTGAACAATCTTCTCAGGCACCATTTTTTGCTTTAATAGTTCTCCAATAAGGCGTATGTTTCCTAAAGTTCGCAACTTAACCATCCGTTCTTTATCTCTACGTTCCATTTCTTGCTCAGGAGCAGTCATCTGCCTAATTTCTGCCCTCAAGTTGTCAGCACCTTCAAAAGCCTCTTGGCAATTATTCAGCAGAACACGTTTAAATGTGATTTCTTTCCCACCATCCTCCTCAGACGGGAAAGGAGGAAGCTTTGCATTAAGATCTGAGCACAAAAGTGCATACATAGGACAAAATGTTGGCTCCAGCACAGCCTTATCAAATATAAGAAAGATAACATCCTGCAATTCAAAGTGAATCCTCAAGTCCATTAGCAGGAAAGTAATAGCTAGTAATAAGTATTTGAAGACTTTTAGTTAATACAAACCTTTAAAATATCAGGAGTGGTAATTCCAGAATCAATCAGTTGGCCCTTGAGAATGTCAAACTTCTCCGGGGTCAATTTGTTCAGTATACTGCACAAAAATTAGAACACTTTTAATAAGAGAATCAGATAGAACAAGCAGTTGCACAAAAAAAAAAAAAAAAAAAAAAAACCATTCTAGCTTCTATTAAATTGCATCCTTTTAAAATGTTGAACAGATAATGCAAGCAAATCCTCCAGCTGATAGAAATCAGAGAATTAATTACCCTTTCACTGTCTTCAAGACACGATCCTTCTCAGAGAGTGTTCCTCTTCGAGCTGACCATGGAACTTCTGCCTTAATGAGGGTAGGAGCAGGCCCCGCCTGGTTTTTTTCAAAAAGCTAGAATAAGGAAACATAACTAATGAAACTGAAAAATAATTCAAAGATATGTAAGCAATACAAATACACGTCAACATTTTGGTGCCTAGTGCCCGCTATTACTAGCTTCCGGTAGTAACCTTTGATAGTTAATTATATATACCAGCCAATGATCCCTCACTGAGTACGAAGAGAAATCAAGATTAACAACTATCAAACAACTGAAACACACAATATTCTGCAATGACATCAAAATTTTGATATAAATTCATCCAAGACTTCAAGCTACAAATAACATGCCTCATGTACTACTTTGCTGGTAATTATTTTATTGGTCAAGGAACCAGGAAGAGTAAACAAAGTTGATCTGCAGTACAGCATGGGAAATATAGAACCTTAAGAGTAAACAAAGTTGATCAGCAGTACACCATTTATATCCTTTACACAATCGGATAATAACTTATTACCCCTTGGTTACCAGAAATTTGCGCCCTTCCAAACTGGGAATTTAGCTGGTCCTGATGGTTATTGAATTGCTTTTTATCCTCTTCAGAAGCAGGTGCAGATCGACCACGCCAATCACGGTTATCTGGCTCAGAATATCGAACTTGGGGTTGAGGTTGCAGCTAAAGAAAATTGAAGTAAAAGTTAGAAATAGAATTCCCAAAAACATATAGAGAAAAGATAAGTATAGCAGACTACAAAATTATAGGATGAAAAATTTATTTGAAAGCACCCAATCACATGAAACCGTGAAAATTGATATTGATGAGTTTTCGGTCCAGGTAAATAACACAGCTACATGGTAGAAGTGAATATTAAGCATACTCACATTGGTAGTATCTGCACGACCCCAAGTAGGATCCTCTATAGCAAACTCAGCATCTATTTCTCGTTTAACCTTCAAAATTTCTTCAGGGATAGTAGTGGGCGCCTATACCAAAGTAAGATCGTCATATAAGAAAAACACTATCATCCCCACCTTCCAGGATAGTTACTAAGAAACATTCTATCCATCTTTTTAGTGCTCCATAACATAGTTAAAGAACAATAGTAGCTATAAAGAAAAGTGATCACAACAGTACCTCCCTAAGCTGCAATAGCTGATCCCTAGTATATCGAACCCGCTCGCGACCTTCAAACCGCAAGTCACCAGTCTGTAACAAGAACACAGTTATAAGTGTTGAAACATATGAATGGTAATCCTCGGTAAATGAACCATACACCTCAAAACAGAAATAAAAACGCGCACACACATAGGAAATATGATATCAATGAAGAGTGAGGATGGCATGTGTGACCAAGCATAACGAACATCTGTATTCTAAAGTGAAAACACATTCAATTATCCCACATGTATGCATTGCACATCACAATCAACAATCATGAGAGATTTTTCAGTGTGCCGTGTACACCAAGTGTAATAATGCAAATGGTTGGAAACTTGAAAAAAAAAAATCCAACCAAATATGTTATTACACTTGGTGTAACGGGCTGTGTTCCTGGCACACTAAAAAATTTCCCAACAAACATAAGCCAACATTATACTTAAGACACTTAACATGTAATGCCGGTCCTTTATGGGCATTGCAGACTCATTGCAACCCCACCTAAAAACCCGACATAGAACTCTTCGTCCATATTTACAGCTGGTACACATTCTTGAGAGCCCTGCCAAGAATTAGGACGTTTAAATCTAAAAATATCAATTTCACCCTCTTTCGACAACGAACTCCTTTTCTAAGCATCTGAAAGTAAAATTTTGGTCTAGGATTACAAAAAAGCCTACTGTTTGAGGATCTAACGGAACAATGACTGAAGATCCAATTTTTACAATCAGTTCACTTTCAATTTTCTCCAACCAATAATGGAATTCAAAACAAAAACGCATACAATTCAAAACTCGAGATCGAAAATCCACAGCAAACAAGTGAAAAAGAAAGCCTTCGAATTTATTAAACATCCAGAACACCAGATCTACAGACCGAGCAAACACATTCGAAAATACAAATTCGTACACTAATATGCTTATACATTCATATATACGTACACATATACGTATACATAAAAATACATATATACAATATATTATTTTTATGTGAGTGGGGAGCTAGGGTAAGGAGGGACCTTGAAGGCGGAAGCGAGGCCGGCATGGGAGGGGAGAGCCTGAGCATCAGAAGAGTTAGAATCGAAGCGAGCCGCGAGGAATCTGGGGGCACGAAGGCCGCCGGCGCCGCCAGGTCTTAAGCTTATCACCGTTGGATCCGCCATCATAACTCGCCGCCGTCGATTTTTCTTTTCCGACTAGACAAGCAGAAGAGATTGCAGCCGCGCGACTGGGTAGAAGTGAGAGGGAGGGAGGGAGGGAGGGAGGGGAGGGAAGGGGGGTGTTTGGAACGGTGGATAGGGTTTCTCTCTCTATATATCTGTATGTGCAGAGAGAGTCGGCGCGCAATCTCTTCTCTCGCAGCAGCGCGCTCCGAATTAGGGAAGAGAGACAGAAACGCAAACCCTATTTATTTTACAAAATATTTTAACGCTTAAATTTTCCCGCAACGTATTTACACATTTTTAACGTATTTACCAAAAGTTGTATTTGCAGAGTCATTTTTTTACACATTTATTTTTACTTTATATATATATATTTTTAAATTTATTTAATCCGACGATGAAAAATTAAGAAAAATGTGTAAAAAATAAATAAGGGATTGTGGACTAAGGTCAAATATTCCAACAAAAAAATAACTTAGGTAAATGTAATTCAATTTTAATACCACAAAATTTTTTTTTCTTCAGTGTATTGACTTCAATTCGGACTTTGCGACGCGTAGCAAAGTCTTAAATTATTGATTGTTGAATTGTTGTGTTTATATGATATCAATGTGGCTTTTAAGTCAGGTGTTCTTGATTTTATTTATTTATTTTTTTTTTTTGAGAAGAAACAATTTTATTAAAGAATAGAGAAAAACACAGAAGTGGATAAGAAGTCCACCAACAAATTAGAAAGGAAAATCCTAATAGGAATTGGCTACAGTAGCCAATTCTAGACCAAGCTCACTTAACTGCTGCTAACAAATCCCACAGTATTTGAGATAGAGAGCAATTATTAAACTCTTTAGTAACCGAAGCCCAAAAAGATGCCCAATATTTAACTCTCCCCCAAAGTACTTCTGCCCCCACTCCAGTATAGTCTTCAAAAATCCTTTTGTTGCGTTCCAGCCATATATTCCAGAAAATTGACGATACCAGGCAACCCCACAAAGCTTTGGATTTTTTCCCTTTTCCAAGTGCCTTGAAATTGGTGCTTAGTAGCTCAAAACACCCTTTAGGAATGACCCAACTTACTTTAACCTCCTGAAACAGTTTCCACCACAGTTGTATCGAGTTATGTAACAGGTGTTCCACATTATAAGTTTAGTGATTCGTCATAAAAGATTATAATCGGTAGGTCATTGCACTAAAGAGTCTATATGGCGTATGTGCAAATTATACTTTGTTTATTGTGGCACTACAATTTATTTTTAAGTTTTTTCAATTAATATAAATTTTTATTTTATTTTTTGCTGAAACTATTCATTTTCCTGGTTTAGACCTTCTATAGTAAAAATAAAAGCTTTCCAAAATAACAATTTTCTTTTGAATTTTGTCTCCTTCAAGATACTTACTTAAATTAATTAAATATCTTCCAAACTAATTCAGATTTTTTATTTTGATAAAAAAAATTATTTTACTTTTGTAGCATTGACTTTCCATATTTTCCTTTCCTCTTGGATTAGTAGAGGAAGAAAAAGAAAGGAAACAAAAGGATTTGGATCATCTCTGAGGCAATTGGTCGGGATCATTCTGATCGATATCTGTGAGTTGTTGAATTTTTATCCAATAGCTACAAATAGAGGGCCTTATAAAAGTTAAAAAAATTGTAGCCGTTAGATAAAAATTCAAAGACCTACAGACACTGATCAAAAGGATCCTGACCAATCGCCTCGAAGAGGATCCAAATCCCATGCCAACAGTGCAGTATGGAATTGGCCAATCAAAACGTTTCTGAATTTGACTTGAATTTTAGGTAATCCAATTAAAACGTTTCTTAAATTGACTTGAGTTTGAGGTGATACTGTTTGCGTGTGAAAATTTCATAAGCAAGCCGCCATGTATGTACAACTTAACAACTTGAAAAAAAATTACCACAAGGTGATTCAGTGGTTGTGAGCGAATTCTAGACTAACGGCATATCTTAATTCGATTTATAGCACTGGTGAATAACACGATGATGCTAAGGGGAGGTTAAAAAATGCTTATATGAGTCTTTTTGACCCTTGAAATGGTAGACTACCGTGATGAAATCATCAATTAATCACTTTTCATAAAAATATATATAAAAAAAACTTGAAAAACAATAAGAACTATGGTATGTTCAAGGTGAGGGATTTAAGATTCTTAAGTAGGGTCAATATGAAATGTTTAATATGACAGTGGTCATGGACATAGTGAAATTTAAATATGAATAACCATGACTTGTCACTAATTATCTCTCTTTTAAGAAATTTTTTTTTTTAAATTTCTTTTAAATATGAATCTGTATTGTTGGTATCAAACCCGTCATTAACAAAATTCGAAACTTAAAACATTTATTGACCATTAAAAACTTTCGCTTTACCGTAATATGAATCACGAAGTGCCGCTAGGCCTAATTAAACACCGAAAAGAGAGATGAAAAATAACTAGAAAAAAACCAAACACAAATCATCCGAAAAGAAAAACAACCATTAAAAATGAATATATAAATAAAAACCACGTGTGGAAACACCTTCCACAGAAGGAAGACTTATATATTGGGAAGAGCAAGCACTACGGCTTACCAGTCCCATATTTCCACCGAGTTCCAAAGTCCTCACCAGCAAAACAATGGCTTCCATGTCCTTCTCAACACCTTTACAGAGTTTTTCTCAAGCAAAAGCAAAAATAAGCTCGAATTCTTCAGCTTCATGCCCTCCCATGGCGTGCTGGATCAAATACTCACTTTGGTCTTCTAAATCAGCACTTTTCCGAAATGGGTTGTCTTTGCAATCGGAGAATTTTAATGGGGTTTTGATCAAATCTCGGTCTTTGGGTGTTTATGCTAGAGCAGCTACAGAAAGGTCTCTCTATGATTTCACTGTCAAGGTATGTGTTCGCGCGTATATGTATATTTTATATATATATATATATATATATATATATATACACACACACATATATATAATATATATATAATAATATTTTCCTTGAAAGAATGCATCTTTTTTCGTTTTCCCTAATTATTTGATGAAATTATGTTGTTTTTTAGTTTTGTTTGTGGGATTTTTGTTGATTTTTATACATGTAATGTTGTAAGTTCAAGAGAATCAAATCTGAAGTTAGAAAATTTGAACTATTTGGTTGGTTTTTTTCTTTTTGCACTAATGTCTGGGGGCGACCCCAAGCCAAAAACGCTCTTCTTTGCGAGCGTCGGAACGTCTATTGTAGACAGATTTACCCTGCTTTGCAAAGAGGCTGTTTTCACGACTCAAATCCGATACATTTCGGTACAAAGGAGCAACCTTTACTAACGTCTGAAATTTTGTTGATGTAGGATATTGATGGTAAGGATGTTCCTCTTAGCAAGTTCAAGGGGAAGGTTCTTTTGGTTGTCAATGTTGCTTCAAGATGGTATTATTTTCTTTATTGAGTTTGAACTATTTATTTATATGTAAATCGAATTTTCCGGAAGTTCTGTGTGGAAGACTGAAAGTTTGAGATGCTTGTGAATTGACCAAAACTTGTTTATTTGAATTTCAGTGGCTTGACTTCTTCAAATTACTCAGAACTGTCACACTTGTATGAGAAGTACAAACCTCAAGGTATTCTGCAACTGTGCGAAATCCCTGTTTTTCAGTTTCCTTAACAGTTTGTTCTCCGCAAAAATTTGCATTAGATTCGATATTATGCATTGTTGAGATCCTTTGGATTAGTTCTGGAGTTAGATCCTTAAGGGTGAGTGCTTTCTTGTCACACAAGTCACCTTCTTTTTGGTGATCAAGGTGGGTGTGTGCGGGGAGGATTAGCTTTCAAATGCGCTGTATTTGTTCATTCATCTTTGACCACGAAACATTGTAGCAAAAGTCTTTTAATTGAGAATTTATTTTCTTAGTTGCTAAGGTGGTAATAGTTGCTGGTTTGCAGGATTTGAGATTCTAGCTTTCCCTTGCAATCAGTTTGGGGGCCAAGAACCCGGATCAAATGGGGAAATCAAGCAGTTTGCTTGTACAAGGTTTAAAGCCGAATTCCCGATTTTTGACAAGGTGCGGAATTTAACTGCATGTCTTCCATCCATTACTTTCTTATTGGAATTTTTTTTTTCACGGATATGGATGTTTGAAGTACTAAGAATGCATTACAGGTTGATGTCAACGGTCCCAGCACAGCTCCAGTTTACCAGTTTCTGAAATCAAGTGCAGGAGGTTTTCTAGGTGACATTATAAAGTGGAATTTTGAGAAGTTTTTGGTGGACAAGAATGGAAAAGTTGTTGAGAGATACCCACCAACGACATCCCCTTTTCAAATTGAGGTATGAATTTCCTTGTTCATTTTGGTTTGTAAATTCATTGATACCTAAGAAAATGTTAGGGAACTTGATGATTTGGTGGAACCTAGGTTTCTAGAATTATGTTTCTAGACGTTGACCGCATGTTGGAACTACATTTATCCTTGTTCAAGCTTTCAATTAGAATCAGAGAACTTGATGATTTGGTGGTCAAGCAAGACTCGAATTTACGCTATTATGTTGATAAAGTGAAATAGTTTTCAGGTCTCCTGTCCTCGTAACAGCCCACTTTTTGTTTTGATCAAGTATGAAACTTACCGAATGATCAAGGCCAATATTTTTGTTTAACCACTGATGCTAATTGGAATGGTCCTGTAAATCTCCTGAGACTATATCTTATAGTTGCTTTGTTGAGTCTGTTTGCTGAACTAAATTTCACTGGTACCGGAGAAAGAAAAGGCGATAGTTCAGTAGCATCAACATCAATTCAACAACCGAAGCTTGAAAATATGAAACTTAATATTGGTTGCTGAAATGACATGTGCATTTTCTGCTTAGTGTGCACCTGAAGTAAAACAGCATGGTAACTCGAGCATCGAATATGAACAAAGAAAATATATATAAGCCTTTTCTCTTTACAAGTAACTGCTCTCAGCTTCTCTGTTTTGCCGGTCTGATTCTTTGTCGAAATTTTTTCAGAAGGATATCCAGAAACTGGTCGCAGCTTGAGTGAAAGAGCTGCACAACATGCACGGCGACAACCAGTAAGGAGAAGATGGAGTGTATATGGAAATCCATGTATACTGCTTTGTAGTTAATATCGTCTCGTCAGTAGCTTTCTCTTTGAACACTGCTTGGCGCCTTCTTGGAATGAGTCATGCCTCCTTCATGCAGCACATGTATGGAAATAACTCATTTGAAACAGAGAGTAAAATTTCTGCATATGTACGTGTCAAACTCTGATTAGCATATCAATAGGAATGGCGACTTCCAAGGGAATGAGCCAAGTAATTTTTTTTTTTCCTTTTTTACTCAACGAACTCCTAGAAGAGAATGTTGTTTTGGAATAGTTGTGTGTCTCTATTCATCTATCAAGGAGGAATTTATAAGATATTACAAATCCTATCAATAAGGAAAAAGCTAATTTATATAAAATTGTACTAAACCAAGAATCTCAAGATTACACGTGGTTCAAGTGAGAGCTTCTTCCCAATAGGATAACGGGAGACGCGCCTCGAGCAAAGAAGCACAAACAATCTCCAGAAGCTAATGGTTCTTGTCTTACGCAACCTTATTTTGTTGTGAAGTATATGGACGAGTAATTTGATGAACAATACCATCATGATCAAGAAAGGCACGAAGTTTAGAGTTCACATATTCACCATCATTATCATTCTTGAGAACCTGTTTTTGTGACTTACTTTATTTGTACCATTTTGTGGAACTGTTGTAACGTAACTTCACTTTTGGACTTTATCAAATAAACTCAAGTCATACATGTTCAATCATCAATAACAGTAACGAAATAATGAACAAAACCAAATGTAGCAGTTTTATATGGTCCCTATACATCATAATGAATTATCATAAATGGAACTGAACTTTTAACTGGACGAAAACAAAGTACACTTTTAGCTAGTTCACAAACACCATATTTAAAGCTAGAATTATCATGCTTAACAAATAGGTTGGGAAACAACCTCCATAAATAGCCGAAATGAGCATTTCTAAGTCGACAATGCCATAACCAAACCTTCGAAGCTTTATTCTTCTCCCTTTGAGATCCTTCCACGACAAGAGTTTGACTCAACATTCGGCTACTGTTCGATGTCAGCTCCAAGTAGTAGAGCTTTCTCTTCCTAATACCACACCCAATTATCTTGCGAGTCCGAATGTCCTTAAAAATATATAAGGAAGGCCAAAAGATTTCAAGGCAATATAGGCATCAATTATTTAAGTAACAGATAATAAATTATAATTAAAAAAAAAAACAATAAGTACGGAATCAAGATTAAGAGTATTATAAAAAAAGATAAGCTTCATTCTCCAATAATGTAGCAGCAATACCATCGACAGCACTGATGACAGTTTGATCGAAAAATATATTTATCGTGTCACACATTAAGCTTGAAGTCATTTATAAATTTGAAGTACTTTGCCTGTACACGTTGTCTTTAAAACTTTTACATTTTTATTCATATAACACCTGATGATTCAAACATAAAGCTGCAAAAAGCAGACTTTGTTTTCTAAGTTACCAACTCCCTAATTATTTTATTCCATCCAACCCTACTTTTGTGTCTTTGTTACTTCATGTAGGGTCATTAATTAACTTTCTCAACAGATGTGAATCAGGTCTATACGTTTGGTTTTTTTCACTGAAGTTCGAATCTTCCTGGCGCAGACAAAACCATTTTAACATAAACAAAAGACGCACTCGTAATTTGTAGACTCCCAGTCATCCTATTAGACTTTCTTCTTTGAGCCCCTCAGAGTCTTACCTCCTCTCTCCTTCCCCAGTACCAAGCTCCCCCTGTTACTTAAAAATGGATGATTACTCCTCTCAAGAAACCCAGAAAACAACCACCTCAAACCGAAACGTCGATGATCAAGACGATCACCACCATCCAAATCCCACCAACCCATTTGTCCAAATCCTCCAACAACCAATCCAATGGCTCCAAATGCTCTCCTCAGAGCTAAACCCTACCTTTGTCCTGGGTGTGGTTCTTGTTTACGGACTCAGCCAGGGCTTCTCAGGCTCTTATTTCAAAGTGGTCACGGACTACTACTGGAAAGACGTCCAGAAACTCCAGCCCTCTGTTGTCCAGCTTTACATTGGACTGTACTATATTCCGTGGCTCATGAAGCCGGTTTGGGGCTTGTTGACCGACGTTTTTCCAGTCCGGGGATACAGAAGGCGGCCTTATTTTGTCCTGGCCGGAGTTATAGGGACAGTTTCAGCTCTCACGGTTGCATTCAGTGGGAACTTGGCTGCTGTGGTGGCATTGACTTGGTTGATCGGTGTCACGGCAGGTGTGGCGATTGCGGATGTCACGATCGACGCGTGTATAGCCCGGAATAGTATTGAGATACGGTCGTTGGCTTCGGATTTGCAGAGCCTTTGTGGTTTCTGCTCTTCTGCTGGTGCTCTGGTTGGGTACTCTACTAGTGGGTTTTTTGTTCATCATCTTGGTCCTCAGGTACCGATATTGCTTTTTAATTTAAATCTTTTTTTTCATAATTTATATGCAAATCATGAACCGACACATATATTAAAGTAGCTTACTGAAATTAAGAGAAGAAGAGTTTATATTTATTACATGTCAATCTATGATTAAGAACATGAGAAATCCTAAGGAGACTTTCACAAAACAAAAGTGAGATTCTTTATGGACGCTCTATCACCTCATATTTTTTACATAATGTTTTATACTATTAGCATGAAAATTAAAGCTAAATTGTTAAATAATAGTGAATTCATGAAGAGTCTCACATTTAGAGAATCTCCATAGCATTTCTCTTATGAACATTGCTCGAGTCTTTTCTTTATAACAATCATAACATAAAAAGTTAGTAATCATATTTATGTGTGAGATCGGGATTTGTGGATAAAAGAAAATTTTGTTTACGTATTTTCCTTGTGCAGTTTTTACATCATTGATACTATGCAAATTTGACTGCTTATCATATATCGGTGTGCGTGCATGGCATATTTTTGTGCACCACAGATCTTCAAGTTTCAAGAACGACTCATGCAATATTTATCCAAAAGTTGTGGACGACTAGGAGTAGAATAATGAACAACTAATTTTTGGGGTTCTAATTCCTATTGTATATGCATCCCTACGGGTGTGTAACGTGTTTAAGAGAGACTAGAATAAATATTTTTTAATTTTTAAAAATACCTGTTATGTTTACATGCTGTGAGATACATGCGGCCATGCAGTTATTAAATTGTTCATAATTTTTGGCAAGAGAGTTAGAATGATATTTTTTTCGGATTTTTGGTTGTCAAAGAGTGTTGTGTTAATAAGCGGTTTAGATTATGAATTCTGAAAATTTAAAAATCGACATGTTGTCTTGTGTTGTAGGGTGCATTGGGTCTTTTGGCAATCCCACCAATCTTTCTAACTGTTCTGGGCTTTGTTATATATGAACAAAGATCAACCAACCTTCACTCTCAGAGGAAAAAGGTTAGAAATCTAAATCTTCCACTTTTAACCGATTTTGTGTCTTGTCGATCATACGGCCAGTGCATGGCAGTCGATCGGTGCAAAAATCGGTTAACCTCCGTGTTAGAAAAGCTCGAATTTGATCATGTTAAAGTACAAATGTGTTCATGTTTGCAGGCAGTGGAAGAAGTGGGAGTGGCAATGAGCGGAATATACAAAACAATCAAACTACCTCAGGTGTGGAAACCTTCCCTTTACATGTACCTCTCCTTGGCCCTCAGTATTAACACTCAGGAAGGTAATTTTTATTGGTACACTGACCCTTCAGCTGGCCCTGCATTCTCTCAGGTCAATCTCTACAACAAAATTAATATTCCTCGCTGAACGAGAGTTGTTATTAGCACTCTGAGATAGTCATTCTCCACGGAAGAGTTCAGGACGACTGCTTTGGAGTCCTAATAACGATTTCCATCACCAGTTACAGTTTACTTCTTTTTTTAGGATCATTTGTTAACTGATTAGTTATTTTTATCCATGAGCAGGAGTTCGTTGGGATGATTTATGCAGTTGGTGCAGTGGCTTCGATAGTAGGAGTTCTGATCTACCACAAGACTCTGAAAAACTACCCTTTTCGGAACCTGGTCTTCTTTGCTCAACTTCTCTACGCCATGTCCGGACTTCTCGACCTAACTTTCATCCTAAGGTGGAACCTAGCTCTAGGCATTCCCGACTACTTCTTTGTGATCATGGAAGAATGCGTGTTTCGAATCGTTACCAAGATCCGATGGATGCCCATGATCGTACTGAGCACGAGGCTCTGCCCTCTAGGCATCGAGGGCACGTTCTTCGCGCTGTTGATGTGTATCGACAGCCTTGGCTCGCTGTCGTCGAAATGGGGTGGAGGAGCAGTGCTTCATGCCTTGAATGTCACAAGGACTAATTTTACAAACTTGTGGCTGGCCCTTCTGATTAGAAATGTGTTGAGATTTTTGACTCTTGGTTTGATTTTCTTGGTTCCCAAGGCTGATCAGCTTGATCTGTTGATTCCTTCTGATCTTTTGACCAAGAATTCTTTTGAATTTAGTGATGTGGATGATCAGAGCTTGGAATTGGTCCCATCCAAGGGGAAGATTGAAGTTTAGGTGCCCAATTTTTTAGGGTGAGAGGAAGTAGTGCCAGCGTAACTTGGTTTTATATAAGATTTGTGACGATTATTGCAATCGCTGCCTCATATATTATACAAAAATTTACATGACAAGTTTGGTTTGGGGGCACTTATCTTGCAAATGTTGAGAAATGTCTGAAGTTCGAATTCCTTCTCCATCCCCGTAGTATCTTATACCATGGACTATTCATGGTGCAAATTACTATTAGACGAAGGTATGGTTCGTTTGACTATGGACGAACGTACATAAATGGTTCGTTCGACTATGGACGAATGTCCTATACAGAGGATTTGGACAGATCATATAGTTTTAAAATATTTTACGTCTAACAATTTTATTTAGGGTTGTACTATTCACACATCTCTTTTTACTTCATACACACCCTCTTTATTTACAACCGTCGGATCGACTAAATTAAAGAACATCAAAAGGCAGAAATTAATAAAGGGTATGTGAGAAGTAAAAAAAGATATGTGAAAACCACATCCCTTTTATTTATTCATTGACATTAAAGAGATACATTAGTAGAAGTACTCGACAATATAAGTTGTAGGACACTTTTCACAATAGTATTAGAGCATATACTGCACACGAATTCACCTGATCGTATTCAAACAGCTTTATATCCGCAATCACCTCCCTTCACCCATTGACTTGCGTTGACCTGCCCCATCCCAAAGGAATTGGATCCTCTTATGAGCATAAGCTCATGATCCTCCTAACCAGCCCACGTGAGTTATTGATTTTTGATTCAATAGTTATAATTATTATAACTTTTAAAAAGATCATAGGTATCCAACAGCTCACGTAAACTGATCAGCATGATCCTAAGCTTGTGCTCAGCAGAGGATCCAATTCTCATCCCAAAGGCCCCAAAGTCTTCCTTCGTTTTTTGACCCCCAAAAAGGTGGTCTTTTTTTGTTTTATTATTTGCTGCCCAAAGTCTTTCTATTTTTCCATTTTTTCCTGGAATTAGATCCTCTTCGGATCTCCACAATGGGATTTCGATGATTAATAAATAATAACCATTCATCAAAGATCTCACGGTCTTAATTTTTTTATATTTTTTACACAAAACGAAGCTGTTTTACTTTTGAAAATATAAAAAATATGTAATTGTAGTCTCACGATTTTTAATGAAGATTATTATTCATTGATTTTTCAGATTCCCAGTGAGAAGATCCGAAGAGGATCTAATTCCTTTTTCCCCCACACTTTTGACTGTTGCAACAAAAGACAAAGTAAACAAATCCAACGGTCTGAATTCTCCTTAAAAAAGACCACCGTAACCGAGATCGTAATTGTCTATTTTACCCTCAACTCCGACGCGTCCCTAACCTAGTGGCCCTGGTCAAAGTCTTCGTCTTCAACTCTCTCCCACTCCCTCTCTTCCTCCGGCTGTCGCGTCTTCTCTGCGGAACCCTAATTTTGCTGCAAACTTTTGGGTCGTCACTGTCAGCTCTCACATGGTAATCTAGCTTCTTTCTCTCCCACCATTTTTATGCTTTTCTCTGTAATTTTTCCTCTGCAATTTCTACATTTATAAATTTATGCAAAATTAGGGTTTTGTTCTGTAAATTGGATTTTGTACGGATTCTGAGAATCTAGGTTTTTTACTGATTAAGCTTTAAAGGGAATTTTCTGATGGGTTTGACAAAATTAGAGTACCAGAGCATATTAGGCTTAGAATTTGCAATCTTTTTTTCTGTTTCCTTAATATGTCAGGTTTTCTTTATTTTCTCTGTTTTCTGAGGAACCAAACAGACTGCTAGGGTTCTGGTTTGTGGGTTTTTCGAAAGGTTACGTTTTTAGAATTTGAAACCGTGTTAAGTGAATGTGAATTTGCTGTTGAACTTTGTTGTCAAGCATTACAGTATGATACAGGTGTTATATCAATAATGCTTTGTTTTATGATGATTTCGATGTTTTTTGATTGGAGAGTACTTTTCATGCTTTCATAATTGCGTCCATCGTGTTCAATTGCTGACTAAATTGTACTTTCTTCTTCATATGTAGGCGAACAAGCACACAATCATTCTAATGCAAACTTCTCACAACAAAGCAAGTAGAACCTTTATGGACTATGATTCTATAAGTCAAGCAATGGATGGTATGTTTTATTTATGGTTGTTGTTGTGATTACGTTTTATTTATAAAATTGTGTTGGTACATTACCATTGTTATCGTTCTTCAATTCTTTCGACCCCAAAGTGTATTTTGTCTCTGACACTGTGAACTACTTCATCATGTCATAAAAGGAATCATTGTGTATAAGAAAAAAAAAATGCTTATGAACTGCTGATTCTTGAAAGAAACTGAAGAAAGGGTATAGGTGATTCCAGAGGCAGAAAATTGTTTACTTTCACCTATTAGGTAAGTTTTTCTTGAAAACTGAAGGATGTGATTAGTAATCGGTAGTGCCTCAGCACTTTATCCAGAATCCTAGTGAAGACCTTGGAGCTTATAAAACTCACCCGGGGGGGGGGGGTTGTAACATGAATGAAATATTAGTTTGCTTGAGTGCGTTCTGTCATGATTGAGTGTGCAGTTGTCCGAGATACTTATTTTAGTTAGGCTGGGAGTTTATAATTTGTGAGAGCCTGCTATATGACATGTGTTTTGATTAGTTTATTTGTGTTGTTCGGTGAAACATGATAGTTCGTGTACATGTTAAACTTCCACTTCATATGAGAGAAAACATGTTTCTTCCCTGTCCCTCTTCTTCTTTTCTCTGTACATATGTGTTTGACTATATGTTCCTGAGAGTTTTTTAACCCTCCTGGTTCACTGCTGGATACTTCATGGTGAAAAAGGGTGGGAGGGCTCCCAAGATATAATGTGATTATAACCGCTATTTTTTCGTTTGCATTGACTAGAAGTTAAGCTGTGGTGTGTATAGGTATATGTGGACTATATGAGAGGAAGCTGAGGGAGTTAAATCCAGCAATTAGAGATATCTCTTACGACATCGGAGATCTCTACAATTTCATTGATGGTCTTGCTGACATGAGTGCTTTAGTGTATGCCTCTCTCTCTCTCTCTCTCTCTCTCTCTCTCTCTCTCTCTCTCTCACACAACAAAACTCACAAAATAGGCACCAAATTATGTATTTTGTAGAATATGTCAATGATCTTCAGATTTGAGTTAGAAAGGTTCCGATCAACTTCAGTTCTTACCAAATTATGTGTGAAACTGATACCTTCTGTCTGGTTTTGGTTTGCAGTTATGACCACTCAATTCAGGGATATCTCCCATACGACAGACAGTGGATTAAACAACGGACGCTTCGACATCTTCAGAAACTTGCACATTGACTAAAGTGATGCTGCAGATTAGGTCTGTAGCAAATCCGCAAAAAATAAGAAGGAAAAAAAGAGGAGTATTTTTAGACTTGAATCAGATTTTAAAGGGATTTAGATATGAAGTGTATAACTACCCGGCTTTCGACTATCCTGGTTTTCATCCGGTCTGTGTGTTATTCTGGTGTTGTAAGCTTTCTATCTGTGCACATAACTTCAAAATTAGACGGTGGCTTTGCCCAAGTTTCAAATGAAAATCAACGTTTGTTGTCGTTTCGGAGCAATTGTTCTTTGTTTCGTAAGCCTCTGGCTGTGATGATATCAGAATCTTGTACTGTTTAACCTTCAAACGGAGATACCCAGAAGTAAGTCTAATTAGTGTGGCTAGAGATTCAATCAAAACAACTAAATTACCTATTGCTTTCAAAAATAGTGGTTTTCCTTCTCAAAAAACAAAATGTAAAGGATTTTAGCAATTATCGGCTAGTCTGGAAGCGCTTTTCAAATGATTAAAAGCGTTTTTGGAGAAATTGATTTGGGGGTATTAAAGTGTATTTTGCATGAAGTATTTAAAGTGTTTTTATCAGTATCTACTTGGACTTTTATTAAGGATTGATTTTAAAATCATTTTTACCGTTTTAAAAACGCTTTGAACGAGCTTTATATATATATTTTTAATCAACAGATGAAACTTACCTCTTCTAACAAAAGGTGAGAATTCTTATTTTTTTTAACCATTAAAAAGGGACTACTATCGCATGTGGTTCAATATTCTAGTGAATAAGATATTGATTGATCTAATATTCTAGTGAATAAGATGTTGAGTTTATATGTGTACGTTCTGAATTTGAAATTACTCATCTCCTAAATTATATGATTTTGAACTCTCCTCGTCTTCTTAATAATGGTAAAAAAAATTAAAAAACTAAAATATAAAACGTCTCAAGACCTTGATTATTTTAGTGGCGTTTCATTTTATTATGGTGAAAGATGTCCAACTATGATTTGCAAGTTATATTTTAATTTTGGATTAATATAATTTGTAATTTCGTCATCAAATATGAGTTGTAAATTATATTTTCATTTTTGGTTGGAATATATATTCCAAAATTCTTATAATATTAAGACCCAAATTATATTTATCTCCAAAAGGCAAAATAATTTCAGTATTTACGACTAGGGCTTTTGCGGAGCCTCTTTCTGAATTTCTGATCCACACCACCTACGTTTCACAGTCGTCGTCCTTCGCGGTTTTCAGTTTTGCAGAAGAGAGGGGGCGGATTCGCAATCGGACCAGTGGGGTTAGGGCTTTGCAGGAATTAAAGCTTCAACCTTCCCATACTCTCTCGGTAAGCAGATTTGATTTCTGACGATTGAGCTAAATAAATTAGGGATTATGAATTTGGTAATCTCTGCATGGTTTGGAGTTTTATTTTGTATGCAAATTTGGGTTCATGTTTTTGATAATTTGTGAATTGACGTTAAAGTGTTGAATTTTTTATGCATTTTGTCGGACTGATTTGCAGAAGCTGATGCAAAAATGAGTTCGTTCTCGATTACGCGGAAGAAGACTCCGTTCCAGAAGCACAGGGAGGAGGAAGAGGCAAAGAAAAAGGTGCCGCTGCCGCCATTGATTATTAACTTCATTGGGCTTGTTGGCTTGGCTCCTCTGGAAGTGAGGTTAACTGACAAAGTACTGTTTTATTCTTTTCGATTTTCGTTTCAGAGAGCGGAGGATGAAACAGCTCGCTTATATGCGGAGTTTGTGGAGTCATTTCAAGGGGATAACGCACCGGGGTCGAAGGCCTTTGTTCGTGGAGGAACAATCAATCCCAATGAGAAGGTGAAGCCGGATTCCGAAGGTTAGTATAGCGGAAGAACTATTGACTGCTTTTTGTTCAAGTTCTGATAGTTACAGTTCTCAGTGCTTTGTTTTAATATTATGCCATTTCACAATATGGATGAGTAAAATAGCTTTCTATTATTATCGGAACACATTAATAAAAGTATGGACCTTTTTATTCATTCGCGGATCGCAGGTGAAAAGTCCAAAGATGGGGTATCTGTTCCAAAGAAGGGGAGTAGGTAAAGAAATGCTTTTGATTAGCCATGCTGCAATACTCTTTGATAAGGCATCATAACTAGGACAATTTTTTATGGTGATGGTTTAACATCCTCGGATGGATTTTGTATTTTTTGAAGTTGTAAGTGTTCAAAATAGAAAAGTGGAAAATTATGATTTTCAATAATCAATTTCAGATAAATCAACCCTACTGTTTTACTCTTCTTTTGGTAAAATGTATTGTGATCTTGCAATTATTCATCGAATGCGTTGCCAATCTCTGGGTTTCTTGAATGTTTTAAGTAAGTGTATACTTCTAGTTTGTATAATATCTACATATACATTTTCTTATGCATATTATACTAAATTAGGAGGTGGTGTCATATGGTTGAAGTTCTGTACTTTGATTGAAACTCATATAAATGCTAGGTTGATATAAGACATTGTCAGTTCTGTTGCTCTGCACTCTGTATTGGTGTCAGAGTCAGATGGCTGTTCTGTCCAGCGGGAATTTTTACCGTGTAAATCTACAGTGTTCTTTCTGTTCTCAATGTTATTTGAACCTGTTTGGCGACATATTCAGTAGTCACATAGCTTCTTTCATGAGCTGCAGTGTAATGTTGTCCAAATCAATAGCAAAACCAGAAGTTAGGCTTCAAAACCGTTTATACTTCGTTTTAAGTGAGAAAAGCTAGTGCTCACCTGTAGTTACTGCATTATCTCTTAGAAACATCAGAAGTTTTGGCCCGGTTTGTATGAGCTTTTATATACTTTTCTTTTCTATAGAAGCTGTGAGAAACAGTAGCCCGTTGTTGTTTTCAATGGTGTATTTTTATAATTTCTGAACTAAAGCTGATGTAGATCGTTGATTTTTTTTGTTTTTGGTGTAAGCTTACTTTCTAAAGAAACGTCTCAAAACTCATTTGGCAACATGTTTCCGCACTGTAGTTTACTTTTGTCATTTTAACGTAAAAGTATTTGAGAATGGAGGAATCAAACAGGTCCTCTAAGGTAGCTGTCAAAGGGGCTTGGTTAGGAATAAGCTATGGTTGAGTAGTTGGAATACTTCTTTCTATGTATTTTAATAATCATTTTCCTGGAAAAGAGCTTCGATAACAAGCACATTTGCTATTAATTTATCTTCTGCAGGTATGTTCCATCTTTCTTACCACCACCTTTGGCATCCAAAGGGAAAGAATCCGAGAAGAAGGTCAGTACCCTGATAGAGGTAATAGCTTTTGTTTATTGTATCAAATTGAATTGTGTATCGACTCTAAATATTCTTCCTACACATTGCAGAGGGAGGAGGAGAGACCGAGGGAGAAAGAAAAAGGAAAGTCTCGAAACATAGATCATTTTATGGAAGAGTTGAAGCGTGAGCAGGAGATGAGGGAGAGGCGAAATCAAGACCGTGAAAATTGGCATGATGGGCGGCAGATTGAGAATTCTACAGTACGTATTTCCCTAATTGATTCTGGTTTTCAATTTTCTAGGAATGGTGAGTTGGATGGTATATCTTCACTTTAGCATGGGTTTGTTATGAGTTTGTTAAATGACTTTTCCAGTTCTCAATGCATGTTTTTCTTGTTGTTGTAGCATTTGAGCCTGGTTATATTAATAGGTTTTTGATTTAATGAATACATGCAAATAAACTTTGGCATTGTTGAATTACGTTTTATTTTTGTTTACTGTTATTATTTAGTTGGTTCCTATGAAAATTTCTGTTTTGTGTTTCATTACGTATTGGTTTGCTACTGAGGTGCTTTTATAAAAAGTGGGTATAAAAAAAGGCTAAGCTCAAAAAGGTGTTTGGTAAACACTTAAAAACAGCTTATTTTCATAGTTTTGGGTGAAAAAAAGCTGAAAACGTTAAACAGCAAACATGCGCTTATTCTCGCAACACAACAGAAGCAGTTTTTTTTCAAAGCATAGCAATACCAAACCAGATCTTTATGTTATCTCTATGTCATACAGATCTTTTATGTTGGCATCATGTGTTTTCTTGTTTCTTTATAAAAACATATATTCATTAAGCCATACCTTGTCAGCCATCCAGTCGCTTTGATGAACTTCCTGATGAATTTGATCCAAGTGGAAAGCTTCTTGGATCATTTGATGATGGTGATCCACAAACTACTAATCTATACGTTGGAAATCTTTCGCCAAAGGTTTGGTCTTCTTCTTCTTCCTTTTTTTTTTCCAGACTGTTTGTTTTGACTTAGTACTCTTTTGCGCATGATGCAAAGAACTTGCCACTCTAAGTTATTATATGTTTCTCATATGGCTAGGTTGATGAAAATTTTCTTTTGCGAACTTTTGGAAGATTTGGGCCTATTGCTAGTGTGAAAATAATGTGGCCTAGGACAGAAGAGGAGCGAAGGCGCCAAAGAAATTGTGGCTTTGTAGCTTTCATGAACAGAGCTGATGGACAGGCAGCGAAAGATGAAATGCAAGGTTGGTTATTTTCAGTTACCATACAATTGAGGGCCTGAGGCTTAATCATGGTAGATGTTTTGAATACGTATCTGAGTTCTCTCTGTGAAGATAAAGTTATCTCCCTATTTGGATCTCATGGTGCTTAGTTTATAAAGTTTCTACTAATCTCATAAAATTGACTTTGTTCAACAAATTGCTAGTCGATATTATTTCCTCGTCCTATAAACTTTTATGTACTGAGGAATGAAGGATAGGAAAGTAATTAACAAAAAAGTTTGTTGTGTAGGAGTGGTGGTTTATGAGTATGAGTTGAAGATTGGGTGGGGCAAGTCTGTTGCTCTACCATCACAAGCTCTACCTGCTCCCCCTCCAGGACATATGGCCATCAGGAGTGAGGTTTGTTTCATTTTCATTGTAATTTTTTTCCTGTTGTTTATTTCTCCTAAAATTTGAAGTTTTCTGGCTAATTATTTGTGCAATAAGGATTTGACATATTCAGCATTACTTAAAACTTCAGATGGATTATTGAAGCTAACATTCTTTTTTGTTGACAGGGTTCCACTGTAATCTTGTCTGGTCCATCAGGTTCATCAGGCCCGCCTGTCACTTCTGTTCCTAGTCAGAATTCTGAACTGGTAAGCTACCTAGTTCTTTGCTAGTCACCATTTTTATTTGTCCAATATTGCAATCTTGCCAATCTTTGGATGTGTTTTTGGTGAATAGGTTCTTACTCCAAATGTTCCTGATATAACCGTTGTTCCACCAGAGGATGATCACCTCCGCCATGTGATTGATACAATGGCTTTGTATGTTCTGGATGGTGGATGTTCCTTTGAACAAGCTATTATGGAGAGAGGTAGAGGGAATCCTCTTTTCAACTTCTTGTTTGAACTTGGCTCAAAAGAGCACACCTACTATGTTTGGAGACTCTATTCATTTGCTCAGGTATATCCTTTATTTTATGTGTATGCACACGCATTAGATTCCTAGGCAGTTCTGTAAAAAGACTTAAGCTTGTCTGTCATTGGGTTGCTGAGTGATCTTAGCTTTTGCTTCTTGAAGCTTCTTCGTATAAAATATCTGTAACCTATGGGACTGAATATTTACATTAATGTCGTGAATGCAGGGTGATACTCTACAAAGGTGGCGAACAGAACCTTTCATTATGATTACTGGTAGTGGAAGGTAAATCAAACCTACTTTACCTCTTTCTGCGACTCAGTTATTTTGAAACCATAGGTGTTAGCAGTAAGTTGGTGCATTGGACCATAATACTGATCCGTCTGTATATCTATTTTTTTCTCTAGATGGATTCCACCACCTCTGCCAACAGTAAAAAGCCCAGAACATGAGAAAGAGGCCGGTACAACATATGCTGCAGGAAGAAGCAGGGTAAGTGTCTTGTCACGTGCACTTGCCGGATGAATTTACTTTGTATGTTTTCTCATTGTGCAACTTTCTTTCTATTAATATTGCAGCGTGTAGAGCCAGAAAGAACACTTACTGATTCACAGAGGGATGAATTTGAAGATATGTTACGTGCATTAACATTAGAGAGGAGTCAGATAAAGGATGCTATGGGATTTGCATTGGACAATGCTGATGCAGCTGGGGAGGTAAATGCCGAGAATAGTCACTTATTGGTTTCTTATTCAACTGTATGATATTACCAGAGATATATTAACCAGTGGGGAGTATCAAAAGAAAAGAAAAGGAAGAAAGAAAGACTAGTTCTGCGTGTACACATTTCTTAGACTGTTTTGTGTTGCAGATAGTTGAAGTTCTTACAGAATCTTTGACTCTTAAGGAGACCCCTATCCCAACCAAAGTAGCAAGACTCATGCTTGTCTCTGATGTGCTTCACAATAGCAGTGCTCCGGTAAAGAATGCATCTGCATACCGCACCAAATTTGAAGCTTCATTACCAGACATAATGGAGAGCTTTAATGATTTGTATCGTAGCATAACAGGAAGGATCACTGCTGAGGCCCTTAAGGTATGATAATGGTAGTTTCATCCTGCTGTAGTAAATATATATGTATATATATATTTTTTCTTTTTTTCTTTTTCTATCATTTGTTGAACTTTGAGAGAGAAGACCCAGGAAAACTTTGAGAGAGACCCTAAGAAAAGACTTAGAGTACTTGGATCTAACGGAGGACATGACACAGGACAGAACACAATGGCGTTCTAAGATTCATATAGCCGATCCCCCTCAGTGACTTGGATTTTCCAAGTCTCCAACCGAGAAGTTGTCCTCGCTCGGGAAATTAAGGGAACACTACCTCAACCTACATGCTCCACTCACAAAGCTCCAACATACAAGCTTCAACAAAAGAAAATTCAAAGAACTTAGCGAAGAAGGCTTTGGTGATTTAACACAATACGTTGAAATGAAGGGAAGCTTATTTATTGATATCCCCGATAAATTACAAATATTTACATATACTTGAGTCAAAATAAACAAACAAGAGGGAGCCTTCACAAAGGTTGCTTAGGAGAAGTCTCGGCAGTCGGTAGAGCCCCAGAAAGAGAAGGCACCGGAGGGGGATCATTCGGAGCCTCAGTACTGGACAGAACCCTAGAAGGAGGAGGCATCAGAGGTTGATCATTTGGAGCTTCATTACGCGGTACAACCCCAGAAGACGAAGGCAATAAATGCCTTTGGAACAAACCCACAAATCTCTGATGATCAAGTAAAACCTGACCATCAGATTCCTTCATCTGGTCAAGCTTCCTCTTCATGTTTGTAGCATAGTCATGTGCGAGCCGGTGCAACTGTTTATTCTCATGCTTGAGCCCTCTAATCTCCTGCTTGAGACTCATCACTTCAGCCGCCAATGATTCAACTTGGCGGGTTCGAGCAAATAGGCGTTGGGCTATATTAGACACAGAACCTGCACACTGAACACTAAGAGCCAGAGAATCCTTAACAGCCAACTCATCAGACCGTTTGGAAAGTAGTCTGTTATCTTTGGGAGTGAGAAGGTTCCTGGCCACTACCGCAGCGGTCATATCATTCTTCATCACGGAATCCCCAACGGTAAGAGGACCAGTAGGGGAGACGAAGGATGGGCGCCATATGTTGTCTGGAGAAGGCGGGGCTGCCTCTTCAACAAGGTTCAAGTCAAAACGACGGTCGGAGGGGCCAGACATTTTCAAAGGTGTAGAAAAGAGAAGAGGTCGGACAAATCAAGATCTTAGAAGTGCAAGAATGGAGCTTCTACTGGTGGATATTCAAGTGTGCTTTGGAACTTAATGTCAGCCTCTATAAAAATCTGCACTCGACGAAGCTTCAGAAATCGAAGAGGCGTTTGCTTTCTCAAAAGCTGGGCTGCTCAGAGACCACGAGGGTCGATCTCAGAAATCGAAGAGGCGTTTGCTTTCTCAAAAGCTGGGCTGCTCAAAGACCACGAAGGCCGATCTCAGAAATCGAAGAGGTTTGCTTTCTCAAAAGCTGGGCTGCTCAGAGACCACGAGGGCCGATCTCAGAAATCGAAGAGGTTTGCTTTCTCAAAAGCTGGGCTGCTCAGAGACCACGAGGGCCGATCTCAGAAATCGAAGAGGTTTGCTTTCTCAAAAGCTGGGCTGCTCAGAGACCACGAGGGTCGATCTCAGAAATCGAAGAGGCACCTACTTTTCCAGCCTTGTCAGCACCTGTCACACGCACACTCAGCTTTGCGGAAATTATGGGCATTCTGTCGAAGATTTCTGGCGAAGTAGAAAGCACATGAATCGTACTGTTCAATCACCCACTTCCCACACGCAACAGTAGCTCATGGGTACCACATATAACTTTGCCAAAGTCCTCTGACAAATTTGAGACTACTTTTCCAGCCTTGTCAGCACCTGTCACACGCACACTCAGCTTTGCGGAAATTATGGGCATTCTGTCGAAGATTTCTGGCGAAGTAGAAAGCACATGAATCGTACTGTTCAATCACCCACTTCCCACACGCAACAGTAGCTCATGGGTACCACATATAACTTTGCCAAAGTTCTCTGACAAAGTCGAGACACGTGAAGCTTGCAACTCTCACTACATCGCTCTGACCAAGAAGGGTAAAAGAATAGCAAAGAAACAACACTAACAAAGTTTAGACACATAAATTTTGACGGCCTAGCTACCATATTATTACCCACAAGGGTAAAGGAACAGTACCACTGCTGGATAATTGGAAAGTCCCGGTGTGTCAACCTCTGTGCTTCATGGCAAGGTAGACTAGCAAACATGCCCAACCTTTACTCACATTCGAGAAAACACTCCCAACAAGATTGCTTGCCCCAAAATCGAAGAGGCATCGCCCTCCGAATCTCGAGAGCCAGACTCCCAACATGATTACTTTCTCAAAAATCGAAGAGAGGGTAAAGGAACAGTACCACTGCTGGATAATTTGAAAGTCCCTGTGTGTCATCCTCTGTGCTTCATGGCAAGGTAGACTAGCAAACATGCCCAACCTTTACTCACATTCGAGAAAACACCCCCAACAAGATTGCTTGCTCCAAAATCGAAGAGGCACCGCCCTCCGAATCTCGAGAGCCAGACTCCTAACATGATTACTTTCTCAAAAATCGAAGAGAGGGTAAAGGAACAGTACCACTGCTGGATAATTGGAAAGTCCCTGTGTGTCAACCTCTGTGCTTCGTGGCAAGGTAGACTAGCAAACATGCCCAACCTTTACTCATATTCGAGAAAACACTCCCAACTCCCAACATGATTACTTTCTCAAAAATCGAAGACACCGCTCTCCGAATCTCGAGAGCCAGACCCCCAGCATGATTGCTTTCTCAAAAATCGAAGAGGCATCGTTCTCCGAATCTCGAGAGCCAGATCCCCGACAGGATTGCTTGTTCGAAAACTGAAGAGGCACCACTTTCCCAACTTCAAGAGCCGGATCTCCTTGGATAAAGCTTGTCTGTAATCTTCACACGCAACATCAGCTTTCCAGATACCACAGACCACTTTTTCAAAGTGCTCTGACAGAGTTAAAACTTGTGAAGCTGGCAGCTCCCACTACCGTGCTATGACCAAGCAGGGTAAAGGAATAACATTATTACTTGATGTTAGGGAGACTCCTATATATGTCGACCTCCATTCCCAACGGACAGGCAGACCTGCAAAAATGCTCAACCCTTCCTCTTATCTGAGAGGGCACTCCCAACGAAGCCTTTCGAAATATTCAGCTTTCTTTCCCTCCGATAATACCTCTGTAAACAAGCTATACTAGAGCAAGAATATCTCATATCATCAGGGTTAAAAGCAAGAGTATCCCATATCATGCTTTTTCCCTGTCTTTTCCTTTGGCCTTGTTCTTACCTGCAAGACAAGGAGAAAGAGAGCAATCAGTCAGCACTTGGAATCAAGCTTCCAACCAGGAACTGACTGCCTGGAACCCCTTACCCTGGCATTGCTCTCGAGTACTCATCTTCAACATCTTATGCTTCCAAGGAAGATACCACATCTGCCTGAGGAACAGATAGGGCAAGTGAAAAGGATACAAGGAAGCATGTGGAGACAAGCGTAATAGCACACGTGCCGATACATCCACTACTCTGTCAAAAGCAAAAGTATCCCATATCAGCAGGGTCGAACGTACTCTAGATTTGATGGACTTGTTTTGACCCTCAAATTCTTCAGTCGACCTTATACTTTGGAGGAAACCAGAAAACCCTCCAGCCCAGTTCAAGAATAAGCCTGTGGAAAATTACTTCTTCAAAAGCAAAAGTATCCCATATCATCTCTTCTCATTTTTCTTCTCTTTATCCTTCATGCTGCCTGCAAGATAGGGAGAATGTGAACAATCAGCCGGAGCTCTGATTGCTTACCTTGTCTGTTACCTCTTTCAGCAGATCCCCTAGCTCGGCGACTTGGGGGACTCCTACTACATGGTTTGTATCGCGCTTGACCAAGCCTGAAACTACAAGTAAGCTTCAAGTGACATTGATACATTACCTTGTGCATCTCCACCAGTTACAGATATCATCCCTGGATGGAGGAAGAGTACTTCCAGAGAAGATTCCACATCTACCTATGAGACAGATAAGGAAAGTCAAGCCGATACCACACTCCGGGACTTAGAAGTTTCGTGGTTACGAGATCATTCTCCCACAATATTTCCTAATGTCATTTGTACTAAATCATTCACTTGTACTCCCTAAAGGAGAGCTTGAACCTATGTACTTGTGTAAACCCTTCACAATTAATGAGAACTCCTCTATTCCGTGGACGTAGCCAATCTGGGTGAATCACGTACATCTTGTGTTTGCTTTCCTATCTCTATCCATTTATATACTTATCCACACTAATGACCGGAGCAATCTAGCGAAGATCACAAAAAGTGACCGTTTTCGCTACCTAGGATCTATCTTGCAAGAGAACGGAGAATTAGATGGAGATCTCAACCATAGAATACAAGTTGGATGGATGAAGTGTAAGAGTGTATCCGGCGTGTTGTGTGATCGTCGTAGGCCACTGAAGCTCAAGGGAAAATTTTATAGGACGGCAATAAGGCCAACGATGTTGTATGGCACAGAATGTTGGGCGGTGAAGCATCAACACGTACACAAAATGGGTGTAGCGGAGATGAGGATGCTTCGTGGGATGTATGGGCACACGAGAAAGGATAAGATTGGGAATGAGGATATCCAAGGTAAAGTAGGAGTAGCCAAAATTGAAGGAAATATGAAAGAAAATCGGTTCCGGTGGTTTGGACATGTGCAAAGAAGGCCTACTGACGCTCCAGTTCGAAAATGTGACTACGGGACAGAAGTTCAGGGCCGAAGGAGTAGAGGAAGACCTAGGAAAACTTTGGAAGAGACCCTAAGAAAAGACTTGATTACTTGGATCTAACGGAGGACATGACACAAAACCGAGCGCAATGGCGTTCTAGGATTCATATAGCCGACCCCACTTAGTGGGAAAAGGCTTTGTTGTTGTTGTTGTTGTTGTTGTATCATTTGTTGAACTTTACTTGAAAATCTGCAGGAAAGAGTTCTGAAAGTATTGCAAGTATGGTCGGACTGGTTTCTTTTTTCAGACGCTTACGTGAATGGATTACGGGCTACTTTTCTTCGGTCTGGGAACTCTCATGTGGTCCCCTTTCACTCCATATGTGGTGAAGCACCTGAAATAGACAAAAAGACCACTTCCGAAGATACAAGTGATGCTAGTAAAACCAATCAAGATGCTGCTTTGGCAATGGGCAAAGGAGCAGCTATGAGGGAGTTAATGAGTCTTCCCCTAGCTGAGTTGGAAAGACGCTGCAGACATAATGGATTGTCTCTTGTTGGTGGTCGAGAAACAATGGTTGCACGTTTGCTTAGTCTTGAAGAAGCAGAAAAACAAAGGGGCTACGACTTAGATGATGACTTGAAATTTGCTCAGAAGCATTCAAGTTCAGCTAGAAATTCAAGTAGCCGCAGAGAAAGGAATATTGAACCAGACCCAGTGGAAATGTCTGGATGGAATCGTAATGTAGAGGATGAGTTACAGTCTCAAGGGAAGGGTTCCCTACCCTTGGCCCAGACCTTTCCCATCCCGCATCCTGAACTAAATGCGTTTACAAAGAAAGAGAAGAGTGACCCTATTCTACCAGCTTCTAAATGGGCGCGAGAGGATGATGATAGTGATGACGAACAAAAGCAGGCTCGGGGTCTCGGGTTAAGCTACTCATCTTCCGGAAGTGAAAATGCTGGTGATGGTCCCAGTAAAGCTGATGAGACGGAGGTCGCAACTGATGCAAGCATTCAAGCACAACCTGACAGTGGAATTAGTGAGGAGCAGAGGTGTGTTTATTTTCATTTGTTTAACAAGAAAGCTTTTAGGAACCTTACGAAATTGTACTTATATTTTGCTTGACTGTTTTACTGCAGGCAAAAGTTGAGACGTTTGGAAGTCGCTTTGATAGAATATCGTGAATCTCTTGAGGAGCGGGGAATAAAAAATCTTGAAGAAATTGAGAGGAAGGTTTTAATGTATCGGAAACGGCTTGAATCAGAATATGGGTTATCAGATTCCAGTGAATATGCTTCCGGAAGTAGTAAGTTCTTTAGTTAATAACTCAATACGTATGCCTTGAGATGCGTTCAGACTGTTTCAGGTGTTATTAGTTTGGGTACAACGTTGGGCTGAGATGGTGACATTTATTGGAAGTACTGTTTCTCTTTTTTTCTTTTCTAAATTCTAATAACGCTTGATTTGTATCATAATTCCCCCCCTTTGTATTCTTTAGAGAGAACATCCTCAGAGAGGGACAGACGGGATGCCGATACTCGTGATGCTTCAAGAAAGCGGCACCGCAGTGGAAGCCAAGGTGATAGTCCACTACAAAGATCATCAAACAGAGATCGGGAAAGGGAAAATGATTTAGACAGAGACCGGGAAAGGCAGCGGGATAGAAACAGAGACAGACCCCGTGATTTTGAAGTTGATAGGGGGAGGGGCCGGGACCTGGATCGTGAGAAGAGTGGAAGTAGAGACAGGGATGACCATGAGAGAGATAGAAGCAGAGAAGGAGACAGGGATAGGAGGAGAAGAATGAAATGAGTCTATCCTGAAGAACTCTTGAAAAGAGTTGGGAATCTAATCGATAATTTCCAAAATTTGAGTCCCTTTGGGAATCGTGGTGCAATGTTTCTAGACGAAGCAATGTCGCGGCCAAGATGGCGTTAAGCAGGCGTCTGATATGGAAGAAGAATCCTTTGGGTTCCAAGTGTTGCAGAACATGTTCTGTGTTTTCTAGTGATTAGTTACATCCTGTTACAGGAATTTACTTCTTGTTAACCAATATTTGTTGGTAATTATGTAACGATTTCGCATCTTCATTGCTTTTTGTAGTGCCACATTTTGGTACTGGTTTGGTAATCCACCAGCAGGGGGTGGTTAATATCTCAAATGAAGCCATCAAAATCTTACGTTTGTTTTTCTGAAGTTCAAATTTACCGCGTCCGATTGTAGCTCAACAGTTGAAATGTATGTGATTGTTTAGTTTCGAGTTCAAAGCTTCGTTTTGGTTTCCTATTGATGCACTATTTTTCGGTGCTTATGGTCATTCCGCCATTGGACTCGGATTTGTTTTTGGCTTGGGGACTTGAATTTTCGGTGCTTTCCGAGTGCAGAGGTTTTACGTGTGCAAATTAGCTTTTCAAATCAAAAAGCGCAAATTGAATATCATATATTAGATGACGTGTATGTGCGAAAACAATTATGTTTTTTGCTTAACACGATTAGGGATGTGTAATGGTTATGTGGGCGGGTAACCGCGGTTAATTTACCTATAACCGTTTATGCTCATACCTGTATAACCGTTTACCCGTTGGATAATTGCCTAAACGGTTATACACATACTCATAACCATTTATAAACGGTTAACCATACCCATAACCACATACCCATTTAACCGTAACCGTTTAACGCCCGTTTACCCATTTATCCTTTTTAACCCGTTTATCTTTTTTTTTTATCATTACCCTTTTTTCACCCGTCTACATGTTTTTTAACAACTTGAAAATAAATAAAAAAATTGTCATAATTTTTTTTTTGACAATTAAACACCGTTATAGGTACATTCATCATACATTTCCATATTTTAATTTTTTAAGTCTTTATACTATTCCAATAATTGAAATAATAGTTTACAGACGATATTTTTAACTGTTACCAATGAAGGTAAATATAATATTTGCTAAGTATTATTGGGTTACAAAAATTGTTTAGAAGACATTTCTATCAAAGCATTTATGTCAATTTCACAGTTACCCGCAATGAATTTAAATTAATTTGGCCAATTCCTTGATGATGAGAATCATCATTCCTGTAGTAATGTTATTGAGATAAGGACCGATGAATTCCTTGCTAATTTATTGGGTGCTAAGTATTATTGGATCGAGAACATAGTTTGTGTTAGTTTTACATATATAAAATAAATGGGTAAACGGTTACCCGTTTATAACCGTAGTTAATACCCATAACCGCTCATTTAAATTTCGTGGGTAAACGGTTATACCCATAACCGTTTATTTATCTAAAAGATTACCCATAACCGTAACCGTTTAATTTAAATAGTCGGGTAACCGCGGTTACCCATAACCAATGAGTATTTGTCTATCTTGGAACACGACTAGACGGAAGGTAGCAAGGATTATGCTGAGACGATGTAAAGACAAAGAAGGACGGCAATCACCAAGTTAAGAGGGTCAGTTGCAACTTACTTTACTATCGATTTTGTTTTATTGGAGTAGGTTCGAGTTCAAATCCATAGTTTTTGTTTGCGAGATTTGGACTTTGGTTGTATCAAATATAATAATATAATTAGTTAGAAACTTGAAAAAAAAAATTCAACAAAATTGTATTATGACATCTAGTGTACCGAGCCGTATTTTTGACAAAATTTCTCTCAAAATTGGGATGGAAAAGCAATACATGTGAGATGAGTCTCTTTCAATTACATATGCTAATTTGTTTTAAGCTTTTCTATTATGTTGTTGGACCCTGATTGCACTTTTTTTTATAGGAAACTTTGACGGTACGAGGGAAATATTGTTGGACACTGACTGTATGATTGTACATGTTGTTAAAGGAAATAAAATAGTCAACTAACAGATATGGTTTGGAGTGATTGTAGGACACAATATTCCTTAGAGTAATTATAGTGATTGGTTGTAATTAGCTTTCCTTTACCTAGAATAGCATCGCATTCTTGTATAAATCACTTGTGTCGTGGAAAAGTAAAAAGCAAGTCACGGTAGCAAGATCTTCAGCAGAAGCCGAGTATCGTTCCATGGCTGCAACCACTTGTGAGCTTACTTGGCTAAGGAATTTATTGAAAGATTTGCGTGTAAACCATCCTGAGCCAGCAAGATTGTTTTGCGACAATCAAGCTGCTCTACATATTGCAGCAAACCCTGTGTATCATGAACGAACCAAACACATAGAGCTGGATTGTCATACTGTTCGTGAAAGGATTTAGAGGGGAGAAGTCAAGACCTCTCATGTGCAAACGGGACGTCAAATAGCAGACATGTTTACAAAGCCATTGAGAGCACCTATCTTCCATTCGCATCTTGGCAAGTTGGGTGTTGTTGATATCCACACTCAACTTGAGGGGGAGTGTTAAAGGAAATAAATAGTCAACTAACAAATATGGTTTGGAGTGATTGTAGGACACAATATTCCTTGGAGTAATTATAGTGATTGATTGTAATTAGCTTTCCTTTACCTAGAATAGCATCGCATTCTTGTATAAATCCCTACCTATGTACAGCCGCTATGATATACAAAAATATATTCATACAAACAATTTTATACATGTTTTAGATAAATACAGAGTATATTTTCTCATGTACGTGTCCTTTTTTCTAATTTAGATTCCTTGTTAAATTTAGATACTTTTAGTCAGAAACTGTGTTAGGTTGGGTGTTTGGAATTGAGTTTTATATGATATTTGAGACACCAAAAAAATATGGTATCAGCTAGGTGTGTTATCAAAATATGATATTTGAGACACCAAAAAAATATGATATCAGCAAGGTGTTATCAAAAACTTGCTACAGTTGTGGTCGATATTTGATTTTGATCAGTATAGCATTTGAAAATTTGGATTTCGTTCATGTTAGCCCATTCCTATTGCTCTCTTTCAAATTTTAATTTTACTGATGATTCATGGTTGTCATCGTCATCGTCCATAACCACTACCCTATAGAATTAATACTGCCAATTCACAAGCTGTTAAATCCACTGGTCGGCTAACCCTTTCTGATGTCTGTTATATTGGTTCCTTTTCCTCTGTACTATTCAGCATGTCGTTTTTATGCAAATAAATATTAAAGAAAAAAGGAGAGAGATTCTTCATTGGTCCTCCTCATATAGTTCTCAACTCATGAGCATTTATAGCAAGAAGCTTTGACTTCAGAGTTCAGAATAATTTCTGTGTAAGCTTGACTTTGTTCGATTTTTCGCATTTTGCAGAATTTTACGTACATTTCTGTATAAAAGGGTCACCATGTCTCTTATAAGTTGCAGGCAGGTAACATTGTGTAATAATTTCTATATCTGTCTCTTCATTTTTATCAATTTTCTGCCTGTTATCTGTGCCCGTCGAGCTAATTCCAAATCTTCACTTTCGTTCGCTATACCTCAGTTCAACCTTGACACAAACATACTCTATGAAGGTGATGCCAGACCTTCATTAGGTTTAGGAATGGTAGAACTCAATACAGTCTCTCAATTGTTCCGAGTGGGACGGTTTACTTATTCACAACCTTTGCACTTATGGGAGTCTGCTAGCGGGTCGCTAACAGACTTCACCACTCATTTCACTTTCATGATTGACACTCTAAATAATAGCAGATGGAGTGATGGATTTGCCTTTTTTCTTGCTCCAGTTGGCTTTCCTATTCCACCTAATTCTGCTGGTGGTAATCTAGGATTGTTCAACAGCAGCACAAATTTTGTGCCATCGAAAAACCAAATTGTAATGGTTGAGTTTGATTCCTTCTCGAATGAGTGGGATCCAACCGTGCCTCATGTTGGGATCAATGTGAATAAGATCTTTTCAATTGTTAGCACCAGTTGGGATTTCAGCAGCAACAAATGGAAGGTGGCTAATGCATGGATAACTTACAATGCTACCACAAAGTACCTCAGTGTGTTTTGGACTACAAGGAAAACCCAAATCCTGCTGTTATTGACAGTACTTTTTCTCTTTCGCACCGTATTGACTTACGAGAGGTTCTCCCCGAACAGGTTACAATTGGTTTTTCAGGTGCCACAGGAGTTTGCCCCGAGCGACATGTTATAAGTTCATGGGAATTCAATTCGCATTTGGATTCCAATGAGATCAGTAAGAAAACCAAGGATACGGAAAGGAAGAAGAAATTGTTTATAGCAGCAACTGCTGGTATTACTTTGTTAGTTTTGATGCTTGGTGTGGGTTTGTGTAGGTTGGTTGTAACAAAGCGAATGCACAAGATCGATGGACTTGAGAGTTACTCCAAGGATGTCATCACCTCCATAAATAAGGATCTCGAGAAACGAGCTTTCCCTAATTGATTTGCTTACAAGGGATTGGATGCAGCCGCAAATGGCTTTGCCAGCAATGGAAGGCTAGGCCAAGGAGGATCAGGACATGTTTACAAAGGAATGTTACAAGAACTAGGCTGCACTATTGCTGTCAAGAGAATCTTTGCAAAATCCGATTACTATGAGAAGATTTTCATCAACGAAGTCAAGATTATAAGCCGGTTAATACACAGGAACCTGGTGCAGTTCATTGGATGGTGTCACGAAGAAGGCGAATGCTTACTTGTTTATGCATACATGCCTAACAGCAGCCTCGACACACATCTGTTTGGGTCTAAAACAACCCTGCGTTGGGATTTCCGGTATAAGATAGCCTTAGGCTTGGCCTCAGCGCTTCATTATCTACATGAAGATGCAGAGCAATGCGTTCTTCATAGGGATATCAAATCAGCTAATGTATTGTTGGACAAAGACTTCGGTACTAAGCTCGGGGATTTTGGGATTGCTAAGCTCCTCGATCCATGTTCCTGGACTCAGACAAGAGGAGCCGTAGGGACTTTTGGCTACATTGCTCCAGAATATGCAAGTGGAGGGCAGGCCAGTAGAGAATGTGACATATTTAGTTTCGGAGTTGTGGCATTGGAAATCGCTTGTGGACGGAGGACTTACCAGGACGGGGAACTTCATGGGCCACTTGTCAGTTGGGCTTGGCAACTCTACCTTGCAAGAAATATTCTATTTGCAGCTGATGAGAGATTGGAAAGAAAGTTCGATCAAATTGAAATGGAATGCTTGTTGATTATCGGATTATGGTGCACTCATCCCAACAGCAAGGGAAGGCTAAAAGCCGGACAAGTGATGAAGGTTCTTCAGCTCGAAGCACCACTTCCGGAACTTCCACATGACATGCACGAATCTGATCATCACCTTCCTCATCATCATATATGATTATGGCACAACCCATAATAGTTTTCCTTGTTCTTTCTTTTCTTTTCAATATACAATCACTAAGTAGTTGTATTTTCAAGCTATGGTTGTATGATTCATACAACCGATCGAGCTAGTAGATTCATAATTTTTTTTCTTCTTTCTGTTTGTTTTTGAAAGTTCTAGGATGGGTACTAGTTTAACCGAGGGGGTGAATAGATTCTAATTTAAAAATCCAATTCAATTTTTAATTCTCAAATTAATTTCATATTCACATCACATATAAAATTATCATACATATATGCAGTTAAAAAGATAAATAAAAATTGCACACGGTATGTAGGATTTAATGAGACAAAATCCATTACTAAGAAAATCATCGGGCTCCCAAACCAGAACAAACACTAAGAGAAATGAATATAAAAAGGACTTACAAAACTCATCTTGCTAGACACTCAACTAGAAGGCAGTTTTGTCTCCGCGCCTTTGCTACTCGATCTCTCTTTAGCCTTTTCGAGTGGAAGTGGCACGACACTAACGCAGGCGTCAACCACCATGTCCTCAAACTTTGTAGGATACTAACGTGATCATGCATAATGTATGCATGACGAAATGATTTTTGAAAATCAATTAATTAATTACGAAAATCACAAAACACATTTTCATAATCAATCTCGGATTAAAGCACAATGAAAATCAATAAAGAAAAACTGAATTTTGTCTTTTAAAACCACATGACTGAAAAATTCATTTTCTTTCTCGCACACTACACACTACTGCCGCAACGCTTAAATACTGCTCTCTGTGCAAAACTCAGTTGTAGATTAAAATGATAACAATCAAAACATGCACTAACTTCAACACATGCACAGATCAATGGCTTTGTCAAAGGATTATTGAACGAGTAAATTGTAGCAAAGGTCAATTTTAATCAAATTAGAGTAATAGTCCATCAACTAAAAATCCATTACCATTGGTCCCTCAACTCATCAAAATGTGTAGTTATGATCATTTTCGTCAACTTCGTTAGAATTTTGTTAAATAAGTTATGTTGGAAGGATCATTACTACAATTGGGATCCCTCAACTCATCAAAACGTGTAGCTATAGTAATTTTCGTCAACTTCGTCAGAATTTTGTCAAAATGAGTTATGTTGGAAGAACCATTACTACAATTGGGTTAAAGTTTGAGGGACCATTGTTCCAATTGAGTTAAAGTTGAGGGACCATTTCTCTAGTTAGATTAAAGTTAAGGGACCAATGGTAATGAGTTTTTAGTTGATAGACCATTACTCCAATTGAGTTAAAATTAAAGGACCATTGCTACAATTTACTCTTATTGAAATGATGATGCACTCATCTGATATACGACATCACAGCCCAAGATTCTAAAACCTTTTCAAAAAGGGATGTGCTATCCACACACCTTTTTTTACTTCTCACACACCTCTTGTTGTTTTTTGTCCCTTGATCTTCTTCAATTAATCCGATCCAACGGTCAAAAATTAAAGGGATGTTTGATACGTAAAAAAGGGTGTGTGAATATCACACCCCTTTCAAAAATGATAGCAGGACAACAACTTTTTACCTTTTATAAAACGCAATGGTAACAGCGAAGTAATTATTACTATCTAATGTAGTTGCTCTTGAATGCTATACTAATAGGAAAATAAGGATCTTGTAATCGTATCCGTTCATCGTATATTGTACAATCAAAATTGTCACAGCCCGTCCCGGAATTTTTAATTCCGAGGACATGAAATTACGAAAATGCCCCTAATACGTGACTAAGGTATAATTTTTACGTTCGTTATATCTAAGCTCCTAAAATTTGGTAAGTAGAGTGGAGACTTAGACTTAAATTTTATGTTAGAATTTGTAGTTGGGGATTGGGTAGGATCCCACACCCCTCAATTCTCTCCCTCTTTCCCGTACCCTGTCTCTCTCTCTCCTCTCTCACAATCTCTCATTCTCTGTCTCTCTCCTTCGAACTCACACGGACAAACTCCAAAACCACCCTAAACTTCTACCAACGACGGAGTTAAGACCACCATCGAACTCCTGGAACCTCCACGATCACGTAGACACCAATTTCAGGTAAGTTTTACTTCGGAAAACCTAGATTTTAAACTCCCCGTGAAAGTGCACTGTTCATGCACACGTAAATCTTGATGTTTCAGGGAATTTCAAGCTCACAGTGAGCTTAGTGAGGTCCCAAGGAAGCTCGGAGTGCTTCGTTTGAAGGAATTGGACATCGGGATCACGAGTTGCAAGTTTGGCCGGTTTTGCTTCGACTTTTCCGGTGAGATTTAGTTGTTTTTGAAGCTTAAAAGTAGTATATTGCGATTCTACATGTTTGGGGCTTCATTTTGATATATTATACGAAGAAAATGGGTGAGAAACGAAGGAGAACAAGGCATTTGAAAAATGCCCAGAATCCGGCCACCGGAGAAAAACCAGTCCGGCGAACTCGCAAGGAAGAAGGTGCGCGTGGGGGCGCGTGCTACAGTAAAAAATTATTTTAAAAATTTTTCGACGTTCGTGACGTCGAGTAGATCACTTTGGTATATTCATATACCCAAATTGAGCACCGTATGAGAAAGTTATTACGATTATTGGTTAGGTGCTTTAAATAACGTTTTATAGTTTTCGCATTAGGTGAAAATGTGAATTGATGATCCGACCGTTGGATCGTTACCAAACTTTGATACGTTGTAATACGTAATATTTGAGGATTATTGGAACTTACGGATTGGGAATCCAAGTTACGGATCTTCCGAAATTGGAGTTGTAAGTTCATAAAATAAAATGTTAACCGTCACTTAGTTTTGGAAATTGACGGAGATCCGACCGTTGGATGGTAATGAAATTTTAGGATGTTATCCTAGAGATATATTGTGGACCTCTGGAAGTTATGGATTTAAAATCTGAGTGGTGGATCTTCCGGATCGAACTACGTAGTGACGTATTTTATATAAGTTATATATTCTATCACTATGAATTCTGAGGTTGGAATTGATTATTGTTTTAGGCGCCGATCGTCATGAGGCCTTGGCGTATTGTGCTAGGGAGTTGTAGGGCGAACTCCAGGTGAGTGGGCAGTTTTGTTTTCCGTATATATATATATATATATATATATATATATATATATATATATATATATACTTGACGTTTTCCCAGAAATTGAAATTTAATGAAAGTATGATTTGAAATGCCATGCATGAAAGTATATGAAAAGTACATTGAAATGTGAATCGAATTGCCATGCATGAAATTATATGAAAAGTATGAATTGATATATGATGCATATGTATGAATTGGTGCGGTGGACGCACAGGTGAGTATTTAATTACTGTTATGATGATGATGATATATATTGAGCTCATATCCTGCACCATGGTTTAGTGCTTATAGTATTCACCGCATCGCACGCTCGCCTTGGATCCAAGTAGATGCTAGTCGTACATACCACGCGGAGTGGGTGCGACAGGCCAGTCGTATAGAGATTTAGAGAGGTTCCGACTGGTGGGTGACCTTAGATTATGTGCACAGATGATTGATGAGAAAAGCACTAGAGCGTAATATTAACCATTGAGTCGTACATACTACATTAGGTGGTTCCGACTTATGTGCAGAAGGCCGGACAGGTCACAGAGGTGACTCCGGCAGAGTGAGAGTGATAGATTTTGAGCTCTAGGTTTAACCGTACAGGGCCATTAGAGGGCCTCCGGTTGATTTCTTTCTTGCACCTGATATGATTATTGTTGATGCATTCATAATTAACTGTTGAATTTAGACATGGCATGGCATAACTGATATGAAAAAATGTTGAAAAAGTGAATTGAAGTTTTGAGATTATATATGTATATTTATATTTTACATTTCTGGGAAAGTATACAAGTTTTACGGAGAGGGGTTACAATGTTTTGAGAAAAGTTGGATTTGAAAAGATTTGTTTTACTGACCCACTCAATTTTGGTTTTGCGCCCCTCCAGGTTAAAGAATTGCAGAGGTGTGGTGACTACGAGGAATTCAGCGGGGTTCTGACAGAATGGACCAAATTAGGACGCACCTTCGGGTGTATTAACTTTGAAGTTGTATAATTAAAGCTTCCGTACTGTGCAAATGGTTACGTCACTCTCACGTGACGGCCAGCATGCCCTCCTTCGGGATGGGGTGTGTCAAAAATTATTTTAAATTAAATATAAATAATATTTAACGAAAACTGACCATACAATGTACGATTAACGGACACGATTACAAGATCCTTTGGATCCCAAAAAAAAAAGAATTCGGCGAGGAACATTTTCCATACTAATGTATATGACTAGAAACCAAGAGTGCGGCGAGAACAGCAAAACTCAATATAGATATTCTGATACAATCCCGCAACCTCAAACCCTAATCTAATGCATCTATAAATAAGCTGCAGTAGAAGACTTTAACTTGATTCCAAATTCCTTAAGATTGGGAATGACATGTTACGAGATAAAAATAAAAAAACTAATCGGAATTATCAAATGGTAAACATGCATTAAAACAAAGGGAAAACTAATGAAAAAGACTTGAAAACTTTGAGTTTTAACGATAAAGACAAAATAAAGGGTAAAGTGAATAATACCAGGTTTGACTTTTTAGTGTAAAAATGTGGTTTTTCGTTAAAGTGAAGAGTACCGCAGACTTTTCGTTAAAACTCTCATTTAAACAAAACTATGGGCATCCACTAAAGTATTTAAACTAAAGAGCCCACTCAACTCAAACCTAGACTAGATGAATGTGTATGCATGCCGAACTTATCTCAGTGGATGTCTATACAACGTTTTTTATTTTTGTGATCGAGAGCATGAGAGATAAACTTAGACTAAAATAATTACAATAGAAAACATGTACTAGTCTAAGACATTACAGACTAAGATGTTTTGTTTAAGAATTGCCAATTTTACTCAAACAGTTTCCGTTAGTGAAGACTTGACGCAAAATCAAGAACAATGACATTGTAAGATTCTTACAGCCTACCTTATTTAGTAGGATAAAATTTTGTTGTTGTGTGTTGGTCGTATGATTTCGAATCCAATAAAGTCAAAATTACCACCGTTGATTTCGGGTGGTAAATATTTGTTTTTTGGTGTTGTATGCATTTTACCAAACATTGGCTCCATGGAAAAACACATCGATACGTCCGTAACCCTGCAGCACAATGCAGCAGATCACTGGTCTTGGTCGGCTGATTTCTTGGATATATAATATATTCTTCGTCGGACGCTAAGACATAATTAAAACAAAACTCACAAATTATCAATCATTATATATTTCTCACCTAGCAGGCCTTAGCCGTCAAAAATCAGAAAACATAATAATTGAACACATGTAAAAGGAATTTTTGTTTTGTTAATAAAATTGGGCCTATAGGGTTTCCTTTGAGTAAAACTAATTGTGGGTGAAATGGCTTTATATTTGACTCATACATATGCTAAAGATGTAAAATATTTACGTTTGATATCTAATTATGGCTAACTTGTTATGTGACTTTGTCTAATTTCACTTCCCCTTAAATTAGAAGATCCCTACCATCGTTGTATAACAAAATAAAAATGATCAAAAATTAGCTTACTCCCATTCTTGTGGAAATAATTGAATAAGGTGAAAGTTTGAACCTCCTTTTATCAAAAAGCGTTTCCCAGGTCTTGGTTTTTGACCGTCTTGTGCGAGTTTAGAAAGTAAGACTATTATGGTAGAACAATGACTAATCCTTTTTATTCATTTTCTTTAAAAAAAAAAAAGACATATTGCATGAACAAAGAAAATTGCTAACTCCAACATTGTCTTTTATTTATTATTATTATTATTATTATTATTATTATTATTAAGGGAAGGAAAATGATTTGAAACTATGACAATAATTTAGAATATGTGAGAGTATTGAATGCGTAACATGTGGGTGGAACCAACACCCTATCCACTAGCTGTATCCTTTTTTTCGATATCAATAAAATTCCTTTTGTACCGTCGAAGTTTCCCAAAAAAAAAAATTCTATCTATTAGGATATTATACAAAGACTCACATAAAGATTAAAAAAAAAAGGAAAATTAATGAAAAATGCTTGAAAACTTTGAGTTTTAACGATAAGGACAAAATAAAGGGTAAAGTGAATAGTACCATGATTGACTTTTTAGTATAAGAATGTGTAAGATCCCACATTGCCTAGGTGAGTGATCCTTATATGTATATTCTCATCCCTACCTAGCACGAGGCATTTTGGGAGCTCATTGGTTTCGGGTTCCATTGGAACTCCGAAGTTAAGCTAGTAGCGTGCGAGAGCAATCCCAGGATCGGAGACCCACTGGGAAGTTCTCGTGTGAGTTTCCAGAAACAAAACCGTGAGGGCGTGTTCGGGGCCCAAAGCAGACAATATTATGCTACGGTGGTGGAGCGGGCTCGGGAAGTGGTCCACCCCGGGTCGGAATGTGACAATTTGGTATCAAAGCCTAACCCTGGCCGTAGTGTGCCGACGAGGACGTCGGGCCCCTAAGAGGGATGAATTGTAATATCCCACATCGCCCAGGAGAGTGATCCTTATATGTATATTCCCATTCCTACCTAGCACAAGGCTTTTTGGGAGCTCATTGGCTTCGGGTTCCATTGGAACTTTGAAGTTAAGTGAGTAGCATGCAAGAGCAATCCCAGGATGGGTGACCCACTGGAAAGTTCTTGTGTGAGTTCTCAGAAACAAAACAGTGAGGGCGTGGTCGGGGCTCAAAGCGGATAATATTATGCTACGGTGATGGAGCAGGCCCGGGAAGTGGTCCGTCCCGGATCGAAATGTGACAAAATATGGTTTTTCGTTAAAGTGAATAGTACTGGGAGTTTTTTGTTAAAGTTAAAAAAAAAATGATTGTACAAAGTAGTTTGGTCGATCGATGTACAAATTTATTGATTCACAGCTTCAAAACTAGAAATTAAAGATCCTTAAGAGGAACCAGTTGGTGTTGAGGCAGCAATGGATGATCATGCATGTCAAGTGAAAGTTTCGAAAATGGTGCTTCGAGCTGAAGAACCTTCATCACTTGTCCGGCTTTTGGTCTTCCCTCGCTGTTGGGATGAGTGCACCATAATCCAACAACTAACAAGCATTCCATTTTGTTTCGATCAAAATTCACTTCTACTCTTTCGTCAGCTACACATGGAAGATTTCCTGCAAGGTAGAGTTGCCAAATCCAACTCACAAGTGTCATGTAAGGTCATCTCCAACCGAAGGGTCAAGAGGGTTAGAAGACCGAAAATAGTCTGAAAACTGTCTCTAACTGAGAAACAGGCCAAATGGCTCATGGGCCCCACTGGACAAAAAGGGCCAAAGGGCTAACTGGCTGGCCCAAAAGAACCAGCCAGCCAGCCCCGAGCCAGGCCAGCTAGCAACGACTAGCTGACACCAGTTACCGTTGAATTTAATTTAATATATATATTTTTTTGGGCCAAAATTTTCTAAAAAATATTTAATTATGGGTGTAGATTTTTTGGGCTGAGAAATGTGATTTGGTCAAAGTTGGGGTGTTCATTTTATAAGCATGTTTCCTTGCTCATTCATCTCCCATGGCATATGTAGGACAATTATAATGGGTGTCGTTGTAGTTGTAGTTCCTTTCACAATTTATTTTAAATATTTAATTATATTACATTTAATTTGTTGTAGTTGTAGTTTTTAAATTTAAGTGGTTAGTGAATTAGATTCAAATAGAGAATGATGATGATGATAATTATGAAGGAATACTCAAGAAAGCTTGAAGAAAGAAGATAAGGAATTCTGATAAAAAATCATAGAGAATGTGACTCAGCAATATCTTCCTTGAAACTCAGCACACTGAGCATATGAGCTCATACAAAACAAAAATATAACCGTTGGGAGAGAGAGAGAGATACTACTCAAGTTTCAATCTCACCCATCCATTCCATACCACACTGAGATTACAACACTTCTCACGTATCTGCTTATCACAGTGTAATTAGTTTGCTATAAATCACAAAAAGATGGAAGAAACTAAAATGAGTGGTAAGGTCAAACGGATATGCCGCTTCTTGGTATTATTTGGAAGAGAATCCTCTTATTGCTCTCTCTTTCGTCAGTTGACTTTTCTCTAAATTTTGCATTGAAAACACGTCTGTCCAAGGTTGCATATTGAAAGTGTGGCCAATCCAGTCCAGCTGCCGCTTCTCGAACATTGGATCATTCGTCCAGGGAAAAGAACTTTGCACATTTCTGGTGGAGATTATTTATGATTTATTTTTATGCATTGTTACGAATTTTTTGTCATGTTTAGATCTCAAATTTGTCGATAAACATAACGAAAAATGTCTCTTGTCTCTCTTAAACCTTCATTAAAAACAATGAGCTAGACTGTTTCTTCTGTCATTAGTTTAATGATTCAACTTCGTCATCATCGTGCATACCTTGTAGCCATGAAACAGACTGATACCCTCGTAACACACAGCTGATGGCTAACAGTATATATGTTCATAGAAACCCAACATTTGATATCAAAGTCTTCGGATGCATTTGTCGAGTGGATCAATGATTTCTCTTGTGTAATTCGAAAGGCCAGTAATGTGTTCAGAATTGAAACACAAATTTTCTGTCGAATTTACACGAAAAGTTATTGAAATGTATCAAAGAAGGCTGTCAAATTTTAGTCTCTTGAACATTTTCATCATCATCAATTGTTTCCTTCCCTTGACTTTTGCCCATCCACTTTCCTTCAACATCACTCACTTCTATCCCGGAACAAAAAACGACACTATTTCCTATGGAGGTGACGCTGTGCCTTCTTCGTCAGGAGTGATTGAACTCAACATTGTCACAGAATTATTCCGCACTGGCCGGGCCACGTATGCAAGGCCTCTGCACCTATGGGACAAGGCTAAGGGGACACTCTCAGACTTCACTACTAATTTCTACTTCACAATTGACACTCTTAACAACACCAACTTCGGTGATGGACTTGTCTTTTTCCTTGCCCCAGTTCACTTCCCAATCCCGCCAGACTCCAATGGTTCTGATCTCGGACTATTTAACGCCACCTCTCGTTTTGCCAAGTCCACTAACCAGCTCGTAATGGTGGAGTTTGACACTTTCACAAACCCATGGGATCCTCCAGGGTCACACGTAGGGATCAATATAAACGAAATTTCCTCAGTTGTTACTGCAAGCTGGAACGCAAGCTTCAACAGCGGGAAGGTTGCGCATGTTAGGATAGATTACAATGCTACCACCAAGAACCTAAGCGTGTTTTGGAGATATGAGGAAGACCCTGATCACAATGTGGGAAGATCTTCCCTTTCTTATGTTGTTGATCTAAGAAAGGTTCTACCAGAGCGCGTTACTACTGGATTCTCAGCTGCTACCGGCGCTTTCAATGAGCGCCACGTCATATATTCATGGGATTTCACTTCAAGTTTGGATTCAGATAGCAAAAAGAAGGGAATTTGGAGGCCAATTTTGATTGCTGTAGCAGTTACTTCTCTCGTGTTGGTCCTCGGCGTAGCCATATGGTGGTTCATGACGGATCGGACGAGTAGTACCAGTACCAAAACTGGTGGAGCTGGAAATACCACCAATCATGTGCCCCGTACACATAATCTTCAGAGCCTTTCCTTGCCAAAAGAATTTTCTTACCAAGAATTAGTTGAAGCCACCAACGGCTTTGCTGACGAAAACAGGCTAGGCCAAGGAGCGTCGGCGCATGTTTATAAAGGAACATTAAAAGATCTAGCCTTCCCGGTTGCTGTCAAGAAATTCCTTGCTGAGTCTGAACAGTACGAGAGCCTTTTCATCAACGAAGTCACAGTAATAAGGCGTGTAATGCATCGAAACTTGGTGCAATTCGTTGGATGGTGTTATGAGCAGGCCGAATGCTTCCTTGTTTATGCATACATGCCTAACAGTAGCCTCGACATGCATTTATTTGGCCCTAGAACAACGTTGCAATGGGACCGGAGGTATGACATAGCGATAGGATTGGCCTTGGCGCTTCATTACCTACATGAAGGCGCAGAGCAGTGTGTCCTTCACAGGGATATCAAAGCAGCTAATATATTGTTGGACAATGATTTCAAAACTAAGCTTGGTGATTTTGGGGTTGCGAAGCTTGTAGATCCCCAGTCCCGGTCCAAGACCCATCACACTACTAGAGTGGCAGGTACTCACGGCTACATTGCCCCCGAATACGCAAACGAAGGGAGGGCCAGCAAAGAATCGGACATGTTTAGTTTTGGCGTTGTGGCCTTGGAAATTGCTTGTGGAAGGAAGCCTTACCTGCATGGTGAAAGCTTCCAAGGGCCGCTTTATGAGTGGGTTTGGCAACTATATGTTGCGGGAAATCTACTCGGTGCAGCGGATGAGGCGTTGCGAATGGATTTTGATCAGTATGAAATGGAACGCTTGTTAATGGTGGGGTTATGGTGCACTCACTACAACAAGGAGAGAAGGCCAAAAGCAGGGGAAGTGGTGAAGGTCCTTCAGCTTGAAGCACCACTGCCTGAGCTTCCAGAAGAACGACCTCACCATCCTCTGCCGTTTCATCCTCTTCAACAAGTAGCTGAGTCGGAATCTCATGTATCTATAACTTCGAGCTTTAACACCTCGGGTCGTTAAAGTAGTACGATCACCAAGTTCCATCCATGCGTAATATCTTCAAGACCCCTACTTGTTTTGTTTTTTTTTTCCCGTCTTCTTCCCCTCAAAGGACTGCCTTACATCATGCTGCAAGGTTGTATGATATCGGGTGTATAATGTCTGAATTAGTATCTTGTTTGTGGTGTCAGTAATAATTTTCTATTGGTTCGTCATGATAAACCCCCTTCGTTCTCACGCCTGCATCGTCCATCTCGGCCTGGATTAGGCAGGTTGGAGTTCTCGCCCCTGGTCATGTACGAGGCATTTTGGATAGGCAACTTTTAGTCTCTCTCGGAATCTCGGCTAAGTCTTGTAAAGCTCCTTCCATAGTCCCTGTTTTGTCACATCCCGACCCGGGTTCCATCACATCCCGAGCTAAACTCCTCCGTAGCACGATATTGTCCACTTTGGGCCCCGACCACACCCTCATGGTTTTGTTTCTGGGAACTCACAAGCAACTTCCCAGAGAGGTCACCTATCCTGAGATTGCTCTAGCCCAAACTCGCTTAACTTCGGATTTCTGATGGAACTCGAAGCTAGTGAGCTCCTAAAAGGCCTCGTGCTATATGGAGGTGGGCATGTACATATAAGGCATAGAGGATCCTCTCCATTGGGCAGTGTGGGATCTAACATGTTCTTTGGCATCCCCCTTCTTTTTCTTGGGTCAAAGTGAATACTGATGACCTTGCTAAAGGTAACCCGGGTCCTGCGGTTTGTGGCGGGGTTTTTCGAGATTATGCTGGTTATTTTCTTGGTGGCTTCTCCCTAAGCTTAGGGCATCGTACTTCTTTCTACGCGGAGCTCCATGCTGTCATCCTTGTTGTGGAATTGACTCACGCACGGGGTTGGCAAAATCTATAGCTTGAAAGTGACTCTTCTAGCATGATATCTTGTTTCTCTTTTGGATCTCTTTCCTCATTGGTCACTCCAAACATGTTGGAACAATTGTACTCTCCGATTGCAAAACATGGTATTTCGAGAAGGAAATGTTGTTGCTGACAAATTAGCCAATTTAGGGCTTTTCTCATCTTCATTTGTTTGGCATTCTGCTCCTCCTACAGAGAGATTCTTCCTCTTCTTCACTCAAATTTCTTGGGCATGCTAGCCTACAGGTTTGCCTCCCCTTCTTGATGTGTGATTTCATTTCTTTTTGGATTTCCTTTTTCGTTTTGCAACTTGTCTTGTAGGTTCTTACCTTTTAAGGTTTATAGAGGGGTTTGGACATATGTCCACCCAATATTTTTCTTGTATTTTCTTTTTCAAGAGGGGTATGGTCTATGTCCCCCCCCCTCTTTTTTCTCGTATTTTGTTTTTCAAAAAGGGTAAGGTGTTTATCCCCCTCTTTGTATTTCGTTTTTCTTGTTCTATGAGGGGTAAGGTTTACGTTCCCCCCTGACTAGGTGTAACTTCTTTTTTCATATCAATAAATTTACCCCGTTCTGCTGAGGTTTTCCAAAAGAAAAAAATGATTTTGCCCGTACAAGACTAATTAAATTTTTTCTTTTTATGAAATAACAAATTGCATCAGCTGTGTAAGAATAAAACTGTAGACATCAAAATTTAAGCGAAATAAATATTCACCAATACGTTAAATTGTGATTCGCCATAACTTATGTAGCTCGCACCATGAAGCATACGTGTCGATTCATCCACCATAAAAGCCAAAGTTCACTTACCACTTGACACTACTCGTGGTCCAGATTTGTTCAAGATCAATTCGACAACTCTTGAAGAAATCACAAGTCTGATTCAAGTTCAAGCGTTCACTACCCTTGAATCAAATTCTACTTTGGAGATGGAATAAAAGGATCAAGCCTTGTAGCTTTGCACTTTCCTGAGTTGCGATCCTCGGGAAAATTTGATCTAAAACATCACCTTGAATGATTCCAGGTGCTTTAGCATCCTTGACTACATTTTCTCGCATCAGCTTCTTCTCCACCTCTGTGAGCTCCTCCCCCTTCTTCATCGGAGTATCGTAACCCTTTTCGACCAGATTCCACAGTTTGTGTGAACAAAAAATGGTCTTCATTTTGATTTGCCAGAAATTAAAATTCTCGCCATTGAAGACTAACGCTCTGAGTTCTCCTCCTCCAGATCCAGTCATGTTAGACTAGATCATAGAAACAAACTCATATCACTGCAATAAGCTTTTGCTGTGAATCTGAGCTCGATCCTCCACATATATGATGCCAAAAAATTTAGACCCAACCAGGCTCTGAGGCCATGTTAGTGAATTAGATTCAAACATAGAATGATGATGATAATTATGAAGGAATACTCAGAAAGCTTGAAGAAAGAAGAAGAGGAATTCTGATAAAAAATCATAGAGAATGTGACTTAGCAATATCTCATTGAGCATATGAGCTCATACAAAACAAAAATATAACCATTGGGAGAGAGAGAGAGATACTACTCAAGTTTCAATCTCAGCCTCCCATTCTATACTACACTGAGATTAGAACACTTGTCACATATCAAGCACTATGAGACTTAACTAACAAATTACATTTTAATCACATAAGCTCAGCCTATGAGCTGAAGCATTAAACTAATTAAAACTTGTAATCTTCTTCACATTAGTTCACCAATTTATACATTAACAAAACAATCAAGGAAACTTGGGGAAATACATAAGAAAGGGCTTAGAATTTGTGTTTTATATTAAAAGTTATATCCAAGCCTTGGAAAAATCTACTAAAAATGTTGCCGCCCTTCAAGTGCATTTGAGAGATTCTATTTCTTGAACGAGACGTATACTATAAGTCGGCAGCGTTGTGTTGTGGGGATTCGTGTATATCGATGTATTGACAATGCCGTTGACATTGCTAGAAGTAACACTTCTTCGCTACTTACATGTTAGGAGCCATCGTTTCTCCCTTCATATCTGCTTATCACAGTGTAATTAATTTGCTATAAATCACAAAAAGACGGAAGAAACTAAAATGAGTGGTAAGGTCAAACGGATATGCCGCTTCTTGGTATTATTTGGAAGAGAATCCTCTTACTGCTCTCTCTTTCGTCAGTTGACTTTTCTCTAAATTTTGCATTGAAAACACGTCTCTCCAAGGTTGCATATCGAAAGTGTGGCCAATCCAGTCCAGCTGCCGCTTCTCGAACATTGGATCATTCGTCCATGGAAAAGAACTTTGCACATTTCTGGTGGAGATTATTTATGATTTATTTTTATGCATTGTTACGAATTTTTTGTCATGTTTAGATCTCAAATTTGTCGATAAACATAACGAAAAATGTCTCCTGTCTCTCTTAAACCTTCATTAAAAACAATGAGCTGGACTGTTTCTTCTGTCATTAGTTTAATGATTCAACTTCGTCATCATCGTGCATACCTTGTAGCCATGAAACAGATTGATACCCTCGTAACACACAGCTGATGGCTAACAGTATATATGTTCATAGAAACCCAACATTTATATCAAAGTCTTCGGATGCATTTGTCGGGTGGATCAATGATTTCTCTTGTGTAATTCAAAAGGCCAGTCATGTGTTCAGAATTGAAACACAAAATTTTCAGTCGAATTTACACGAAAAGTTATTGAAATGTATCAAAGAAGGCTGTCAAATTTTAGTCTCTTGAACATTTTCATCATCATCAATTGTTTCCTTTCCTTGACCTTTGCCCATCCACTTTCCTTCAACATCACTCACTTCTATCCCGGAACAAACAACGACACTATTTCCTATGGAGGTGACGCTGTGCCTTCTTCGTCGGGAGTGATTGAATTCAACACAGTCACAGAACTATTCCGCACTGGCCGGGCCACGTATGCAAAGCCTTTGCACCTATGGGACAAGGCTAAGGGGACACTCTCAGACTTCACTACTAATTTCTACTTCACAATCGACACTCTCAACAACACCAACTTCGCTGATGGACTTGTCTTTTTCCTTGCCCCAGTTCACTTCCCAATCCCGCCAGACTCTGCTGGTTGTGATCTCGGACTATTTAACACCACCTCTCGTTTTGCCAAGTCCACTAACCAGCTCGTAACGGTGGAGTTTGACACTTACACGAACCCATGGGATCCTCCAGGGTCACACGTAGGGATCAATATAAACGAAATTTCCTCAGTTGTTACTGCAAGCTGGAACGCAAGCTTCAACAGCGGGAAGGTTGCGCATGTTAGGATAGATTACAATGCTACCACCAAGAACCTCAGCGTGTTTTGGAGATATGAGGAAGACCCTGATCACAATGTGGGAAGATCTTCTCTTTCTTATGTTGTTGACCTAAGAAAGGTTCTCCCCGAGCAGGTTACTACTGGATTCTCAGCTGCTACCGGCCTTCTCAATCAGCGCCACATCATATATTCATGGGATTTCACTTCAAGTTTGGATTCAGATAGCAAAAAGAAGGGAATTTGGAGGCCAATTCTGATTGCTGTTGCAGTTACTTCTGTCATGTTGGTCCTCGGCGTAGCCATATGGTGGTTTGTGACGAATCGGAGGAGTAGTGCCAGTACGAGAACTGGTGGAGCTGGAAATACCTCCAATCATGTGCCCTCTACACAAAATCTTCAGAGCTTTTCCTTGCCAAAAGAATTTTCTTACCAAGAATTAGTTGAAGCCACCAACGGCTTTGCTGACGAAAACAGGCTAGGCCAAGGAGCGTCGGCGCATGTTTATAAAGGAACATTAAAAGATCTAGCCTTCCCAGTTGCTGTCAAGAAATTCTTCGCTGAGTCTGAACAGTATGAGAGCCTTTTCATCAACGAAGTCACAGTAATAAGGCGCGTAATGCATCGAAACTTGGTGCAATTCGTTGGATGGTGTTATGAGCGGGCCGAATGCTTCCTTGTTTACGCATACATGCCTAACGGTAGCCTCGACATGCATTTATTTGGCCCTACAACAACGTTGCAATGGGACCGGAGGTATGACATAGCGATAGGATTGGCCTTGGCGCTTCATTACCTACACGAAGGCGCAGAGCAGTGTGTCCTTCACAGGGATATCAAAGCAGCTAATATATTGCTGGACGACGATTTCAAAACTAAGCTTGGTGATTTTGGGATTGCAAAGCTCGTGGATCCCCAGTCCCGGTCCAAGACCCATCACACTACTAGAGTGGCAGGAACTTACGGCTACATTGCCCCCGAATATGCAAATGAAGGGAGGGCCAGCAAAGAATCGGACATGTTTAGTTTTGGCGTTGTGGCCTTGGAAATTGCTTGTGGAAGGAAGCCTTACCTGCAGGGTGGAGGCTTCCGTGGGCCGCTTTATGAGTGGGTTTGGCAACTATACGTTGCGGGAAATCTACTCGGTGCAGCGGATGAGGCGTTGCGAATGTATTTTGATCAGTATGAAATGAAACGCTTGTTAATGGTGGGATTATGGTGCACTCACTACAACAAGGAGAGACGGCCAAAAGCAGGGGAAGTGGTGAAGGTCCTTCAGCTTGAAGCACCACTGCCTGAGCTTCCAGAAGACCGACCTCACCATCCTCCGCCGTTTCATCCTCTTCAACAAGTAGCTGAATCGGAATCTCATGTATCTATAACTTCGAGCTTCAACACCTCGGGTCGTTAAAGTAGTACGATCACCAAGCTACATCCATGCGTAATATCTTCAAGACCCCTACTTTTTCTTTTTCCTTCTTCTTCCCCTCAAAAGACTGCCTTACATCATGCTGCAAAGTTGTATGATATCGGGTGTATAATGTCTGAGTTAGTATCTTGTTTTTGATGTCAGTAATAATTTTCTGTTAGTTCGTCATGATTCTGCACGTAAAGGACTAATTAAGTTTTTCCTTTTTATGAAATAACAAATTGCATCAGATGTGTAAGAATAACACTGTAGACGTCAAAATTTAAGCAAAATAAATGTTCACCAACACATTAAATTGTGACTCGCCAGAACTTATGTGGTTTGTTCACCATGTATCTTACAAATTACACATAGTATGTGACTCATCAAAGTCGAACGAGTCATCAGAATGACATGTGTCGACAACTGATGAAAAGAAATAGAATTACCAAATTAAGTTGATGGTGGAAACAATTGAGGAATTATCTTTTGATTGACTTAGATCAAGGTTCTAAAAAACGCTAGGCGCTAGTCGGGCGGTGGGCTGGCGCCTAGCGCCTAGGCGGCTAGACGGGATCTAGGCGAGCGCCTAGGCGGATTTAGGTAAATTTCTTTTATATTATATGAATTAATTAAATTTACTATATCAGATGTAAATAATTATTGAATAATATGTTATTTCTTATAAAAAAACATACATATGTGAATGTTTTATGTACATGTCTAATATGTTTGCCTAGGAAAAAAAAAAATCTAATAATTTATAATTTATATAACATTTATATACATATAATAATATAATATACCTCCCAAACTTTTAAAATATAAAAAGCCCACGCCCATGCAAGTGAGTGGTTTTCATAATAAACCATCTGATGAAAGTAGCTGTCCACCTTACCTCTTTCACATCACCACCCATCACCAGCTTTTGATCTTTCAGAAACCCAAGAAGAAAATTTCGTTTCTTCTTTTTTCTTTGCCCTTTTAGAAACTCAAAATTGAATCTTTTAGTCTCTCTCTCTCTTGGCACTCTCTCTTCCCTCTTCCCTCATCTTCGTTCTTCTTCTTCGCCCTTGCACTTTCAGAACCTCAAAATTGGATCTCAAATCCAACTTGCGCCACCACTGATTGAAATGTATAATACTCTCTCTCTCTCTCTCTCTCTTTGCACTCTTTCTTCCCTCATCTTCACAGAGACGAGCTGCAGAAATTCGTCGGAGCTCTGCTACTACGCACGAGATCGAAAGTTGTAGATCCGGTTGCGAAAATTGCAGCGAGTTTGGGATTTGCAGCTAGATTCAAACAGCCTAGACTGAACGTTTTGATCTAAATCGGGTCGGAGCTCCGCCGCCCAGCACCTAGGCGGCCACCTAGGCCGATTTTTAGAACACTGACTTAGATTTAAATCAAACATACATCATGTCAATGAATTTATTTAATTAAATTACCAAGTTAATTGATTCGGTTCAAATTAATTCCAAATCAAGGTCAAATTACAATATCTTGGTTACATCAAAACCAAGTACGATGAAATTGGCCAGCACCTTTTGGGCAACTCAATTGCACTTTCAACAAATTAATTCATTTAGATGGATCATCAGCGTTGAGGCCAGACGAGGACGGAGGCAACTTATCTTTTAATTGACTTTGACTTAAATCAAACATAAATCATGTCAATTAATTAATTTAGTTAAATTACCAAGCTAATTGATTTGACTTTTTCCATTTGTAAGTTTAATTTGGTTAAATTAACGAGTTAATGATTTGGTTCAAATTAAGTTCAAATCAAGCTTTAGTCAAAACAATTTATGGAGGCAATTTCCTTAAATCAAGGCCCGGAAAATGAATTGGTTCAATACAAAGAATCACGGATAGGCCTATAAATACCTTCAAGACAAATAAGGGACTCACAGACACACTATACAAACTCAGAAGACTCAGAAAACTCTCTGCAATCTTCATTACACTCTAGCATCAACAAGTACAACAAGCATATGTGTCGATTCATCCACCATCAAAGTCAAAGATCACTTACCACTTGACACTACTCGTGGTCCCGATTTGTTCAAGATCAATTCGACAACCCTTAAAGAAATCACAACCCTGATTCATGATCAAGTGTTCACTACCCTTGAATCAAATTCTACTTTGGAGATGGAATAAAAGGATCAAACCTTGTACTAAGAGATTGTAACCCTAATTTTTCTCACTAATACAAATCCTTTCTTTTATACACGTGTTCTTGTTACATTCATTGCATGAAAATTTTGTATTTACAAAAACTGTAGAATATATCCTTCATTCACCAAAATGTATAGGGGCATGAATTTCGTAATGATAGGTGTTTACGATCTTTGATTAATTCAATGACTCGTCATCGTCATCGTCAATTCGTCATCGTCCATACCTTGAAGATATGAAACACATTGATATACCCGAACTCCCAAACGCGCCTCCGACTTATAGTTCATGTCGCATGCAAGTAATAGAAATAGTGCAGCAACTTTCTCTTAGATTTTTCCTAGGCTGGGATGCAACTGTTACGAAAGAAACACATACCTTAATCCTATATATATCATGTATTTCTCAACTTATGTACCTATGTCGATCGGTCTGCCACTTTTCACCAAACGCTAAAAAGCTTGCCTTCACAAATTATAACAACCGGAAAAATAATCTGCAGACTTTCTTCGATTGGTTGCACAAAGTTAGAATGTCTCTAAGCAGGAAGGTAACATTTTGTGTTCCTCAGTACTACTTTAATAATTCCTACCTTCATCTCTTCGTTTTCATCGTTTTTCTCTCTCCGATTGCACTTCCAAACTTCACGCATGCACTTTCATTCACCATATCGGGATACACCTCCAACAAAAACTTGGTCTATGAAGGTGATGCGAGGGATACATTAGAAGCACTTGTCGAATTCAAACCAAGTTAATGAATTATTTCGAGTAGGACGGTGTACATATAGAAAACCTTTTCACCTTTGGAACTCTAGAACAAGGACACCGACAGATTTCACAACGCATTTCATTTTCAAGATCGATAATCATAATCACAGCACCAAGTTTAGTGATGGATTTGCCTTTTTCCTAGCTCCAGTTGGCTTTCCAATTCCACCTAACTCTGCCGGGGGTGGTTTAGGATTATTCAACACCACCACAAATTTCGCAGAATCGAAAAACAACATTGTAACAGTTGAGTTTGATACTTTCTCAAACGAAGAATGGGATCCACCAGGATCACATGTTGGGATCAATGTGAATCAAGTCTCCTCAGTTGTCAATGCCAGTTGGGATATTAGCAGCAGTAATGGAAGAATGGAAGAATGGCTGAAGTATGGATATTTTATATATCTAAAACCAAAACTCTCTGGTTTGGTCCTACGAGAGATACCCGAGTCCTTTTTACTTTGTGTTTAGACCTTCCCTTTCTTACCATATTGACTTACGAAATGTTCTCCCCGAATGGGTTACAATTAGTTTTTCAGCTGCTACTGGATTATACCCTGAGAGGCATCTTTTATATTCATGGGATTTCAGTACAAGTCTGTTTTCTTATGATCAAAGTAGCAAAACGAAGGAAAGAAGGACAATCACTTTCTGGATTGCGTTCGTTGTAATTTCCTTTTTCCTTTTCATGCTTGGTATGTTCGTACATTGGTTGCTGGTTGTGAGGAAACAGAGAAACAAGACTAAAGGGCACGAAAAGTACTCCAAATTGGTGTGTTGATGCACAAAATCAGCGAGGACTTTGGTACAACAGAAAGTGTTAGGTTTGTGACCTTCGCTTGGTTGCTTCGATCACTAGTGAAGATAAGTACGTAAATGAATAGGGACAGGGAAGCAAACACAAGATGTACGTGGTTCACCCAGATCGGCTACGTCCACGGAGTAGAGGAGTTCTCATTAATTGTGAAGGGTTTACACAAATACATAGGTTCAAGCTCTCATTTTGTGAGTTCTAGTGAATAGTTTAGTACAAAATGACATTAGAGATTATTGTGGGAGAATGATCCCTATTTATAGAAGAAAGTTTCTAGTTTTGTTCTAACATTGACACGTGTCGTGTTGTGATTGGCTTCTGATGTTGACACGTGTCGCGCTGTGATTGTCTTCTGATGTCGACACGTGTCGTATTGTGATTGGCCTCCTAGTTGAAGGGAAGCTCTTCTGGGTTCTTGACGGTATAACGTTGACCGGTGCTCAGTAGTTTCGGGATTGGTCAAGTATGGTACAAACAGTGCTCTCCTAAGTTCCCGAGTGAGGGAAGCTCCTCGGTTGGGGACTTGCAAGATCCAAGCCATTGAGTAATCACGAAACTTCTAAGTACTGAAATGTGGTATCATTTTCACGTGCCTTATCTGTCTCATATGTAGATGTGGCATCTTCTCTAGAAGTACTTTTCCTCCATCCATGGGTGGTATCTTTAACCGATAAAGATGCACAAGGTAATGTATCAATTTCACTTGAAGCTTACTTGTAGTTTCGGGCTTGGTCAAGTGCGATACAAACCCTATAGTAGGAGTCCCCCAAGTCGCCGAGCTAGGAGATCTGCCGAAAGAGGTGACAGACAAGGCAAACAGTCAAACTTCCAAGCAAGCAACCCAGGATCGGAGGTTCGACTTCGGCTTCCGGTTGATTGTTCTCCTTCTCCTTGTCTCTCATTCAGCTGCCAGGATAAGGAGAAGCAAATGGAGAAGAGATGATATGAGATACTTTTGCTTTTGAAAAGTAACTTTCCACAGGCTTATTCTTGAACTGTGCTGGAGGGTTTTCTGGTTCCCTTCAGAGTATAAGGCCGACTTAAGAATTTGAGGGTCAAAACAAGTCCATCAAATCTAGAGTACGTTCGACCTTGTTGATATGGGATACTTTTGCTGTTGACGGAATAGTGAATGTGGTATGGAAAGGTGTCGTGTTGTAGTGATCTGTTTCAGCTCACCGTTGAACCTTCTGCTTCAATCTTTTGCATGGCAGAAGTGGTGTGCAACCTTTGCATTTAAATGGTCCTTCAGAACATTCCTTCATAGTGACTCATCCACGCTTGGCAGCTTCAGTGTAAAGAGCCAATATTTGATCAACTGTCATGAGGTATGTGCCGGTGGAATTCATGACCTTGACAGCAGTTGAGGATGAGTTCTCGAGAGCAATGCTAAGTAAGCAACCAGGCAAAGGTCTCAAGCAGTCAGTTCTAGATTGGAGGTTTGATTTCAGGTTCCGACTGAATATGAGATACTCTTGTTCTTGGTGTGGCTTATTTGCTGAGGTATTATCGGGGGGAAATAAAACTGAGTATTTTGAGAGGTTATGTTGAGGGTGCCTTCTCGAATGCGAGAAAGGGTTGAGCATTTTTGCAGGTTTGCCTGTCCGTTGAGGAGGGATGTCCATGTATATAGGGATTTCCCAATAACAAGTAGTAATGCTATTCCTTTACCCTTCTTGGTCACAGCAATGTAGTGGGAGCTGCCAGCTTCACGTGTTTTAACTTTGTCAGAGCACTTTGAAAAAGTGGTATGTGGTATCTGGAAAGCTGATGTTACGTGTGAAGATTACAGACAAGCTTTATCTAAGGAAATCTGGCTCTCGAAGTTCTGAGAGCTGTGCCTCTTCGGTTTTCGAACAAGCAATCCCGTCGATGATCTGGCTCTCGAGATTCAGAAAGCGGTGCTGCAACGGTTTTTGAAAAAGTAATTATGTTGGGAGTCTTTTCTCGAATGTGAGTAAAGGTTGGACGTTCTTGCCAGCCTGTCTTGCCGCAGAACATGGACGTTCTTGCCAGTTGTCAAGCAGTGGTGCTGTTCCTTTACCCTTGTGGGTAATAGTAGGGTAGCTGGAATTTCGAAATTCTCGTGCCTAAACTTTGTCAGAGATCTTTGGCAAAGTTATATGTGGTACCTGAGGAGTTGATGGTGCGTGTGGAGAGTGGTGATTGAACAGTAAGATTCACGTGCTTTCTACTTTACCAGAAATCTTCGACAGATTGCCCGTAATTTCCGTAAAGCTGAGTGTGCATGTGACAGGTGCTGATGAGGCTGAAAAAGCAGGTGCTTCTTCGATTTCTGAGATCGGCCCTCGTGGTCTCTGAGCAGCTCAGCTTTTGAGAAAGGAAGCGCTTCTTCGATTTTTGAGATCAGCCCTCGTGGTCTCTCAGCAGCCTAACTTTTGAGAAAGCAAACGCCTCTTCGATTTCTGAAGTTCCGTCGAGTGCAGATTTTTATAGAGGCTGGCATTAAGTTCCACAGCACACCTGAATCTCCACCAGTAGAAGCTCATTTCTTGCATTTCTAAGATCTTGATTTGTCTGACCTCTTCTCTCTTCAACACCTTTGAAAATGTCTGGCCCATCCGACCGTCGTTTTGACTTGAACCTTAGAGAAGAGGCAGCCACGCCTTCTCCAGACAACATATGGCGCCCATCCTTCATATCCTCTACTGGTCCTCTTACCGTTGGGGATTCTGTGATGAAGAATGATATGACTGCTGCGGTGGTGGCCAGGAACCTTCTCACTCCCAGAGATAACAAACTACTTTCCAAACGGTCTGATGAGTTGGCTGTTAAGGATTCTCTGGCTTTTAGTGTTCAGTGTGCAGCTTCTGTGTCTAATATGGCCCAACGCCTATTTGCTAGAACCCGCCAAGTTGAATCATTGGCTGCTGAAGTGATAAGTCTCAAACAGGAGATTAGAGGGCTCAAAGATGAGAATAAACAGTTGCACAGGCTCGCGCATGACTATGCTACAAACATGAAGAGGAAACTTGACCAGATGCAGGAATCTGATGGTCAGGCTTTACTTGATCATAAAAGGTTTGTGGGTTTGTTCCAAAGACATTTATTGCCTTCGTCTTCTGGGGCTGTACCGCATAATGAAGCTCCAAATGATCAACCTCCAATGCCTCCTCATTCTGGGGTTCTGTCCAGTACTGAGGCTCCGGATAACCACCCTCCGGTGCTTTCTCTTTCTGGGGCTCTACCGACTGCTGAGACTTCCCCTAAGCAACCTTTGTGAAGGCTCCCTTTTGTTTGTTTATTTTGACTCATGTATATGTACATATTTGTGGCTTATCGAAAATATTAATAAATAAGCTTTGCTTCATTTCAACATATTGTGTTAAATACACCAAAGCCTTCTTCAGAAAGTTCTTTGAATTTTTTCTTTTGTTGAAACTTGTATTGTTGAAGCTTTGTGAGTGAATCATGTAGTTTGAGGTAGTGTTCCCTTAATTTCCCGAGTCAGGAAAACTTCTCGGTTGGAGACTTGAAAAATCCAAATCACTGAGTGGTTGTGAGACTGCCGAGTATCAAGGTGCAGTAGCATATGGTGGGAGTCCCCCAAGTCTGCAGGCGAAGAGAGTTGCCGAATGAGGTGTCTCGCTTGTTACTAATTTGTCAAAGTAACGAATCCTTGTTTCGATGTCACACATTCGTATATGCCTTATCTAAAAATATTTCCAACTTTTGTGTGTTTGATGCTGCATGCTATTGACTAGACAAGATCAAGTGCAATTAGTAGCTTTTCTCTCTTTTTCATCTTTTCTTTGGTGGAATTGCTTTTCGTTTCCACTAATCAGCCTGAGTGGATGCAATATAACACCATTCTCTATAGCTTAGATCGCAAAGTCGTCTTCATGAAAGTTGTTCCTTATCTTGTGAACTACAACATATCCAAATTTGAGATCCATCGGAGTAGTACAACTCCAGAAATTCAGGTATGATGTGTAACTGTTCATCAATTTTCTGTTAACCCGTCAGACTTGTTGTGAGCTTCTAAACTCCATTTTTTCTTGTTCAGCTCAACATAATTTCTTCATAGAAGTTGTTCCTCACCTTGTCAGCTACAACATATCCAAATTTGAGATCCATCGGAGCAGTACAAATCCAGAAATTCAGGTATGATGAGTGACTGTTCATCATTTTTCTGTCAACCTGTCAGACTTGTTGTGAGCTTCGAAACTCCATTTTCTCTTGTTCAGATCAACATACTTTCTTCATCGAAGTTGTTCCTTATCATCTCTTTCATGACATATCAAAAATTCAGAATGAACTAACGGTTAAATATTTCCAGATCTTCGAAACATCACAGCAGTCTTTAAATTTGCGGGAATCCGACTGTCGTGTTTGGAGCCTCAACACATTAATTTCCGTCGCTCAAACAGAAACAATTCCTTCTTGAAAGTTGTTTATCTGCTCAAGAACTATAGGGTGTCCAAAATTCAGCTCCACTGGAGAAGAGAAAAGGTTGCAGAAATTTGATAGATGAAAGGAGGCGGAAGAGGAAGAGAGGGAAAGAGGTTGCTTGGGTTGGATTTCTAGTTAAACTTGGGATTTTGGCTTGTTGTTTGATTTATTATAATATGTTTGGAAACATATACATAATTGCTTGTTTGGTTATGACAGGGATGTTGTGGGTGTAGAACAAAACAATGTTTGTGTTGACCCGTGTTTTTGTACAGGTTCAAGGGAATCTTGGTTTTGTGAACAAAATTTGTTTATTTGTCACAAGGTTTTGTGTTTGGGAAATAGTTTAATAGGTAAGGTTTATTGACTATAGATTTTTGCTTGGGTATATAGCGTGACTAGTTGAAGCTATTTTTAGGATACAAAACTTGAATTAGCTTTGCACTATCTTGATGAAGAGTGTGCGAAGCTTTTATATGTTTTGGTGTTGAAATTTTGTATTGTAGATGAAGCATTGGGGTTGAAGCTTGATAGGTGAAGCTTTGGTGTTGAAGCTTTATAGGTGAAGCTTTGTGTTTGAAGCTTTATAGGTGAAGCTTTGGGGTTGAAGCTTGATAGGTGAAGCTTTATAGGTGAAGCTTTGGTGTTGAAGCTTTATAGGTGAAGCTTTGTGTTTGAAGCTTTATAGGTGAAGCTTTGGGGTTGAAGCTTTATAGGTGAAGCTTTGGTGTTGAAGCTTTATAGGTGAAGCTTTTGTTGGCACCATAAATTGATTTTGCTTCACACTATCTTGATGAAGATAGTGCGAAGCTTTTGAGATTGATATTTGTCCTCCATTGATGAAGCTTTTGTTGGCACCATAAATTGATTTTGCTTCACACTATCTTGATGAAGATAGTGCGAAGCTTTTGAGATTGATAGTTGTCCTCCATTGATGAAGCTTTTGTTGGCACCATAAATTGATTTTGCTTCACACTATCTTGATGAAGATAGTGCGAAGCTTTTGAGATTGATATTTGTCCTCCATTGATGAAGCTTTTGTTGGCACCATAAATTGATTTTGCTTCACACTATCTTGATGAAGATAGTGCGAAGCTTTTGAGATTGATATGTGTCCTCCATTGATGAAGCTTTTGTTGGCACCATAAATTGATTTTGCTTCACACTATCTTGATGAAGATAGTGTGAAGCTTTTGAGATTGATATTTGTCATCCATTGATGAAGCTACTGTGTTCCCCCTTCGGATTTTTTTTTTTGAAGGGGGGAACTGAAACATTTGAAATTTGAAACTCCCTAGTGTTAGAAGTTTGAAGATTTTCCATGTGGGGCTTTCTCACAGTTTGAATTTGAATTTGAATATCAATAGCCATGTTTAACTATATATAAGAAGGATAAGTTTCCATTCTTTACCTTACCTTCATTTGCTCATCTTGTAGTGATTTTTGAAGACATAGTGCTCTTTACTTGAGAGGGATTCTGACATTGCTTTGCTGCACCATCTTCAGGTTGGTAGTCTTCTCCACTAGATCGGATGTTTTCATTCTTGTTGAATTGTTTGAGTGTTCATGTATTCTGTTAAGAACATAAGGAACTGGTTGTGCTTTTCTGCATGCCCTATGAGCTTCCTTATGTTTTGATCCTTCATGTAGTGATAGAGTTTGTTTCTGTTTGTTGTAGATGTCGGAGTCTGGAAGTCTTAGTGATGAGGGCTCCCCTAGCTCTAGCTCTAGGTTTGAGCCTGCCATGTCAGGGTCTTCATGGCCTTTGTTAGAGTCTGGTATGAAAGAAACGTTGGATGATCCTCATAATTGTCAAACCTTAGCCAATATTGGTTCTTCCTCCATGCTAGTAGGTGAGGGGGTTGTTTGTGACGCCATACCCATATTTCGTTCTGATCCTCACAATTGTCAAACCTTAGCCAATATTGGTTCTTCCTCCATGCTAGTGGGTGAGGGGGTTGTTTGTGACGCCATACCCATATTTCGCTCTGAGTTCACAGCGGACCATTTAGAAAATAACTTGTTAGATAGCGAAAAGCAGCTTGAGGCCCTAAGGCGATCATGTAGTATCCCCCGTAGTGTAGGAATACGTTTGGTGCGTTGTGAAGAATTGCCTTCTGAGCCGCCCACGGGTCATGTTATGTTCTATACCCAAACAATAGTGACCTTGGGGGTAAATTTACCTTTGCATCTGTGGTTGCAACGGATGCTGTCTTTTATTGGTTATGCATCGGGGCAACTCAACCCTGGTTTCTGGGATACCTTGATCGGGTTTTATATTATATGGATGGAGTGTGGATTAGGTGAACCTTCCTTCCATCAGTGGCGCTACTGTTATAAGATGCGCCCGGTGAAAGCATGTACTGGTTATGCTGAATGTGCATGTCGGAGTGAGAGAGAGCGTGTTGTCTTTGATAAGAGAAAGGTGTACTGCACATGGAAGAAACGTTGGTGCTTTCTTTATAATGATTGGGAGCATGCTAAGGGTGTCACGCCTGATCGACGTGTTCCTACTCACTTCCAGACTGTAGGTTGTAATGTATCCATTTTCTCATTATTTGCTATTGTTGTGATTTTCTCTTGCTTCTAAGATTTTTCTTCATGCAGTGACACGAGGCACCATCAAACTCTCCGGACAGGAGCTAGCTGATATAGAGAAAGTGCTGAGGGTGCCTAAAGAAGATAGACACTTGGGTAAGCTACGACCCTTGTTTCGAAAGTACGGTTTCCAGCCTTTAGTTTCCGAGTGCCAGAGACGAGCGAGTAAGTTGTATCCTCACTTGATCCTTGTTCTTCCCTTTTTTTTATATAGATATATAATGTGGTATTCCTTACTTTGATTTTCCTTGTTCAGTGGAGAAGGTGGGCAAGAAAGTGGAGACTAGCACCAAGAAAAGGAGAGTGCCCATGTTAGTTCATTCAGAAGACATCCTGTTTCACAAGGAAGCTCGCAAGCACCGAGTGAGACCAATCATTAAAACTAAGTCTCGAGAAGAAGTCCTTAAGGTTGCTGCCTCGAAGAGAGCTGAAGCTGAGGCCATTGGATGTGCTGCTGCCATAGTTGACGGGGAAGATAGGCGATTGTTGCCTCCTCTTCCTACTATCAATCCTATCTTTCCTCCAGTTAGGGAGCACATTGGGCAGAAAGGTGATCCTAGTTCTAGCAGCAAGGGTAAAGATAAAGAAGAGGTTGGCAGTGTCCCTTGGAAGGATTTGAAGGTTGCCATGCGGCCAAAGGACTTTGGGTATATCAACAATTGCCTGGCAGGGCGTCGATTCACTTTCGATGAGCTCGGAGAGCCTTTAGCTAAAGATGAATCGGATTGTGACCGGATGTTGAAGCTGTCTTCATATGTGAGTGTTACTTTGTCATTTCCTTGTTTTCTCATCTTTATTAGCATTATTTTGGTAGCGATGATCGTCTTGTCATGCAGGTCATGACTGAGTATCACGACAGACTGCGAGAGGCTGAGCGGTGCAAGGTGAAACTGAAAGAGAATAAGCAGCTTGTGAATGATGCCAGGAAGACGAGCAAAGCTTTGGCTGAGGCCATTGAAGTCAGGGATCAACATTTTGAGAGTTTGAAGAGGTGGAATGGTGATAACTTGAGACTTAAAGTACAATTGGAGGCGACTAAGAAACAGTTGGAGACAACTATGCTTGAGGTTTCCAAGGTTAAAGGGGAGTTGGATAGTGCCTTGGTTGAGGTTTCTGAGCTGAAGAGTAGTATCCCGACTGAGAAGGAAGTTGCTGTGAAAGAGTTCTTGGGTTCCCCGGCCTTTCTCCATGTCCTTAGATCTCGCTGTACTCGGGAAGTTCACTTTGAAAAAAGGAAATGGATGGCTGTCCTTGATCGTTATGATGATGGAAGCGTTCTTCGAAAATACCGTGAAGAAATACATGAGCATCATCGAAAAGGTGAAACCTTCAACCTTGCCGTTTATTCTAGCAGTGCAGATGAGTCTAGTGATGAGGCTAGTGCTGATGAGCAGAGTCATCAGGGTGATGATGAGTTTGGAAATGCAGAAAATGACGGTAGGACTCATAGTGATATGATCAGGGGTTCAACCTCAGATGAGGATGACTAGAAGTTCTTTCACTTTCTGCATGTACTCTACCTGCACTAGTTTGTTGTTTGTATGGCATGTGCCATGTTATAAGCCTGAGAGTTTTTTTTGTTTTGTATGTTTATGAGTGTTTGCATTATCAAGCAAGTGTTTGTATTGTCAAGCTTCAAGTGTTTGCATTATCAAGCTTCAAGTGTTTGCCCTATCATTGATGAATGTTTGACTATGTTTGCATAGATCCTTTGTATAGTCTTGTTGACACATACTTAGATTTGATTTTGTATTGGAAACATTTGCATTGAAGCTTCAACACTTGAGTGTTTCATTGCTCAGAATGTAAAAGAGTTTAGGGCCGAGTTGGCTAAATCACCTCTTTATTGAATTCATACCAAATGGTCTTTGTTACATAGGATTCCGAACGGCTGTAGCTTAACACTTGTACAATGTGAGTCTATTTGTAATAGTACTTCAAGTGGTCAGCATTCCATGGATGGTCAAGGGTCTTGCCGTCGAAGTTTATGAGCTTGTAGGAGCCAGGGCGGCTGATGCCGACGACCTCGAACGGTCCGTCCCAGTTAGGACTGAGTGTTCCTTCACTCGGGACCCTATCACATAGTAATCTTTTCTTCAGTACCCAGTCTCCCACTTTGAAAGAGCGAGGTTTGACCCTTGAGTCGTAGTAGTTGGGAATGCGCTGCTTGTAGGCGACATTCCTCAGGTGAGCCTGATTTCTGTGTTCCTCGACTAGATCCAGGTTGAGGGTGAGTTGTTTGTCGTTCTCACTCTGCATGTAATTCTGGATTCGGTATGTTGCTTGCTCAAACTCAACCGGGACAACTGCTTCTGTACCAAAAGCAAGTGAGAATGGAGTTTCTCCTGTGGAAGTCCGATATGAAGTGCGGTATGACCAAAGAACTTGGGGTACGAATTCTGGCCAACAACCTTTAGCTTTGTCCAAGCTAGTTTTCAGAATGCGCTTGATTATTTTGTTAACGGCCTCGACTTGTCTATTAGACTGGGGATGGGCTGGAGAGGCAAAACATAAGTTGATGTTGAACTTAGAGCAAAACATCTTGAACTTTTTGTTGTCGAACTGCCGCCTATTGTCCGTGACTATCACATTGGGAATGCCGAATCTGCAGAGGATGTTCTTCCATACGAAGTCTTCTATTTTTCCCTCAGTAATGGTTGCCAAGGGTTCTACTTTAGCCCACTTTATGAAGTAGTCAACTGCAACGATTGCATAGCGGACTTTGCCCTTCCCTGTAGGCATTGGGCCGATCAAATCAAGTCCTCATTGGGCGAAGGGCCAAGGGCTGATCATAGGAGTGATCGGCTCGGGAGGGGAGTGAGGGATAGTTGCGTAGCGTTGACACTTATCACATGAGCGAGATATTCTGATGGCATCTTGGTGGAGTGTTGGCCAATAGTATCCTTAGCGAAAAGTCTTGTGTGCTAGGGATCGAGACCCAGCATGATCTCCGCATACTCCTTCATGTATTTCCCGAAGGACAATTTCCGTCTCCGCAGGTGTAAGGCATCTTAGGTATGGCAGGGTAAAACCGCGCTTGTAAAGTTGGTCATTAATGATCAGGTAGCGGGCAGACTTGTATCGAATCTGCTTAGCTTGGACTTTGTCATTTGGGAGGGTGCCATGGGCAAGGAATTTATAAATTGGGGTGATCCAACTATCTCCTTGTTGTAAATTGCACATCTCCGCGACCATGGTGCTTGGTGATGCTAACAATTCGACATGAATTTTTCTCCCAATCTTGTCTTCCACTGCCGAGGCGAGGCGAGCCAAAGCGTCTGCATGACTGTTTGCCGCTCGAGGAACTTGGGTGATCTGGTAGTGGAAGTGCTTGAGCAAAAGTCGTGTTTGCGCAAGATATGCTGCCATGGAGCTATCCTTAGCATCAAAGTTGTTCGTGACTTGGTTGACCACTAATTGGGAGTCACTGAAGATATCAATTTGTTTAACCCCAAGGTGATTGGCCAGACGTAAGCCTGCTAGAAGGGATTCGTATTCGGCCTCGTTGTTCGATGCCTTGAATTTGAAATGAAGAGCGTATTCTATCGCCACTTTGTCCGGGGTAGTGAGGACTAATCCTGCTCCGCAGCCCTGTTGGTTGGATGAGCCATCAACATACAGACTCCATGCTGGGGTTGTTGATTCTATCTTCTGAGCTTCCGATGGTAATGAAGCTACTGCTATTGCTTGCCCCCTTTCGGCTGGTTTTGGTTGGTAGGAGATGTCAAACTCACCCAATGCTATCGCCCATTTAATCATTCGCCTAGACGTGTCAGGACTCTGGAGTATCTGTCGAAGAGGGTGATTGGTAAGCACGATGATGGCGTGTGCTTGGAAATAAGGGCGAAGTTTTCGAGCAGACATGACCAATGCTAGAGCTAATTTCTCAATGTTGGAGTATCGTGTCTCCGCATCTTGTAGGGCCTTGCTAGCATAATAGACGGGCCGTTTGACACCACTGTCCTTTTGAATAAGAACAGAACTGACTGCTGAAGTCGAAACTGATAGATAGATAATGAGAGTGTCACCAACTTCTGGTTTGGAGAGCAGAGGGGCTTTACTCATGTACTCTTTGAGGTTCCTGAATGCCTTGGCACATTCCTCCGTCCATGTAATGTATTTCTGATTTCCCTTGAGTGCTTTGAAGAAAGGAGCATATCTGTCTGTGGCCTTAGAGATGAATCTGGTTAAGGCTGCCACCTTGCCAGTAAGGCTTTGGATGTCTTTTGAAGTTACTGGCTCTTTCATGTCGAGGATTGCTTTGATCTTTTCGGGGTTAGCTTCAATGCCTCGTTGGCTAATCATGAAGCCTAAGAATTTGCCAGAGCCCACGCCGAAGGCACATTTGTTGGGGTTCAACCTCATTCGATACCTCTTTAGAATGGTGAAAGTTTCAGATAGGTTGGTGATGTGTTGTTCAGCATGTTTGCTCTTGACTAACATATCATCAACGTAAACTTCCATGCTCTTCCCAATCTGTTCGGCGAACATTGAATTGACCAGTCTCTGATAAGTTGCTCCTGCATTCTTTAGGCCGAAAGGCATGGCTTTGTAGCAATATAGTCCCTTGTCAGTAGTGAAGGCTGTGTGTTCTTGGTCTGAGGGGTTCATGAGGATTTGGTTGTATCCTGAATAAGCGTCCATGAAGCTCAAGAGCTCACACCCTGCCGTAGAGTCTATAAGTCTATCAATGAGAGGAAAGGGAAACTATCATTCGGGCATCCTTTGTTCAGGTCGGTGTAGTCGACACACATTCTCCACAAGACCTTTTGAAGCAGGAGACTTTCCTTGGTCGGATTTTTCTTAACAAGGACAACATTTGCTACCCATGTTGGGTAATTGACTTCACGGACGAAGCCTATGTCCTTGAGTTTTTCAACTTCTGTTTTCACCGCCTCGTATCGTTCAACATCATAAGATCTTCGCTTCTGTTTTACTGGTTTGGTCTTGGGATCAATACTCAAGTGGTGACAGATGATATCGGGAGAGATGCCCGGCATATCTTTATATGACCAAGCGAAGACCTCGGCGTTCTCTTGCAAAAAAGAGATCAGCGACAACCGAAGGGGTGGTGACAAAGTGGTGCCAATCTTCACCATGCGATTTGGATGGTTTTTGGAGATAGAGACATTCTTTAACTCTTCAGCGGGTTGTGCTTGCTGGGTGAATGAGTCATCTCGAGGGTCGTCGGGTTGACTGTTGCCATCATGAAGATCCGAGTTGGCTTCATCTGGACTGGTCTTTACTACCTGGTTATGTATAGAGAGGGTCTCCTTGGGGGCAGGCAGGTGTTGTTGCTTAACTGAAGTGTTGTAACATGATCGAGCACTAAGTTGATCTCCCCTGATGTATCCATTGCCGAAAGGGGTTGGAAACTTCATCAACAACATATGTGTGGATACCATGGCCTTGAGATCATTGATGCCTGTGCGCCCAAAGATGACATTGTATGCCGTCGGGCAATTGACCACTAGGAAGTTAGTGGTAATAGTAACTGTGTAGGGGCCTGTACCAATGGTGAAGGGTAAATGTATACTCCCTAAAGGTTGCACGATATCGCCAGAGAAGTTTATCAGAGGAGAAATCGAGCGATCGAGCAAGTGTTCAGCTACATTAAGTGCCTTGAAAGCTTCAGCAAACATGATATTGACTGAAGCACCTGTGTCTATCAGGATTCGTTTCACATCAAAATTTGCTATGTGAGCCTCCACGATCAGCGGGTCGTTGTGAGGGTAGATGATACCTCTTTCTTCCTCAAGGTAGAAACATATTGGATCCCAGTTAGGCTTTTGATACTTGCCTCCCCTGATGTCTTCCACGTGAAACACTTGATGGCCAGGTCTCAAAGTTCGTTCACTGTTTTTCATGGCCCTATTGGAAGATTCAGACATAGGTGTGCTGCCGCTTATAGAATATATCACATTCACCTAGCGTTGGTTACGGTTATCCCTTGGAGGGTGAAGGAGGAACTGATCAATTTTTCCTTCACGTGCCAAAGCTTCAATATGATCACGGAGGATGACGCACTTCTCGCCATCATGGCCATTATACTCATGGTAGCAGCAAAACATGCCCGTGTTTTTCGTGGACTTGTAATTTGGCTGTCTTGGCTTTGGCTTTGGTATCAAATGAGCTATATTGGGGTAGATGGCCGCGCATGTAGCGTTCACAGGTGTGTATGTCTCATACCTCGGGGTAGGGCCTGTCTTGACACGTGATTGGCCCACTGCATTGACTGCTTGGGGACAGGCGTTATTGTGACGATATCCTGAGTTATCGCGATAATGCCCCTTATTCTTTTTATTAAAATGAGATTGGTGAGGATGGAAATCTTTCATTTTGCCCTGGGATTGATATGTCTGCTGACTTGGCGAAGCATTAAATGAGGCAGGGGGGTGTGCTGCTACCGTTTGGAAGGTTGAGGTCTTCTTATTTGGTTGGATCTGGCCTCCACTCCCTACTTGCTGATAAGGGGTGACTGTAGGGGGTTTCCCTTGATATGTCATTGCCTCGGCGGAGGCATGGTTGTAAGCTTGTGCCATCACCTCAGAGTAAGTCTTCCAAGTGTTGGCATTGATCATGTACTTGAAGAAACAGTCACGTAAGCCTGCCGTGAAGGCCTTGAGGGCGGTCTTGTCATCTGCCTTAGCGCAACGAGAATACTCATGGCTGAAGCGGCCGTCATACTTTCGTAATGACTCGTCTGGCTTCTGGCAAATAGTGTACAAGTCATCTGCGGAATGCAAGCGATCGGTCTGGAAGATGTGTTGAGAGACAAACAGCTTCCTCAACTCTTCAAATGAGTCTACTGTCTCAGGCGGAAGACGGCAATACCAGTTTAAAGCTCCGCCAGAGAGGGTGGAGGGGAAGAGAAGGCACCGTTCTTCGTCGGTGTGTCTCCGATATACCATGGTGGACTCAAAGAGGTTAAGGTGTTCAATCGGGTCTTCCTTTCCAGTATAGAGTTGTAAGCCAAGCTTCTGCTTTGTCTTTGCTTGGAGGGGGGTGTTGAGGATCCTTCTTGTGAGGGGGCCAGGCCTGGGTTGGTTCCAGTCAGGTATCTCGGCTTGACGTTCAGCCTTCAACTTGTTTACTTCCTCCAGGAGCTGTAGGACAAGGGGGTCCTGAGTGGAGTCGTGCACCACTGAAGGTTTCTTCCGTAAGTCCCCATCGCCTCTTGTAAGTAGGAAAGTTTGATCAAGATAGCGTGATTTTTCTTTGGACTCATCACACTGACTCCTAGAGTGAGTATGTCGGAACATTTCCGAGGCCCCTGTACCTTCATGTTCTTCTGGGACTTGTTGCCCATTCCCTAGATTAACTGCTGGCCTGGGTCGTGGGAGAGGGCCGAGTCTTTCAGAAACTCTTGGGTCATTGATCTTCGAGCTTATGTGGATGGGATTCTCTCGACGTTGCTTTAGGAAGTCTCGACAATCGCGATAGACGACTTTTGATCATTCCACTCCTTCTGTGAGGAGGTGTTTTCCTCTACTCATTTTGCTTCGGGTTGAAGCAGCTGGGTTGAGAGAAGTCTCATGTTGATTATCACATTGATGTGTAGCTCGATCCTTATCAGGGATGTCCGTGTTGGATATCGGTGACCCTCCGTGTTGGGGGGCATTCAGATGATTGTTGACCTCAGCAGGGGCGACGAGCTTGTGTGCTTGAGCATGCCTAGCCTCGTGAAGCATCTCAAAAAGTTTTTCATACTGCTCTTGAAGAACCTCGTTCCTCATCACTATCTTGTTGTTCTGAGCTTCTAACTCATCGACTTTAGCTTGAAGAGTAACTCTATTTCCTTCCTGCTTTCGTTGCTTCATACTAGGTCCAATGAGGATGTCATTCTGTGTGCTATGGCTTCTTTCGCTCCCCATGTCGGAGATAGATGCTTGGCCAAAAGAGAGTGTACGAGCAGTGGAAACCAGCTTGACAAAGCTGAAGAGAGTGGGAATAAGTGTCGTTTCCCACAGACGGCGCCAAATGTTGATGCACAAAATCAGCGAGGACTTTGGTGCAACAGAAAGTGTCAGGTTTGTGACCTTCGCTTGGTTGCTTCGATCACTAGTGAAGATAAGTACGTAAATGAATAGGGACAGGGAAGCAAACACAAGATGTACGTGGTTCACCCAGATTGGCTACGTTCACGGAGTAGAGGAGTTCTCATTAATTGTGAAGGGTTTACACAAATACATAGGTTCAAGCTCTCATTTTGTGAGTTCTAGTGAATAGTTTAGTACAAAATGACATTAGAGATTATTGTGGGAGAATGATCCCTATTTATAGAAGAAAGTTTCTAGTTTTGTTCTAACATTGACACGTGTCGTGTTGTGATTGGCTTCTGATGTTGACACGTGTCGCGCTGTGATTGGTATCTGATGTCGACACGTGTCGCATTGTGATTGGCCTCATAGTTGAAGGGAAGCTCTTCTGGGTTCTTGCCGGTATAACGTTGACCGATGCTCAGTAGTTTCGGGATTGGTCAAGTATGGTACAAACATGGTGTCTTCTATAAATTCGGATATTCATAGACTAGCGTTGCCAAAACGATTTTCTTACCAAGAACTAGTTGCAGCCACCAATGGATTTGCAAATGACGGAAGGCTAGGTCACGGAGGTTCAGCCTTTAGGGCAGGTTTATAAAGGAACTATAAGAGACCTAGGCTGCAAGGTTGCTGTGAAGAAAATCTTCACGGAATCTGAGCACTATGAGGGAATTTTTGTCAATGAAGTGAAGATAAAAAGTCGGTTGATACATAGAAACCTGGTGCAATTCATCGGATGTCTTGAGCAAGGCGAATGCTTACTTGTTTATTCATACATGCCAAACAGCAGCCTGGATACGCATCTATTTGGCTCGAAAACAACATTGCAATGGGATTTCAAGTACAAGATAGCTTTAGGCTTGGCTTCCGCTCTTCATTATCTACATGAAGGTGCAGAGCAGTGCGTTCTTCATAGGGATATCAAATCAGCTAATGTCTTGTTAGACAAAGATTTCAGTGCTAAGCTTGGGGATTTTGGGATTGCCAAGCTCGTGGATCCCCAGTTCAAGACTCAGATAACAGGGGTGGTAGGGACTTTTGGATACATTGCCCCTGAATATGCAAACGGAGGGAGAGTCAGTAAAGAATCTGACATGTTTAGTTTTGGAGTTGTCGCCTTGGAACTTGCATGTGGAAGGAGGACTTACTGTGATGGGGGGTTTTACTTGCCAATTGTGAGTTGGGTTTGGCAACTCTACCTTGCTGGAAATCTTCTATGTGTAGCTGATGAAAGATTGGAAGTGGATTTTGACCGAAATGAAATGGAATGCTTGTTAGTTGTTAGATTATGGTGCAGTCAGCCCAACAGCGAGGGAAAGCCAAAAGCCGGACAAGTGATAAAGGTTCTTCAGCTCGAAGCACCATTTCCGGAACTTCCACCTGATATGCATGACATTCCACTCCTGCCTCAGCACCAGTTGGTTCCTCTCAATGATCTTTAGCGTCTAGTTTCTAACCAGTGGGTCATCAAATTTAAAACCGCTAAGCTACATCGATGTACAATATCATCTGAATCTCTTTTGTTTACTTATCGTTTTAGAATTAAGCAAGTGCATTTGATAGCTCGAGATAAAATTGTTGGATGCGAATTATCTGCGATGACCAAGTTACATGGCTAATAGTTTGATGCTTTTCGATGTATAATGTCTGAATTTTTCATCTTAGTTTTAGGGTTCTAGTACTTCTTTCGTGTTTTCGACGCGCTTTTGTGTATATGTATTGGGCTATTAAATTTGTTAGTTGAATAACATAGCTTAGTCCTCTAAATATGTTTATGAAATCTAAAACAATTTTGAAGTGAATGATATATATTGGCGACGTTCTCTTCTTTTTAAGTTTCTGTAATACAAAGAGCGGAACAGTCCAGATGAACTTTGGGAATAAAAAATATCAAAAAATGAGTCATGAAATTGTGTCGGAGCAAAGACTGTTTGCACTCTATGAATATAACTTGTAGTTTAGTATGAAAAAATAAATTAGTCAAAATATTGTAGTCTTCAGTATGTAACCATTTCGGCGTTCTTGTTTCTTTGTTCGCACTTTAATAAAATAATATTCGTAGTTTGTAATTCGTTCATCCGTCTGTTTATTATGAGTCTCTTAATTTCAATGCAGCGGATGAAAGACTGGAAATGTGTTTTGATCAAAATAAAATGGAATGCTTGTTACCAGTGGGATTGTAGTGCACTAATCCAAACAGCAATGAAAGGCCAAACACGGGACAAGTGATGAAGGTTCTTCAGCTTGAAACACCACTGCCGAAATACTTTCTGTTACACCCACATCCAATTTAAATTATATTTTTACTAAGTTTGAGTTTACCTTGCTTTTAAAATTGTTTTTGGATCTTAAATGGTGTGCCCAAGGGGCCCACCCCCTGTTTTGTCCCCCGGTTCTCTTTCCCTTTCCTTTTATTTTTCTGAAAAGTCTTTCTCTCTCTTCTCTCTTCTCCCTCACACTCATTTATCTCTCCTTCTCTACTCTCTGTGCTCTCTCCTCCCTGGTGACCAACACCCACACTCACGCACACACACCCATCACCAACCCCGTGCGTGCAACACCTCCATCATCATCATCACTCTGTCGTCTCTCTCTCTCTCTTTCGTCGCTGCGAGACACGGAGGAACCCAGGAACCTCCGGCGAGCTTCTTCATTTTCTCCGGTTAGGTAAGCTTTGGGTTTACCTCTATTTGTTGTAGATTGAAGCTTGGGTGTGATTTATGAAGTGTTATACTCGTGATTTCTAAGGTTTTGGAACGAGATCGGCTCGGTGGAAAGCACACCCAGCACCTGCGCGTCCGACTACTTTCGAGCCAATTTTCGGCCAAACAACGGCGATTTGGCCGGTGTGAAAGGTATCAATCACTTCGTCTCGCCGAGTACTACAACTTTCCTTTTTGTTTCGCCCAATTTCATGGAATATTGAAGAAGTTATATCCATTTGAATCTTACCCAGTTTCCGGCGACCTCAGTGGCTTTCGAAGCGTTTTCCAGCCAAACCACGGCGAGCTAGACGTCGTGCGAGGTACCATTCTCTTCGTCTCTTCGAGATCTATGATTTCCGTTTTTGAATCACTCGATTTCGTTGAGTTTTGACAAAGTTATGGCCGTTTAAAGTTTGTGTAGTTTTCCGGCCGAATTCCGGCTTTCTCTCCCATTGGGTCTGGCCACCCACCAAACCCAAGGCTTTTGGGCCTTTCCTGCCGAGCCCAACCCAAACCCATTTCTGTTTTATTTATTTTATAATTGTTTTAATGTAAAAGGCCTTCGGGCCGTTCCTAATAGGGCCTTCAGCCCCGTTCCTTTTTCAAACCCAAAACCCTTGGCTTAAAGCCTTTGGGCCAATTAGAACTTGGGCATTCAACCCATTAGTCTAACCCAAAACCCAAGCCCAGCTAGGTTCGGCCCAAACCCATGTGACCCAAGACCCGTTGACTTTGACACGGTCTGACCGTTGACCGAGTCGACGGTCAGTGTTGACTTTGACATTGACCGATCAATGTTGACTTTGACCAGTCAACGTTGACTTTGATCGCTGACTTTTTAAATTTTCGTCCGAGACCTCTCCTAGTCTAATTTCGACGTTCTGGACCCGTTTCTGAAGTCCGTTTTCCCAAATTAAGTCGTTTGAGTAGAGTTTGACTTGATGCACCCTTTTATGTGATTAGGTGCTTTGATTAAGACATTTCTATCTTCGCTAGCAGCGCGGCTTCGACAGCTAAGTACTATGAGTGGACCCTTTCAAAAATGCATGTTTTGATAATAGAAATGCACACATGAAAAACATGATTTAATGATTACGTTTTATGAAATGCTTTGAGATAACATGCCTACTGAGGCTAGATTGAATTATTACTATTTTCCTATAACTCGTGTTCTTAGAAAATATCTGATGGATGACAGCGTTGACCGAGTCAGCGTTGCTTTGACTTTGATCGGTCAACGTTGATTTTGACCATTGACTTTTCAAGTTTTCATCCGAGACCTCTCCTAGTCTAATTTCGACGTTCTGGACTTGTTTCTGAAGTCCGTTTTCCCAAATTAAGTCGTTTGAGTAGAGTTTGACTTAATGCACCCTTTTATGTGATTAGGTGCTTTGATTAAGACATTTCTGTCTTCGCTAGCAGCGCGGCTTCGACGGCTAAGTACTGTGAGTGGACCCCTTAAAAAATGCATGTTTTGATAGTAGAAATGCACACATGAAAAGCATGATTTAATGATTACGTTTTATGAAATGCTTTGAGATAACATGCCTACTGAGGCTAGATTGAATTATTACTATTTTCCTATAACCTGTGTTCTTATAGAATATCTGATGGATGACGATATGATATTTAGAACATGTTTAGAACACCTCTTTATAGTATAGATGATGGATGACTTTATACTATGAAGTTGCTTTTCAATATATATATGTTTTATGGTTTTTTACTTACCTAGTAGTCCTTTCCGCTACGGGACGTAAGGATAGATTCCGGTCCGTCCCGGGCGAAGGTTTGATGTTGGCATAGGGCCTGGAGTGTGTTTCCTCTGGCATTTAAGACCAGGGATGAGGAGCCGGCAAGGGGCCTGGGGGTAATTTTCCTCTGACTGTCCGCTCAAAGATGGGGAGCCGGCATGGGGCCTGGTGGTTATATTGGACATTCACTAGTGATTATTATATATACAAGTTATGATTTGAGACAGTACACGGCATGCTAGGTTTCAGAAAACCTATGTTTATCATGATATATGTGTTTTCATAAAACTTGGGGGTTAGTACTGTTCGTGGCAGGAATTTCCGCTGGGGATGTTTCCTGGCCGACGAGCACACAGCTCCCCTGGAGGTTGGCGCCGGTTGAGGGCTGTTGTCGGGCTTCTGCTTCGTTTCTGGGCGTTGTCGGGCAAGTCTCGTCGGGCAAGACTTTTCGGGCAAGGCTCTTCGGGCAAGGCTGAAAGAGAAGGACAGAGTTAACTTTGAGAGGTGCCTTTGTGGGGCCTTAGGTATAGGCCTTGAGGCTCACAATCAAGGTTAACATTTAGGTGCTCAGGCGTGCCACTGCCATCTTTAGCATGGCAGATGTAAAATGGTTGTCGTTCTTTCATTGTATATATATATATATATATATATATATATATATATATATATATATATCCAAGAAACCTTGTTTAGTTATAACAGGTGCCTTTGTGGGGCCTTAAATGTAGGCCTTGAGGCTTCCCATACATAACTAAACCAGTACTCGAACGCATCATATGTATTCTTGTGATTGTAGGAGTCTTCTAACCATTATATTTCTGATTACCCGAATCTAAGGAATAGAACAAACCCAAATGGGTGCCTTTGTGGGGCCTTAGGTGTAGGCCTTGAGGCTTCCCATCAGAGTTCATTCTTATGCTTAGACTCTTAAGATCGCTGAATAGGATGAATCCAAATGGATGCCTTTGTGGGGCCTTAGGTGTAGGCCTTGAGGCTTTCCATTAGAGTCCATCCCATGCCTAAGCGTTCTATGATAATCATGATATAATAGAAAGAAAACTAGAAGGTAGGTCGATTACTTGCGCCCCAAGTAACTTCGGACTTCTCGTTTATCAAGGATTGTCGTGGATGGGTTAAGTCCACATAAAGTTCTTTTTTATGCCTTGAGGCCAAGGACTTTTAAACTAATCAGATTTACATGCCTACGGGCTTAGGACTTGGATCTAATTTAAGCATTGAAGATATATTTAAATCAGATCCAAGTGTTGAGAAAGCTTGGTCATCGTGATTTTGCTAGAAACAACTTGCATATAACTAAAAACATACAACATATCGCTAGACTTTAAAGAAAGAAAAGACAAAGACAGAACAAAGCAGGTCGGGCAAGATTAAACCTTATCAATTAAGGCTGATCGTCTTGCAGGTCCCTATCTTTGTGGTTCTGTCAAAGGTCTGAAAGCTTAGGTGGAGAGGGGAAAGGAGAATACAAAAGGGTGAATCGATACTACAACAAGTTTGAACAAGGTAGCAGAGCTATTACAAAGTTTAGGAGAAAAGATTATCCCGAGGGGGATGAAAGCTTGGGCTGACTACAGCTTCGTTTTGAAAGGCAAATCTGGCTTTTTGAGCAGAGTTTGTGCTTTTGTTTGTTTGTTTGAGTGTCCTTATTCCTGTCTTCTCTTCCTCATTTTATAGACTACTCGGTTTGGCTTCTGTAGCAACAGCTTTGCCCGAATGCGGTCTGAGGGTGATGACTCATCAGCTTTATTACATGTAATGCCACCATAAAGTACTTTATGGGCTGTGCAGTCTGATCAGTCTACACCACTTGGTCTTTGGGTAGGTAGGCAAGTGGCCTTTGTGAATTGTATCAAGTCAGAAAAGGCCCTTTCCTGCCTTCCCAGGTCTCGGCTGGGCTTTGATCTTCTATTCCTCCAGGCCTCCTTTTGGGCCGACTCCATCTTTGGGCCAAAAATCAAGTTTTAATCCAAACAGTGCCCCCTTCAATTAATGTGAAGGTTGGAATCTCAAGTGTCAACATTGATTGAATACCCGTATGCATGCATATCCGTCCTTGGAAATTGGTGCTTCCGGTGCCCCTTGCTTTTTTCATGACCCTTGAACTGTCCTTTGAGCTCTATAAAATCGAGCTCGGGACTTCTCATACAAAGCCACCAACTTTCCTTTGGCTCTGGCCTTCAACTTCTATCCATCTTGAGGGTTCTTGTTTTCTCTTAGCAACTGAGAAATGGGTTCCTTAGGTTTTGAGTGGAGTTTCCTAAAACTCCCTTTTCGCGAGAAAATGAGGTTTTAACTGATGACTGTTATCTCCAACACCCTTGGTCGACCGCCCCTCTATCTCCAACACCCCTGGTCAGGCGGCTTCCTTCTGATGGTTTGTCCTCCCGCAAGTTGCGGTGATAAATCAGACTTCACCATCACATATGGTGACAGCCCCGTTGGAGGATCCTCTACCAGGCCCATGTTGGCCGCACAACCCGATCACCCGATTGGGTTCCATCCATGAAGACGTCGGGAAACCAGTCGAAGACACCACCATATTCAGAGAGAATTAAATGTAATAGATAGGATTGGAACTCTGTAAATTTCATCAATTTGCCAACATGAAATAAATACTATTTTAGCAATTTCTGTCTTTCTGCCCTCTTTGAATGTTTGATGAACAAAAACACTGCATATGGGATTCCCGAAGCTTGCTTCACTCTGCCCCCTCTTCAATGTAACAATCCCTAACATCCCATAATGTAGGACAATATTTCTTTAAGAATCTAACATTAATGGGATGTTTCTGCCTATTTCCTTCGAGGTCCGCTAGGTAGTATCCTCCTTTATTCAAGACTTGACTAATAATGAAAGGACCTTCCCATGTCGGGCTCCACTTTCCAAAACCCCGAAGCTGAGCTCCCAGAGGGAGGACTGTTTTCCATACTAAATCTCCCTCTTTGAAAGACTTTACCTTCACCTTCTTGTTATAAGCTCAGGCAACAGCTATCTTTCCTTCCTGAATCTGGTTCAAGGCTTCAATTCGGGCTGCATCCAGATCTTCAATACCTTGACACATAGCTTCGATATATTCTGTACTATGTAACCCAAATTGGTTTTGAATTCTTACGGAACTAACGTTGATCTCCATGGGGAGCACTGCATCTTGCCCGAACGTCAAAGCATAAGGAGTTGTGCCGGTCCCCGCTCTTTTGGAAGTCCTGTATGCCCACAACGTGTTCCCCAACATCTCATGCCACTTTTCTGGACTATCTGTCACCATTCTTTTAATAATGTTGACCAAGATCTTGTTGCTAGCTTCGGCCTGCCCATTTGACTGAGGGTAGTACGGACTGGATTGGATCATCTTTATTTTATACTTGCTTGCAAACTCCTCGACTTCTTTTGAAATGAAAGATGGCCCACGGTCCATCACTATAGTATCGGGCACCCCATATCTGTGCAGGATCTTAGTCTCGATAAAATTCTTGACTACGGTGGAAGTTACGGATTTTACTGCTGATGCTTCCACCCACTTGGTGAAGTAATCCGTCGCCACAATTATAAAAGTATGCCCTTTACTGGAAGCTGGATAAATTTGCCCGATGAAGTCCATCGCCCATCCTCGGAACGGCCAAGGCTTGACCACTGGATTCAAAGGTACTGAAGGCACGTGTTGGAGAGGTCCATGCCTCTGACATTCTTCATAACCGCGGGCATAAGACTTGCAGTCTTTTTCCATGTCGGGCCAGAAATAACCGTACCTTCTGAGTAGCCATCTCATCTTTGTCCCCGTTTGATGTGCTCCACATATTCCCTCATGTACTTCGGCCATCACTCTCATGGATTCTTCCTGGCCTAAGCATTTTAACAGTAATCCATCCGGGGTTTTTCTCAGAAGGTTCTTCGTCCATAAGACATATTTGGTTGCTTGCTGTCTATTCTTCTTACTTGTAGGTGAAGAAGGATCCTTCAGGTGATAAATGATGGGTGCCCTCCAATCTTCCATCTTGGCTTCTAGAACCATTACATCCAAACTAAACCCCCGATCCAAGATGGAAGGAAGGTTTCTTGTTTGAATCTCGACATTTACTCCATACTTTCTTTCCTGTATTGGCACTCCTGAGGCGAGTTGCGCCATTTCATTGGCTGCTAAGTTAGATCCCCTAGGAATATGATTGACCGATAGCTCGGATTCCCAGAAACTCAACAATTGTGTTGCTGCCATATAGTACCCCGCCATAGTGATATGTCTGCACTTGAACTCGCCATTTAGCTGGTTTACTACCAACTCTGAATCACCAAAGACTTCTACCTCTGCTGCCCCCAAATCCAACTGGATTTCCAGACCAATAATCAATGCCTCATACTCTGCCCGATTATTAGTATTTTCTTGGTAATCGAGCAGGAATGAGTAATAATGATAAACCCCCTGAGGATTTATAATCACAATCCCAGCTCCTGCAGCCTTCTAAATGTGGGATCCATCGAAATATAGCTTCCAAGGAGTAATCCATAGGCCCGTTACTCTTCTTATCTCTTGCTGGATCCAATCTTCTTTGCCCGAAACATCACTTCTTGGTGGGATCCAAACGCTAGTAACCTCCAAACTTCCTGGGATATTAATTACCTCACTTTGAGGTTCCTGATGCTCGGTCAAGAAATCAGCTATTGCCTGGCCTTTGACTGCCATTTGAGGTACATACTAAAAGCTGAATTCTGACAGTGCTAGAATCCACTTCCTAATCGTTCCTGCTAGCATAGGCTTTGACAACATGTACTTTATCACATCTGTTTTGGCAATGATGTGTACGTGACAAGGTAACATATAATGTCTTAGCTTGCTGGCCGTAAAATATAGAGCCAAACACAATTTCTCCACCGGAGAATATCTTGTTTCTACTTCGGTCAAAATTCTGCTGAGGTAGTATACGGCCTGCTCCTTTCCACCTTCATTATTTTGAGCTAGCAAACTCCCAATTGACTTTTTCGAAGCAGAAATATATAGCTTCAAAGGCTTTCCCCTTTGAGGTGGTACCAGCACTGGTGAAGAAGTTAGGTAGGCCTTGATGCTGTCAAATGCCTGTTGGTGGGTCGGCCCCCACTCGAAATTCTCTTTATCTTTCAACCTTAGTAAAGGAGTCAGCGGTTGGATTTTGCCTGCTAAATTGGCAATGAATCTCCTCAAGAAGTTGATCTTGCCTAGTAGTCTCTGAAGCTGCACTTTGTTGGTGGGTGGAGGTGACTCCAATATTGCTCGAGACTTGTTTTTGTCCACTTCCACACCTCTCTGATGCACCAAGAATCCCAAGAAGTTGCCCGCTCTTACTCCAAATGCACACTTCTTTGGATTCATCTTCAATTTGTGGATCCGCATCCTTATCAATGCTTGCTTGAGATCTACTAGATGCTGTTCTTCTGTTTTAGATTTCACCACGATGTCGTCGATATAGACCTCCATGCTTTGGCCGATTAGATCATGAAAAATGGCATTCATTGCTCTTTGATATGTTGCGCCAGCATTCTTGAGCCCGAATGGCATGACCAGATATTCATATGCCCCCACATGACCAGGACACCTAAAAGCTGTTTTATGAATATCATCTGGAGCCATCTTTATCTGGTTATATCCGGCATTTCCATCCATAAAAGATAAAACTTTATGCTTTGCTACTGCATCTATGGACAAATCAGCCATAGGCTTGGGGTACTCATCTTTTGGTGTAGCGCCATTAATATTTCTGTAATCAACACAACATCGTACTGCTTTTGTTACAGCTTTTAAAATGGGTACGATGTTGGCTAACCACTTCACATATTTGGCTGGTCTGATAAAGCCAGCTTTCACTAGCCTCTCAATCTTTTCTTTGACCTTTTCTTCTATCTCCTTTGACATCCTCCGTGGTGCTTGCTTGACCGGTTTATATCCTTCCTTGATGGGCATTCTATGTTCCACCAAGGTTGGATCTAACCCTGGCATCTCGGTGTAATGCCAAGCAAAACAGTCTTTGAATTCTTGCAGGAGACAAATAATCCTGGCCCGATCCTTGGCCCCTAATAAACCACTGATCTGTATTGGTCTTGGATCATTCTCTGTGCCTAGATCAATAACTTCCAAAGGATCCTGAACTTCGGGTGATGGTTTATCAGGTTCTGCACATAAAAATTCGACCAATTCTGGGCTCTCAGGCAAGTCGTCTGGCCCATCTAGATCATATATGCACTCGGCCATCTGAATAGCCTTATCCAGTTCTTCACTGCAAGATTCCTCTTCATTTTCATGCTGGCTGGTCGAAGCTTCTTCCTGCCATTCTTGCTCTTCCTGCTCCCTCTCTTGTCTTCTTCCTTTCCCATATACCAACAGCATTTTAATCAGGGATCTGATTGCCATGACCTGATCTTTCTTCTTTTGTTCAGTCATTGATGGTGTAGGGAAATTGGTATGAGACAGGGTCTATCCCACTCCTCCTTAGTAAGGAGCATTCCTTGTTCCAAAAGCTTTTGGGCCGTCACCTTGGTAGGGCGGCCGTTCTTATCAGCTCCTGAACATTTCAAGATTCCTACGTTGGGATTGTAGAAACCTGCTTCCGCAACATTGGCCGAGGGGAGGAACGGCCGTGTTTCGGCCTCTACTATCTCCCAAAAGCCTGGTCCTTCAACACCCGCCTCATGATATACCGCCACTTGTTGATGAAGAGTGGAAGGTATGGCTAAACTTTGATGGATCCAATCTCTTCCGAGTAAGGCTCCGTAAGTAGAGGTGCAGTCCACCACAAAGAATGCCAGCATTATCTTTTTGGATCCCAAGTCCACCTCCAAAGGTAATATGCCATGAGTCTTAGTGATGGCACCTGAGAAGCTAGAGACCGTAAGGTCCGTGGGAATAAGATCTTCCGTACCTCTCCCCATCTTCCTCATCTGCTTGGTCGGTAACACGTTAACCGCTGCTCCTCCATCAATCAAAATTCTTTTGAAGGGCACACCTTCTAGGTGAGCTGAAACATATATAGGCTTCAGATGGTTGGCCAACGAAATACTCGGACGGCTAAACACCATCTTATTTGTGTAAATCCTTAGAGGACCACCTTTGGATGTTTCTGAGGGCTCAGCTTTGCCCAAGTCTTCTTCTTCCGCTATATCCACATTCACTTGTGCCATCATTTGCTCTGTTGTTAAGTAATCACCCTCCATAGTAGTAGGTTGATCAGGTCTGGCACCAAAAGTGGCGGATAATATATACGCCATGTTGATGTGGAAATTACTGGGCTCGAGTACATCCTCCTTCTTGCTCCCAATATGGTCCATGAATTCATCTAACCAGGCCATCGCATCGGCTGGAAGCAGAGGTTCTGGTATCCCCTCCTGTTGTAGTTGACCCATGCCCTCGTACAGAGCTTGTTTTGGAACTTCACCAAAGGGATCCACCAATGGCAGAGAAAGTGGTCTTGCAACGGTTCCCATGTGAATAGGCTCCGGCTTCCATCCAGGAGTTGGTACCATGATCGGATCTTCTTGAGCTCTTCTCAAGATCCTATACTTCCCAGGATGTTGGCTCTGCGGCACATGATCCCCCACCCCTTCTGCTTTGCTGTTGGCTTTCTCTACCTCCTTCTTATTTCGCCAATGGAGCTGGCTACTACCTCCAGATGTTGCTCTTTCCATCTTTTGAGTTTTTGAGGTTTCAGAGGTAGTGGGGGTTTTTAAGGAATTCATGTAGGCCTTGTGCTGCCTTTGAACCCTCCTGATCATAGAGGCTCCCATTGGTTTGGTAGGCTGTTCGTTCTTTCCGACTACATACCATTTCCGCCCGAGGTGGGCAGAATTCCCTTTTCTGTCGGGATTAGCTATCCCATCAGTTCTCTTGACTTTCCTCCTCATCTGGCCATTCTGAGGATGATCTGCACCTCTTTGGATTGTGGCCTCCATTTTTTCTGCCTCGTCAGAAGCTTCATGGTTTCGAAACACTTCTGACAAAGCCTTGGGCTGGGAATCACCTTCCAAGCGTTGAAAAACACTTCGGGAGGTGTCCTTCCTTGTTGCCTGCTTATTTCTCTCGCAGGCCTCTCTTCTTGCATCTTCTTCCTTCCTCTTGATTAACTCGTGATCAATGAGGACTCCAGCCGAAGGAATCTCGAGCTCACACTCACACTGGCATTTACTGCACATAACCATCCCCTTGATTATGGCAGCCTTTGGATACACGGGTAGTTTGTTTATTTTCTCCGTAGGTTTCTTGGCCAGTCTTTCTTCTTCTTCCCTTGTAATCTTCCCTTTTCCCTTCTCCGCCCATGTTATATTCAGCATATTTATAGGGGCCTCTGGAAGGGGACATGCAGGGTTGATTATCACGTCCATCCCGTCTGGCTGGTTGTTTTTACGTCTTTTTCCTCTGGGAGGAACTACATCAATATCACTTCTAGAGCTCGTGGAGGCTTTCTCCAAGCGTTGCAACATTTGGAATAACGTGTTCTGCAAGTCTTCTGGCATATCCGTTTCTCTATCTTCTGATTGGTAAGTCCCACCGAGCGTGCCAAAACATTGTTCGTGGCAGGAATTTCCGCTGGGGATGTTTCCTGGCCGACGATCACACAGCTCCCCTGGAGGTTGGCGCCGGTTGAGGGCTGCTGTCGGGCTTCTGCTTCGTTTCTGGGCGTTGTCGGGCAAGTCTCGTCGGGCAAGACTTTTCGGGCAAGGCTCTTCAGGCAAGGCTCTTCGGGCAAGGCTGAAAGAGAAGGACAAAGTTAACTTTGAGAGGTGCCTTTGTGGGGCCTTAGGTATAGGCCTTGAGGCTCACAATCAAGGTTAACATTTAGGTGCTCAGGCGTGCCACTGCCATCTTTAGCATGGCAGATGTAAAATGGTTGTCGTTCTTTCATTGTATATATATATATATATGTATCCAAGAAACCGTGTTTAGTTATAACAGGTGCCTTTGTAGGGCCTTAAATGTAGGCCTTGAGGCTTCCCATACATAACTAAACCAATACTCGAACGCATCATATGTATTCTTGTGATTGTAGGAGTCTTCTAACCATTATATTTCTGATTACCCGAATCCAAGGAATAGAACGAACCCAAATGGGTGCCTTTGTGGGGCCTTAAGTGTAGGCCCTGAGGCTTCCCATCAGAGTTCATTCTTATGCTTAGACTCTTAAGATCGCTGAATAGGATGAATCCAAATGGATGCCTTTGTGGGGCCTTAGGTGTAGGCCTTGAGGCTTTCCATTAGAGTCCATCCCATGCCTAAGCGTTCTATGATAATCATGATATAATAGAAAGAAAACTAGAAGGTAGGTCGATTACTTGCGCCCCCAGTAACTTCGGACTTCTCGTTTATCAAGGATTGTCGTGGATGGGTTAAGTCCACATAAAGTTCTTTTTTATGCCTTGAGGCCAAGGACTTTTAAACTAATCAGATTTACATGCCTGCGGGCTTAGGACTTGGATCTAATTTAAGCATTGAAGATATATTTAAATCAGATCCAAGTGTTGAGAAAGCTTTGTCATCGTGATTTTGCTAGAAACAACTTGCATATAACTAAAAACATACAACATATCGCTAGACTTTAAAGAAAGAAAAGACAAAGACAGAACAAAGCAGGTCGGGCAAGATTAAACCTTATCAATTAAGGCTGATCGTCTTGCAGGTCCTTATCTTTGTGGTTCTGTCAAAGGTCTGAAAGCTTAGGTGGAGAGGGGAAAGGAGAATACAAAAGGGTGAATCGATACTACAACAAGTTTGAACAAGGTAGCAGAGCTATTACAAAGTTTAGGAGAAAAGATTATCCCGAGGGGGATGAAAGCTTGGGCTGACTACAGCTTCGTTTTGAAAGGCAAATCTGGCTTTTTGAGCAGAGTTTGTGCTTTTGTTTGTTTGTTTGAGTGTCCTTATTCCTGTCTTCTCTTCCTCCTTTTATAGACTACTCGGTTTGGCTCTTGTAGCAACAGCTTTGCCCGAATGCGGTCTGAGGGTGATGACTCATCAGCTTTATTACATGTAATGCCACCATAAAGTACTTTATGGGCTGTGCAGTCTGATCAGTCTACACCACTTGGTCCTTGGGTAGGTAGGCAAGTGGCCTTTGTGAATTGTATCAAGTCAGAAAAGGCCCTTTCCTGCCTTCCCAGGTCTCGGCTGGGCTTTGATCTTCTATTCCTCCAGGCCTCCTTTTGGGCCGACTCCATCTTTGGGCCAAAAATCAAGTTTTAATCCAAACAAGTACGTTGATAACTGTTTTACTATATATATATCAAATTGGTCCACTCATGTTTGTTTTGCGCCCCCTTCAGGACTTAGAATCGAGGCATACAATCCCGGCGTCAAGGCACTTCCGCATCGGCATCTTCGAGTCCTCTCGGTGTAGGACTCATTCTTTTATTCATTCAATCTTATATTAGTTCTTTTAGTGGTCTAGTTAGTTGTATGCTCTGAACACGTTTCTTAAATGCATATTCTTTATTCCTTTATATTTATAAGTCTTATTTATTTCTTAATCTCAGCATTTGCATTCAATAAATGGCTTTCGTAACCCTCGGGTGTCGGTCAGCACGTGCTTACCCTGGTGTTCGGGGAATATCGAAGTCGGGGCGTGTCACTTTCACTTGACAGGCATGATCATCTCCCGCCTCAGGGCCCTAAAACTCAACGACCTGGTGCTTCTTCGCCGGCATGCTTAGCTTGTAGCTTCGGCACTGTGGGTCGTTAAAGTAGTGCAGCCACCAACCTACATCAATGTAAAATATATCAGAGCCTTTATTCTTTCTTCCTAAATCTGTTACGTTATATCCGGTTGCACTGCTCTAGATTAGCACTAATTAAACATTTTGATCCAAACCAAATCCCGGAAATTCACTAAAAAAACATATATAGAATTTCATAGCTGTCTAGTTAGAACAACAAAAAAGCCTTACCCACCAAGTGAAATCGGCTGTATGAATCATAAAACGCCACTACGCTTGTTTTTTGCGCCAAGTCTTATGAAAGCTGCCCAGTTAAAGACCAAATAATTAAGGGGCATTTTAATATAGATGCCTCAAATTTGAATTTTTTTAATCAAACATCTATAACTTTTAAACTTTTGATCAAACATATCTAAAATGAGGCATCTAATTCTAATTAACTGAATAATTAATCTAGACTAATGTTGCCTTGAAAGCTCAAGTATAAAGTTTCTGTACTAGTTTAAACAAAATTGTATAAAATTCCTCCGATCTAATTTTGCAAAGCAAACTGACCTTGTCAAAGTCTTCCAGCTACCGATGAGGTACTGCCAAAACAGATGCCGTACGTTAAATCCTCGCCGGCCAGACTTTTTCGATATTTTTCAGTTTGTTTAACATCTTAACAGATGGGAATCTTTCTTCTTTCCCTCTGTAAAACAAGAGTGTATTATCCTAATACATCGTCTTTGTATATAATAACTAATTACTTAATGATTTTTAAGTAAAATACTAAAATGTCATTGTATATCTTTGAGATGCTGCACGCTGGTTTCGTACTCATCTGAATTGTATTACATATCACATTCTTCAGATTGACCTCGACCTCGAGCAAGTCTTTCATTCAGAAATCCAAAGATGCAATCGATGGTCTTTTTTTTAATTCTTTGATTGCAGATTATTTTTTCTTCCTTCTAATATCTTTGCAAGAGTTTCGTTCTAGTTACTAGCTAAACGGAAGTTACAATGTTTCAAAGCATTCTAGCAAGTTTCATCCTCATTGTCATTAGTTTTTTGACCCGGCAACGTTGACTTTGACCGTTAACTTTTCAAGTTTTTGTCCGAGACCTCTCTTAGTCTAATTTCGACGTTTTGGACCCGTTTCTGAAGTCCGTTTTCCCAAATTAAGTCGTTTGAGTAGAATTTGACTTAATGCACCCTTTTATGTGATTAGGTGCTTTGATTAAGACATTTCTGTCTTCGCTAGCAGCGCGGCTTCGACTGCTAAGTACTGTGAGTGGACCCTTTCAAAAATGCATGTTTTGATAGTAGAAATGCACACATGAAAAACATGATTTAATGATTACGTTTTATGAAATGCTTTGAGATAACATGCCTACTGAGGCTAGATTGAATTATTACTATTTTCCTATAACTCGTGTTCTTATAGAATATCTTTGCAAGAGTTTCGTTCTAGTTACTAGCTAAACAGAAGTTACAATGTTTCAAAGCATTCTAGCAAGTTTCATCCTCATTGTCATTAGTTTTTTGACCCGTCAACGTTGACTTTGACCGTTGACTTTTCAAGTTTTCGTCCGAGACCTCTCCTAGTCTAATTTCGACGTTCTGGACCTGTTTCTGAAGTCCGTTTTCCCAAATTAAGTCGAGCAAGTCTTTCATTCAGAAATCCAAAGATGCAATCGATGGACTTTTTTTAATTCTTTGATTGCAGATTATTTTTTCTTCCTTCTAATATCTTTGCAAGAGTTTCGTTCTAGTTACTAGCTAAACGGAAGTTACAATGTTTCAAAGCATTCTAGCAAGTTTCATCCTCATTGTCATTAGTTTTTTGGCTCCCCTTGCACATCCGCTGTCCTTCAAAATAACGCAATTCGACCAAACTACAAAGAACATATCTTATGAAGGTGATGCCTCGCGGGTATCCAGAGCAATTCAACTCAACGAAAAAAGTTCATGGATGGTTGGGCGGGCTACGTACACTCTCCACCTGTGGGACTCTAGTACAGGATCACTGGCAGATTTCACTACTCATTTCACTTTCATTGTCGACACTGGTAACAAGAGCGACTTTAGTGACGGATTTGCCTTTTTCCTTGGTCCTGTTGGCCATCCAATCCCAGTAAACTCCGCCGGCTCTCTACTCGGATTATTCAACAGCACCGATGAAAGCAATAAACAAATTGTAGCTGTTGAGTTTGACACTTTCGCAAACGAAGCCTTTGATCCGCAAAAGTGGCATGTCGGGATAAACATAAACAGTATCAACTCCGTAGATACTGCCAGTTGGAAAAATGTTAGCAGCAACAGCGGGAAGCTGGGACATGCATTGATAACTTACAATGCCACTTCCAAAAACCTTAGTGTGTTTTGGACGTATGACGAAAACCCTGTTTTTGTGAACAACTCTTCTCTTTCTCACCAGATTGACTTACGAGAGGTTCTCCTCGAAAAGGTTACAATAGGATTTTCAGCTTCTACCGGAGTGTTCCCAGAACGACATCTCATATATTCTTGGGAATTCAGTTCAAGCTTGAATTTTACTAGCAAACAGAACGAAAGAAAAAGGGACAAGAGATTCTTGATAGTGGCGGTTGCAGTTTCTTTTTTCGTTTTGATGTTTTGTGTGGCCATATGCTGGTTGGTGATCAAGAAGAAGCGCGTATATAGGACCGACACACCCTCGGTGAATACGAATCTTGAGGGACTGTCATTTCCGAAACGATTTGCTTACAAAGAATTAGCTGCAGCCACCAACGGCTTTGCTAACGATGTGAGGCTAGGCCAAGGAGGTTCGGGACAAGTTTACAAAGGAATGTTAAAAGACCTTGGATGCGCAGTTGCGGTGAAGAGGATCTTCGCAGAATCAGAGCATGACGAGAAAATATTCGTCAATGAAGTCAAAATACTAAGCCGATTGATTCACAGGAACCTGGTGCAGTTCATTGGATGGTGTCATGAGCAAGGCGAATGCTTACTTGTTTACGCATACATGCCTAATGGCAGCCTTGACACGCATCTATTCGGCCATAGAGCAGTACTGCAATGGGATTTTCGGTTTAAGATTGCTTTAGGCTTGGCCTCGGCTCTTCATTATCTACACGAAGATGTGGAGCAGTGTGTCCTTCACAGGGATATCAAATCAGCTAATGTGTTTGTTGGAAGAATGCATGCAAGTCATATCTTGTGTTAAAATGCATGCATGAAATAAACATGTTGGATGACTAGTGAAGTTAGGCTAGTCAACATTCTTTGTGTAAATTAGGCAAGTTAGGCAAGTTAGGAAATTAGGCATGTTAGGCAAGTTAGGCAAGTTAGGCTTATGTCTACTTTCTTTTCCTATATATATGTTTCATTTGTAATTGTTTCTTCATGAAATACACATCAAAAATTCTACATGGTATCAGAGCAGGTTCATTTGTAACCTGTCTCTGCCATTCTTGCTGCTGCAATTTTTTCTTTCTTTCAAAGTCTAAGTCATGACTGAAGAAAGTTCTGTGAACCATGATGAGGAAACCCGGCACAATCTCTCTCCAAACTTCTCAGACGTTGAGGTTAACACCAATCAACGTTTGTGTTCAGTTCTCTTGAACGAGTTCAATTATCTTCCTTGGTCCCGAGCTGTTTCACTAGCTCTCGGAGGCAAAGGGAAGTTAGGGTTTGTAAATGGAAGCGTGGAAGCTCCAGACAGTTCTTCCTCTACATACAATGCATGGCTCTGCAAAGATCAACTTGTCATGTCCTTGCTGCTCAACATCATGGAGAAACATGTTGCTGAAATTTTTAGCTACTCCAATTCCGCACATGATCTTTGGAAAGCTTTGCAGGATATGTATGGAAATCAAAACAACTATGCACGGGTCTTCCAATTAAAGAAGGACATTGCCAGTGCTCAACAAGAAGGGAAAGCATTTGTTCAACACCTTGGGAGCCTCAAAGCCATGTGGAATGAGTTGGATGTATATCTCCCTCATACCACAGATCCTACCATTCTCCTAAAACGAGCTGAGGAAGACAAAATTTATCAGCTGTTAGGGAGTTTGAGCTCTGGGTACGAGGACCTAAGGAGTCACATCTTGATGAGTCAAGACCTGCCTACCTTCAACAATGTTTGTGCAACTATCCAACGAGAAGAAGCAAGGAAGAAGGTTATGAATGTTGATCACAATCCTAGATTAACGGAGACTCGGGCATATGCATCAAAGTACAAGAACTCAGAAGCCAAGGTATACAAGGGAAGAAACACACATCTAAAATGCAAATATTGCAATGGTGTTGGTCATGAGGAAGACAAGTGTTGGGAACTTCATCCTGAACTCAAGCCTAAGTTCAGCAAAGATGGAAGGATGATACCAAGGTCCTCACAGCAATTTCAACCTCATTTCAAGGCACAACTTGCTAATGCTCACGCTCCTACTATCTCACAAGGATCCATGGAGTTCACTGCCAATCCATTGTCATTGATCAATGAATTTGCAGCTTACCTACAAAGTAAGGGGCACAGAGGAGGCTCACATGGTCAAGGCAATGAAGAGGGTAGTCACACAGCTATGTTGGGACAATTTGCCGGATTTCTTGCTGGAAATGAGAAAGTTCCAAAGGGAGAAGCATCAGGTATACTCAAAGCCTTTACTACTGCCCTATTAACTAGTACTGAAATTGATTGTTGGATAATTGATTCAGGCGCCACAGATCATATGACAAACAAAGTTACAAATTTACATCATTTTAAAAAATTTTCAAGCCCCTCACATGTGTCTGTTGCAAATGGAAAAAATGTCTTAGTTTTGGGAAAAGGAGAAATAAACTTACTCTCTCAAAAAACACCTTCCACTGCCCTCTATGTACCAACCTTTCCCTTTCAACTTTTGTCAATTGGAAAGATCACCAACACCCTAAACTGCCGTGCTATTTTCTCACCAAATAAAGTAATGTTTCAGGATGTTCTCACCATGAAGATGATTGGTGAAGGGGTCTTCATAAATGGACTTTACTACCTGTGCAAGAATGCATGTTTCACTCAAGCTCTTCAAGCTCAATCGAAGTCCATAGATGAAAACCAACTTTGGCATAGGAGATTAGCTCACCCCTCTGAACTTGTCTTGTCGAAACTGTTTCCAAATTTTTGTAACCCCTATCCTACTTGTGATACTTGTCAATTTTCTAAGTTTACTAGGCTACCTTTTGGTAATTCAATGTCTAGGACAAGTAAACCTTTTGAAATGGTACACACCGATGTATGGGGACCTGCAACTGAATCAATGGAAGGTTTTAAATATTTTGTTCTATTTGTTGATGATTTCTCTCGAACAAGTTTTCTATATCTTATGAAATCAAAAAGTGAAGTCCCTACCATTTTCAAAGACTTTCACATGCATGTTAAAACACAATTTCAATCAAACATTAAGGTTTTAAGGTCAGATAATGGCACTGAATTTCTATCCAACAACATGCTTCAATACATAAGTTCTCAAGGTATCATACATCAAACCAGCTGTGTGGGGACTCCCCAACAAAATGGAGTAGCCGAGAGGAAAAATAGAGATCTCTTGGAAAAAACTCGTGCTCTCATGATTCACATGCACGTTCCAAAGAAATTTTGGTCGTTTGCCATCCTTACTGCCACTTATCTCATCAATCGACTTCCAAGTCGTGTGCTAGGGTTTAAATCTCCATATGAAGTTCTCAAGGGGAGGAAAATAGATTTGACACATCTCAAGGTGTTTGGTTGTGTGTGTTTTGTTCACATCCAAACCTTGAACCGTGACAAACTAGATGCCAGGGCAACCAAGTGTGTGTTTATGGGATACTCGACCACTCAAAAGGGATACAAGTGCTTCAATCCAGTCACTAAGAAGTGCACAGTTTCAAGAGATGTGAAGTTCGAAGAAGACTATCCCTATTTTACAAGTCAGGGGGAGGATTTAGTTGACATGTTCCCACTCCCTCAAAACTTTAATTATCCGATGTTGGAAAAGAGATCAGTCATTGTAAGTCCAGATTGTGAAGAAGTTCAAACTGACCAAATTACTGCCAGTGAGAGTGAAGACGAGCCCTACTCTGATCCTTCTCCGCCCTCTACAGAGTCTCAGGTGATTAAAAGAAATCCTCCTCGAATCAGAAAACCTCCAGCTAGGTTGCAGGACTATGTTACATATGCCTCACGACATCCAATCAATGAATGTATCAGCTTTAGTAAGTTCTCAACATCTCATGCTGCATTTCTCAGTGAAATTGATAAGCACTATGAACCAAGAAGCTTTCAAGAAGCTTCTCTTCTCCCACAATGGAACCAAGCCATGAAAGAAGAGATTCGTGCACTGGAAGAGAATTGCACCTGGAGCCTAGTTCAACTACCACCAGGAAAAAAGGCTGTTGGAAGTCGTTGGATTTACAAGACTAAATTCAAAGCTGATGGATCTATCGAGAGACACAAGGCTAGACTTGTTGCTCGAGGTTTCACCCAAACCTTTGGTGTAGATTATAAGGAAACATTCGCACCGGTGGCCAAGATGAACTCAGTCAGGGTTTTACTGTCAGTTGCAATCAATTGTGGATGGTCACTCTACCAAATGGACGTGAAGAATGCTTTCCTTCACGGCGAGCTGCAGGAAGAAGTGTATATGCAACCTCCTCCAGGCTATGATGGTATTAAAGGCAACATGGTTTGTAAATTGCACAAGGCAATATACGGATTGAAACAATCACCAAGAGCTTGGTATGCCAAGCTCAGTTCTGTTCTGGAAAAGGCTGGATTCATGCGAAGTAATGCTGATTCTTCGTTATTTGTAAGAACTGGCACCAGGGGGAAGTTGGTGGTCCTCGTCTATGTTGATGATCTTATCATCACTGGAGATAATACCGTGGAGATTGAGGCACTAAAACTCTCACTACATCAAGCTTTCGCTATCAAAGATTTGGGGAGGTTAAAATATTTTTTGGGGATCGAAATGGCAACATCTTCAAAAGGACTGTTTCTACATCAACGGAAATATGTATTGGACCTCCTTCAAGAAGCAAAAATGCTTGACTGCAAGCCTGCTATCACTCCCGTTGATTGTAAACTGAAGCTCAGCATAGATGGAGAAGCCATGCATGATGTAAGCTACTATCAACGATTAGTAGGCAAGCTCATATACCTCACTATCACTCGTCCAGATATCACATATGCAGTGAGCTTGGCTAGTCAGTTCATGCACTCTCCCACTGTTGATCACCTTAACCTTGTTAAGAGAATCCTTCGTTATCTTAAGGGTTCAATTGGGCAAGGAATTACAATGCATAACAATCAGTCCACTGTCATTAGTGGCTACACAGATGCAGACTGGGCAGGTAATGCAATTGATAGGAAATCAATCACAGGCTATTGTACATTTGTTGGTGGAAACCTTGTCACATGGAAGAGTAAGAAGCAACAGGTAATTGCTTGTTCCAGCGCAGAGGCTGAGTATCGAGCCATGGCAGCCACTGCGTGTGAACTCATTTGGCTTAAAGGGCTTCTTTCAGACTTAGGGTTTCCTAGTTCTACTCCTATAACGCTTATGTGTGATAATCAGGCAGCCATGCACATTGCTGCCAATCCTGTGTTCCATGAAAGAACCAAACATATTGAAGTGGATTGTCATTTCATCCGAGCTCAAGTTCAAACGCAAATCATCCGGACCATGTTCACACGAAGCCATGATCAACTAGCAGATCTTTTTACAAAGGCACTAGCATCATCTCAGTTTCATCGGTTATTGGGCAAGCTTGGCTCAGTGAATCCCTTCGACCCAGCTTGAGGGGGAGTGTTGGAAGAATGCATGCAAGTCATATCTTGTGTTAAAATGCATGCATGAAATAAACATGTTGGATGACTAGTGAAGTTAGGCTAGTCAACATTCTTTGTGTAAATTAGGCAAGTTAGGCAAGTTAGGAAATTAGGCATGTTAGGCAAGTTAGGCAAGTTAGGCTTATGTCTACTTTCTTTTCCTATATATATGTTTCATTTGTAATTGTTTCTTCATGAAATACACATCAAAAATTCTACAGTGTTGTTGGATGCCGAATTCAGCACAAAGCTTGGTGATTTTGGGATTGCGAAGCTCATGGATCCGCGGTTCAGGACTCAAACAACAGGGGTGGTAGGGACTTTCGGGTACATGGCCCCCGAATATGAGAAGGGAGGGAGGGCAAGTAAAGAATCCGACATGTTTAGCTTTGGAGTTGTGGCCTTGGAACTTGCATGCGGTAGGAGGACTTTCCATGACGGAGAACTTGACGTGCCGCTTGTGAGTTGGGTTTGGCAACTCTACCTTGCCGGAAATCTGCTCTACGCAGCTGATGAAAGGTTAGATTCGAACTTCGACATAAATGAAATGGAATGCTTGTTAATTGTGGGATTATGGTGCACTAATCCCGACAATAAGGAAAGGCCGAAAGCTGGACAAGTGATGAATGTTCTTCAGCTTGAAGCGCCATTGCCGGATCTTCAGCACGACATGCATGATCTTCCGCTGCCTCAGCTTCAGTAAAATGGCGATTCCTCTCACGTGATCCTTTCATATATGATCTGATTTCACCATGTCATCGCTTCCGAGCTACTATATTATATTTTTAATCTCTCTATTTGTATGCATGTATGAGTATTGTGTTTTAAGATTTCTTTCACGAAATTAGATTTTTTTTGTATAACTTTCCAACTGATATTCATGTTCCATCGATCCATTCATCACTTCCCAGCTCCCCCGACACGAATAGTTTAGGTCATTGAATCAAATTATCCGCTAATCTTTAGGGAAGAAAAATATCATTAGATAAAGAGCCAATTTAATATTTTTTGTCGTACTATTCATTGATTTTGCATACGAGAGTCACTAATTACAATTATTAACGAACTGCTTTATCGCAGTGGCAAAAAACAATAATGCATATGCACACTGGTGCCACTAATCCCCCTCCCTTCTTCATTTAACAATTTAATCGATTTGTTAAAAAAAAGAATTATTCCTTATCGAGATAGTAATGGATAGTTGTTAGATTACATCCAATCTCGACAATAAAAGAAAACAAGCTAATACATCATTCAACTCCGGCACACCGAAAGAAACTTTATTCATCTTCGAGAAAATGATGGTGTTTTATTGTAGTGGCGAAAAGCGATAACACATATGCACCCTAGTACGGTTCGATCCCCAACGATCCTCCTACCCTTTGAAATTTAACAATTTAACCGATGAATGTTATCGTTTGTTTATTCATCATCGGGACAGTAACGGATAGTAGTTAGAGTACATTCAACCTTGATAATAATAGAAAACAACCCTCTGACATTTACCAATTTAACTGAGAAAATTATCGTTTGTCGAAAAAACAAAAATTATTCATCATCATCGAGACACTAACGGATAGTTGTTAAATTACATCATAGAAAACAAGTGAATACATAATTCAACTCCATCGCACCAAAGAAGCCGGCCTAATATTATAATGGGGGAGTATGTCTTGTTCCTTTTTTTTTCACTCGTTAAGTGACTTTGAATTGGTCGGTCTCTTTTAGTTGAATTGGTCGGTCTTTGGAGTTGAATATCCTCCTAAACTATTTAATTAAGATTCTAGAGGCTCGCACGCATCGACTTTTAGGATAAGCTGCATCGTCACTATTGTTCTTTTCCTTTTTTGTATAGTAAATAAAATAAATTAACTGTCGCTATTTTTGTTTGCAGATTACTCTTTTTTTTTTCTTTTTTTTTTTACAAACGATATTAGAACGACAAATTCACTTAAAGTAAGAGGAGAATATGATATTCGAGTATGAAGATAAGAGTAAACAAGGTCGGCCAAGGTCATGGACAGAGCCAATGAAGGCTCACTAGGGGTAGATGTCCCCACTCAAGTAATTCGTTTATTAAGTTGCTGACTAGAGTTATATAATATACACGTACTATTCATTGATTTTGCATACGAGAGTCACTAATTACAATTATTAACAAACTGCTTTATCGCAGTGGCCAAAAACAATAATGCCTATGCACACTGGTGCCACTGATCCCCCTCCCTTCTTCATTTAACAATTTAATCGATTTGTTAAAAAAAAAAATTATTCCTTATCGAGATAGTAATAGATAGTTATTAGATTACATCCAATCTCGACAATAAAAGAAAACAAGCGAATACATCAATCAACTCCGGCACACCAAAAGAAACTTTATTCATCTTCGAGAAAATGATGGTGTTTTATTGTAGTGGCGAAAAGCGATAACACATATGCACCCTAGTGCGGTTTGATCCCCAACGATCCTCCTACCCTTTGAAATTTAACAATTTAACCAATGAATGTTATCGTTTGTTTATTCATCATCGGGACAGTAACGGATAGTAGTTAGAGTACATTCAACCTTGATAATAATAGAAAACAACCCTCTGACATTTACCAATTTAACTGAGAAAATTATCGTTTGTCGAAAAAACAAAAATTATTCATCATCATCGAGACACTAACGGATAGTTGTTAAATTACATCATAGAAAACAAGTGAATACATAATTCAACTCCATCGCACCAAAGAAGCCGGCCTAATATTATAATGGGGGAGTATGTCTTGTTCCTTTTTTTTTTCACTCGTTAAGTGACTTTGAATTGGTCGGTCTCTTTTAGTTGAATTGGTCGGTCTTTGGAGTTGAATATCCTCCTAAACTATTTAATTAAGATTCTAGAGGCTTGCACGCATCGACTTTTGGGGTAAGCTGCATCGTCACTATTGTTCTTTTCCTTTTTTGTATAGTAAATAAAATAAATTAACTGTCGCTATTTTTGTTTGCAGATTACTCTTTTTTTTTCTTTTTTCTTTTTACAAACGATATTAGAACGACAAATTCACTTAAAGTAAGAGGAGAATATGATATTCGAGTATGAAGATAAGAGTAAACAAGGTCGGCCAAGGTCATGGACAGAGCCAATGAAGGCTCACTGGGGGTAGATGTCCCCACTCAAGTAATTCGTTTATTAAGTTGCTGACTAGAGTTATATAATATACACGTGTTATCTTTGAAGAAAATATATGTATCTAATATCCAACATAGCTTCATATCACTTATACTCCATGTCAAATATTATATGAGCAAAAGTGCTCTTACTCATGTCATTCAACCTGAAAAACTCACTCCCGCCTATTATGTATTAATATTTTTCACACCACTTTTCCACTTTCCACTACTATATTGAAATTTTTGTAACATGGAATTGTGATACATCATCATTTGAAAGCATCTCTATTATCATATTGAGTATAAGTCATACTATAATAAGGTTTTCTTAGTTGATTTTCGGATACCCACACTAAAAGAAATTTGTAGCTCCGTCCCTGCCAAGGTTCAACCAATAAGAGATAAGACGGCTTTAATTAGTGCATAAGACTATTTAATCAGTCAATAAGTGTATACCACTTATCATATTCCTCGTATTTTTCTTTGCTGTTTCAAAGTTGTTTAGGCCTTTTTCTGCAGTTCTCTTTTTTACTGAAACTTTGCACCTATTTCATCCTAAACTATCAGACAATGATCTTTCACTACTCAAACAAGCGCTACATTTTTAGTGTCTTCTTCCTTTCCATCCATCTTTTCGCTCCCTTTGCCAATCCACTTTCCTTCAGCTTCCCACAATTCGACTCTGGCTCAAATAAAATACACTACGCGGGCGATGCCCGTCTCTCCTACACAAAGATCGAACTCAACCAGCAGCTGGGGTCACCCTGTGTCGGGCGAGCTACGTATTCAGAGCCTCTGCAGTTATGGGACTCTACTACGAGCTTGCTCGCAGACTTCGCCACTCATTTCACGTTTACTGTCAATTTTGGCGACAGTCCGTACATTGGCGACGGTTTTGCCTTTTTTCTTGCACCCGTTGGCTATCCTATTCCGCCCAACTCCCACAGCGGTAATCTAGGATTGTTCAACAAAACAACTAATCTTGTAGTGTCACAAAACCATATTGTAGCTGTTGAGTTTGATAACTTCAAAAACGAGCAGTGGGATCCACCTGCGCCCCACGTGGGGATCAACGTGAATCAGATTTCCTCCACGGTTAGTGGCAGTTGGGATCTTAGAAGCAAAAGTGAGAACGTTGGTCATGCATGGATAACTTACAATGCTTCCTCCAACAACCTCAGTGTGTTTTGGACATACGACGTAAGCCCTGTTTTTGTGGACAACTCTTCTCTTTTTTCTGTCATTGACTTGCGAAAGGTTCTCCCCGAGCAGGTTACAATTGGGTTTTCTGCTTCTGCTGTTCAGAAGCAGCGGCATGTTATAAGATCATGGGAATTCAATTCCAGTTTGGATTCTGTTGAGGTAGCCATCAAACAGAAGGAAAAGAAAACGAAGAAGGCAATCTTGATCACGGCAGTTGTAGCTTCTTCTTTCGTTTTGATGCTTGGTGTAGCCATTTGCTGTTTCTGTTTGTTGGTGGTTAAGAAGCGAAGAAATCGGAATGATGGACATGCAAAGCACTCGAATGATTTGAATCTTGAGAAACTGGCATTTCCGAAACGGTTTTCTTACAAAGAATTAGTTGCAGCAACCAATGGCTTTGAGGACGATAGAAAGCTAGGCCAAGGAGGGTCAGGACAAGTTTATGAAGGAATATTACAAGATCTTGGATGTGCGGTTGCTGTGAAGAGAATCTTTGCCAAGATTAAGAACCATGAGAAAATCTTCACCACTGAAGTAAAAATAATATGTCGTTTGATGCACAAGAATCTGGTGCAATTCATTGGATGGTGTCACGAGGAAGGCAAATGCTTACTTGTTTATTCGTACATGCCTAATGGCAGCCTTGACATGCATCTATTTGGCCCTAGAACAACCCTGCAATGGAGTTTCAGATATAAAATAGCTTTAGGCTTGGCCTCGGCGCTTCATTATCTACACGAAGATGCAGAGCGGTGTGTTCTTCATAGGGATATCAAATCAGCTAATGTCCTGTTGGACAACGATTTCAGTGCTAAGCTTGGTGATTTTGGGATTGCGAAGCTTGTGGATCCACTGGTCAGGACTCAAACAACAGGGGTGGTAGGGACTTACGGCTACATGGCACCGGAATATGCGAAAGGAGGGAAGGCCACTAAGGAATCTGATATGTTTAGTTTTGGAGTTGTGGCCTTGGAACTTGCATGTGGAAGGAGAACTTACGAGGATGCCGGATATCATGAGCCGCTCTTCAGTTGGGCTTGGAAGCTGTACCTTGCAGGAAATCTTCTCGACGTGGCGGACGAGAGATTGTGTATGAATTTCAATAGAAATGAAATGGAATGCTTGTTAGTTGTGGGATTATGGTGCACTCGCCCTGACCACGAGGAGAGACCAAAAGCAGGACAAGTAGTGAAGGTTCTTCAGCTCGAAGCACCCTTGCCCGAACTTCCCCAAAATATGCATGAATATCTACTGCCTCAACGTCCACAACAAGCTTTCTCCTCTCACGGATCCATTACTGATACCTTTGAAGATGCAGGTCGGTAGAAACCGAGCTACATCCTTGCACAATATCATCAGATTCGCTCTGTGTTTCCTTCTTTTTAAATTACTACCTTTTATCTTAATGCATGGCTGTATGATTTCACATATGAAACATTTGAATTGGTATATGCGTTTAATGTTTGTTTGTTCGTCATGCTTTAGCACATGAGGCCATTTAATTTTCTTGCGAAATAACAAACCGCACCAGCTATGTATGCAAAAACAAACTTCAATGAACAGTCTGAATTTCGAACATAAAAATTTGGCAACAGCCGAAAACAACATATTCACTTTAGCATCTAACTCTTCACTTAGAACCATAGAATACATATGGGGTGCCTGAAGAAAAGTGCAATCCTTTGAATGTGATTTATCAGTTCCCCATCAAAAAGAAGCTAATGTGTTCTGTCCGCTATCACATCTGGGCTTTCGGTTCCAGCACAAACAATTTGTATCGTTAAAGCCGAATTGTTTGCCATCATCAAGCTGCATTTCTTGTATATGAATTCAGATTTATAAAGTCTGAATCACTACATTTTGTTTTTGGGTGTCACTACTTACTATACTAGTAATTCCTGGTAGTTGTTTAATTTGTTAAGCCTCTATCTGTTTCAATTGCTAATAGAGAAGCAATCCCAATCTAAACAAGAGTTTAATGAGTTTCGGCAAAATCCTGTCTACATCGAACCCGAAGATATTTGTTCTTCATTGTGAAAACATAAACCGGTACAAGGTAAATCACATAACCCAAAACCCAAATCCCTTGTGCCGCAACACATAGAGATTTACTCATCGCGCTAAATCACATAACCCAAAACCCAAATCGCTTGTACCGCAACACAGAGATTTTCACTATGAGCTTCCTTTTGTAACAGAGTCTGCATGCTTATCCTTACCAAATGCACATACCCTGATTAAGCTATACATAGCCAAAGACATATATGATGGAAAGATTTCCACAATCTGTAATGGTTTCTACGGTCTACAAATCAAGACCGGAATCGCCTTCAGGTGCTCCGCTCTTATCTACCGCAATCACTTTGCTTTTTAACTTTGTGCCCATAGAAATCGGTATAATTAACAGAATAAGAATAGTTGAAAACAAACTAACAACCACAAATAAACTGCTGAGGATCTAAAATCAATCCAATTGTTTGCTATTTACCTTGTCAATATTTTCATGCTGACTGGATATATAGAAAAAAAGGGCGGACTTCAAGCCAACTCTATAAATATATAGCTTGTAGTTTAGTATGAAAAAACAAGTTAGTCGCAATATTGTAGTCTTCAGTTTGTAGCGCATTCTTGTTTCTTTGTTTTCACGTTAATAAAATAATATTCGTAGTTTGTAATTCGTTTGTTCGCCTGTTTATTATGCGTTTCTGTTTTTCGATGCACCTCACGAGAGATTAGAAATGAATTTTGATCAAAATGAAAGGGAATGCTTGTTAATAGTGGGATTGTGCACTCATCCTAGCAGCAACGAAAGGCCAAACGCGAGACAGGTGATGAAGGTTCTTCAGTTCAAAACACCATTGCCGAAACTTTCACTTCACATGCATGATCACCCACCGCCCCAAAGGCCCTAAAACTCAACGACCTGGTGCTTCTTTCCCGGCATGCTTAACTTTTAGCTTCGTCACTGTGGGTCGTTAAAGTAATACAGCCACCAAGCTACATGGCCATGTACAATATATCAGAGCCTTTACTCTTTTTTCCCTAAATCTGTTACGTTATATCCGGTTACACTGCCCTAGATTAGCACTAATTAAAGATTTTGATTCAAACAGAAGCCCGGAAATTCACTAAAAAAACAGATATAGAAAGGTTTCAAAGCTGTCAACTTACAACAACAACAAAGTCTTATCCCACCAAGTGACGTCGACTGTAGGAATGCTAAAACGCCACTATGCTCGGTAATTGAATATTTTTTGGCGTACTATACTTTGATTTTGCATATGAGAGTCACTAATTACAATTATTAATAAACTGCTTTACTGCAGTGGCTGAAAGCAATAATGCATATACACCCTGATGCGAGTTCGGTCTCCACTAATCCTCCTCTCTGACATTTAACAATTTAACCGACGAACGCTATTGTTTGTCATCATCGAGACATTAACGAATAGTCGTTACATTACATCCAATCTTGATAATAATAGAAAACAAGCAAATACACCAATCAACTCCGGCACACCAAAGAAGCCGGCCTAATATTGTAATGGGGTGGGGGGTAATGTCTTAATCTTTTGTTTTTTCAATTGTTAAGCGACTTCGAATTGGTCGGTCTTTTTGAGTTGAATATCCTCCTAAGATTAGAAAGATAAAACTATTTAATTACGATTAGAGGCCCCCGTGAGTCGCGCGCGTCGACTTTTGGGGTAAGCTGCATTGTTGTCACTATTGTTCTTTTCCTCTTTTGTATAATAAATAAAATAAATTGACTGTTCCTACTATTGTTTGCAGACTACTGTTTTTTCAATTTTTTTATACAAACAATATTAGACGTTAAATTCAAAGCTGTCACCGTTGACCGAGTCAACGGTCAGCGTTGACCGAATCAACGGTCAGCGTTGACCGAGTCAACGGTCAGCGTTTGCCCGAGTTAAAACGTTCAACGTTGGCCGAGTCAACGGTCAGCGTTGACTTTGACCGGTCACTGTTGACTTGACCGTTGACTTTTCAAGTTTTCGTCCGAGACCTCTCGTAGTCTAATTTCGACGTTCTGGACCCGTTTCTGAAATCCATTTTCCCAAATTAAGTCGTTTGAGTAGAGTTTGATTTTTTTGATTCTTTGATTGCAGATTATTTTTTCTTCCTTCTAATATCTTTGCAAGAGTTTCGTTCTAGTTACTAGCTAAGCGGAAGTTACAATGTTTCAAAGCATTCTAGCAAGTTTCATCCTCATTGTCATTAGTTTTTTGGCTCCCCTTGCACATCCGCTGTCCTTCAAAATAACGCAATTCGACCAAACTACAAAGAACATATCTTATGAAGGTGATGCCTCGCGGGTACCCAGAGCAATTCAACTCAACTCACAAAGTTCATGGATGGTTGGGCGGGCTACGTACACAGAGCCTCTCCACCTGTGGGACTCTAGTACAGGATCACTGGCAGATTTTACTACTCATTTCACTTTCGTTGTCGACACTGGTAACAACAACGTCTTTAGCGACGGATTTGCCTTTTTCCTTGGTCCTGTTGGCTATCCAATCCCACCAAACTCCGCCGCCTCTTCACTTGGATTATTCAACAGCACCACCAAACTCCGCAGCAATAACCAAATTGTAGCTGTTGAGTTTGACACTTTCGCAAACGAAGCCTTTGATCCGCAAAAGTGGCATGTCGGGATAGACATAAACAGTATCTCCTCCGTAGATACTGCCAGTTGGACAAATGTTAGCAGCAACAGCGGGAAGCTGGGACATGCATGGATAACTTACAATGCCACTTCCAAAAACCTTAGTGTGTTTTGGACGTATGACGAAAACCCTGTTTTTGTGAACAACTCTTCTCTTTCTCACCAGATTGACTTACGAGAGGTTCTCCTCGAAAAGGTTACAATAGGATTTTCAGCTTCTACCGGAGTGTTCCCAGAACGACATCTCATATATTCATGGGAATTCAGTTCAAGCTTGGATTTTACTAGCAAACAAAAAAAGGTCGTACCCAGTGCACAAGACTCCCGCTTTACGCAGAGTCAGAACGAAAAAAAAAGGGACAAGAGATTCTTGATAGTGGCGGTTGCAGTTTCTTTTTTCGTTTTGATGTTTTGTGTAGCCATATGCAGGTTGGTGATCAAGAAGAAGCGCGTATATAGGACCGACGCGCCCTCGGTGAATACGAATCTTGAGGGACTGGCATTTCCGAAACGATTTGCTTACAAAGAATTAGCTGCAGCCACCAACGGCTTTGCTAACAATGTGAGGCTAGGCCAAGGAGGTTCGGGACAAGTTTACAAAGGAATGTTAAAAGACCTTGGATGCGCAGTTGCGGTGAAGAGGATCTTCGCAGAATCAGAGCATCACGAGAAAATATTCGTCAATGAAGTCAAAATACTAAGCCGATTGATTCACAGGAACCTGGTGCAGTTCATTGGATGGTGTCATGAGCAAGGCGATTGCTTACTTGTTTACGCATACATGCCTAATGGCAGCCTTGACATGCATCTATTCGGCCATGGAGCAGCACTGCAATGGGATTTTCGGTATAAGATTGCTTTAGGCTTGGCCTCGGCTCTTCATTATCTACACGAAGATGTGGAGCAGTGTGTCCTTCACAGGGATATCAAATCAGCTAATGTGTTGTTGGATGACGAATTCAGCACAAAGCTTGGTGATTTTGGGATTGCGAAGCTCATGGATCCGCGGTTCAGGACTCAAACAACAGGGGTGGTGGGGACTTTCGGGTACATGGCCCCCGAATATGAGAAGGGAGGGAGGGCAAGTAAAGAATCCGACATGTTTAGCTTTGGAGTTGTGGCCTTGGAACTTGCATGCGGTAGGAGGACTTTCCATGACGGAGAACTTGACGTGCCGCTTGTGAGTTGGGTTTGGCAACTCTACCTTGCCGGAAATCTGCTCTACGCAGCTGATGAAAGGTTAGATTCGAACTTCGACATAAATGAAATGGAATGCTTGTTAATTGTGGGATTATGGTGCACTAATCCCGACAATAAGGAAAGGCCGAAAGCTGGACAAGTGATGAATGTTCTTCAGCTTGAAGCGCCATTGCCGGATCTTCCGCACGACATGCATGATCTTCCGCTGCCTCAGCTTCAGTAAAATGGCGATTCCTCTCACGTGATCCTTTCATATATGATCTGATTTCACCATGTCATCGCTTCCGAGCTACTATATTATATTTTTAATCTCTCTATTTGTATGCATGTATGAGTATTGTGTTTTAAGATTTCTTTCACGAAATTAGATTTTTTTTGTATAACTTTCCAACTGATATTCATGTTCCATCGATCCATTCATCACTTCCCAGCTCCCCCGACACGAATAGTTTAGGTCATTGAATCAAATTATCCGCTATCACCAAGCACGTGATTGTATGATTTCGGATCTTTAGGGAAGAAAAATATCATTAGATAAAGAGCCAATTTAATATTTTTTTGTTGGAGTATGTGGCCAAGTGGCCACCTTTTAATTAAACAAATCAAAAAGAAAAAAAAGACAAAATAATTATGTCTCTTCCTTGTTTTGGGGAAAAGAAAAGGGAATTGGTCTAAAGTTGTCTTGGTCCATGGGAAGTCACAGATGAGTTCTTTGAAAGAGAAATAATTGCTATTTTTGATGAAGTGTAGTAATGAAGCCATAAGAGAGGAAAAAACGTAGCAGAAAATGAGAGCAAAAACAGAGGTGCTGCAGCCCCATTTTGAAGAGAAGAAAGAAAGGTTAGCTTGAGTTGGTTCCAACGGGTTTGGTGCTATCTTAGCACAACAATTGGTATCAGAGCACTGGTTGCTCTTGGGTACTGTGTAGTTGCCAAAGATGTCAGACGGGCAAGATGAAAATCCTTTTGGAAGCAGCTCCGGGTTTGCAAGAACTACGATGCAAAATGCAAAGTTCGAAGTGGAAAAGTTTGATGGCACAAACAACTTCGGGATGTGGCAATGTGAGGTCAAAGATGTGTTGGCTCAACAAGATCTACTTGCCGCGTTGGGAGAGAAGCCGGAAACTATGACAAAGCCGGAATGGGAGAAATTAAATTTGTGGGCTTGCTCTTCAATTCGGTTGTGCCTTGCAAAAACTCAGAAGTATTTTGTGATGCGGGAGACATTAGCAAGTGTGTTGTGGCAAAAATTGGAAGACAAGTATATGACAAAGAGTGCAGAGAACCGGCTACACTTGAAGAAAATGCTCTACCGCTTCCAATACAAAGAAGGTACAAAAATGATTAGACACCTTGATGCTTTTAATAAGTTGATTGCTGACTTGTTAAATTTAGATGAGGATATTAAGGATGAAGATAAGGCCTTAATATTGTTGAATTCATTGCCGGACTCTTATGAGCATTTTGTTACCACTATTATGCATGGTAAAGAAACTGTGAAATTTGAAGATGTGTCAAATGCCTTGATGAATTATGAAATGAGGCATAGAGATAAAAATCATGATAGTACCTCTGAAGCTTTATTTGTTAGAGGTAGATCATCGGAAATGAGGTCCTCTACTAATAGGAAAAAATCACAGTCTCGACCTAGAGGAAACTCTAAAGGTAGAAAACCTTTAGAAAGGGATGAATGTGCCTTTTGTCATAATAAGGGCCATTGGAAGAAAGATTGTCCTAAGTTGAAGACCAAAGGAAAAGAAAGTTCTGAAGCTAATGTTGCTGAGGTTGAAACAGATTTTTCTGATTTTGCTTTAACCACTTCCTCATCATTTGATTGTGCTACTAAGTGGGTGTTGGATACGGGTTGTACTCATCATATGACTCCTCACAAGGATTGGTTTTCAAGCTTGAAAGAGTTTGATGGTGGCGTTGTGTTCATGGGAGATGACAATCCTTGCACAACAAAAGGGATTGGTACAGTTCGGTTGAAGTTGCATGATGGCATGGTTAAAGAGTTGACAGGTGTTCGGTATGTACCGAATTTGAAGAAAAATCTTATTTCTTTAGGTACTTTGGAATCCAAGGGTTTCAGGTTTCATTCAGATGGGCAGACATTAAAAGTTACTTATGGTGCACTTGTTGTGATGAAAGCTCCTAGATGTGGCCATTTGTATTTATTGAAGGGAAGCACTGTGACAGGTGAAGCATCTGTAGTTTCTGAAAATATGGGCACATCTGATTCAGATACTACTAGACTGTGGCATATGAGATTAGGCCATGCCGGTGAGAAAGCTCTACAAGGGCTTGTGAAAAAAGGTCTTCTAAAAGGTGCCACGACTTGTAAGCTTGATTTCTGCGAGCATTGTGTCTTGGGGAAGCAAACTAGAGTGAAGTTTGGTACTGCTGTACATCAGACGAAGGGCATTCTTGATTATGTGCATTCGGATGTTTGGGGTCCTACAAAGACTCCCTCTTTGAGTGGTAGACATTGGTTCGTGACCTTTGTTGATGATTATTCAAGAAGGTCTTGGGTTTACACTATGAAGCACAAGAGTGAGGTGTTAAGCATTTTCTTGGGATGGAAGAAAATGGTTGAGAACCAGACTGGGAGAAAGATTAAGATTTTGAGATCGGATAATGGTGGTGAATACACATCCGACCCTTTCTTTAAAGTTTGCAAAGAAGAAGGAATTGTGAGACATTTTAGTGTTCGGGGAACTCCACAACAAAATAGAGTTGCAGAAAGATTGAATCGAACCTTGCTTGAGAAGGTTAGATGTATGTTGTCTCAGTCGGGTTTAAGCAAGTCATTTTGGGCAGAGGCAGTTAATTATGCATGTCACATCATCAACCGGTTACCCTCAGCTGCTATTCAGGGTAAGACACCAATGGAGGTATGGACTGGAAAACCTTATTCTAATTATGATCATATTCGTATTTTTGGTTCACCTGCTTATTTTCATGTAACTGAAAATAAACTTGATCCTAGAGCCAAAAAGGCTATCTTTCTTGGTTTTAGTAGTGGTGTCAAAGGTTACAGGTTGTGGTGTCCAGAGATGAAGAAACTGGTAATTAGTAGAGATGTGACATTTGATAAAGAAAGTATGTACAAAGTCTCTGAGAAGAATGTGAAAGATGTCCAACAGGTGGAGCTTGAGAAAGTTGCCTCTGATACTTCAAATCCTATTTCCGCTGATGTCGAAGCCACTACAAGTGAAGAAGTTGGAGACCATGAGGATGTTGAAGAAGTTGAACTTGAAGATTCTATTCAAGTTGAAGAGCAAGTTTCACCTCAAGAGTCTATTGCTAAGAACAGAGGAAAGAGACAAATTACCAAGCCAGCTCGGTACAGTGACTATGTTGCTTTTGCTCTTCCTATTATCACTGATGAGATTCCATCCAATTTTGAGGAAGCTATTGAGAGTGAGGAGAAGAAAAGGTGGTGCAATGCCATGGGTGATGAGATGAATTCTCTCTTGAAGAACAAGACTTGGGAATTAGCTAAATTGCCTAAGGGCAAGAAAGCTATCGGTTGCAAATGGGTGTATGCCAAGAAGGAAGATGCTGATGAGAAAAGCAATGTGAGATTTAAAGCAAGATTAGTTGCTAAAGGGTATGCACAAAAGGAGGGCATTGACTACAATGAAATCTTTTCTCCGGTTGTGAAACACTCCTCAATTCGCATTATGTTAGCTCTTGTTGCACAGTATGATCTTGAGCTTGTGTAACTTGATGTGAAGACGGCTTTCCTACATGGTGATTTGAATGAAGAGATCTATATGTGTCAACCGGATGGGTATATAGTGAAAGGGAAGGAAAATTTGTTTTGCAAATTGAAGAAATCGCTTTATGGCTTGAAGCAATCTCCAAGGCAATGGTATTTGAGGTTTGATAAATTTATGAGAGGCCAAAATTATTCTAGAAGTCAATATGATCATTGTGTGTACTTCAAGAAGTTGCAAGATGGGTCTTTCATTTATTTATTGATATATGTTGATGATATGTTGATTGCCTCAAAGAATGTTGAAGAGATTGAGAAATTGAAGAAACAAATGAAGAACGAGTTCGAGATGAAGGATCTTGGTGAAGCGAAGAAGATCCTTGGCATGGAGATCACTAGAGATAGAGAGAAAGGTTTGGTCAGTTTGAATCAAAGACAATACCTTGAGAAGTTGATTCGGAAGTTTGGAGTTCATGATTCAACCAAACCGGTTAGTACCCCTTTGGCTCCTCATTTTAAATTGAGTTCTCTACAATGTCCTAAAACTGATAAAGAGAAGCTGCAAATGAAAAATATACCATATGCTAATTTGGTTGGTAGTTTGATGTATGCAATGGTATGCTCTAGACCGGATATTGCTCATGCAGTTGGCATGGTGAGTCGATATATGCATAATCCAGGTAAAGAGCATTGGCAAGCAGCTAAGTGGATATTGAGGTATCTCCATGGTACTCGAGATGTTGGTTTATGCTTTGAGAGAGATGACTCTGGTATTGGTCATTTTGCAGTTGGTTATGTTGATTCAGATTATGCAGGTGATCTGGATGGAAGGAAGTCTACTACAGGCTATGTGTTTACTATGGCTAAAGGGCCAGTTTGTTGGAGGTCCATTTTGCAGTCGTCTGTTGCCTTGTCTACTACAGAGGCTGAATATATGGCAGTTGCTGAAGCTATAAAGGAGGCCATTTGGATACATGAGCTTATTAGAGATTTGGGGGTTGATCAGAAGCAGGTGGAGGTACATTGTGATAGTCAGAGTGCCATTTATTTGGCTAAGTATCAGGTTCATCATACGAGGACCAAGCACATAGATGTGCGTTATCACTTTGTTCGTGAAATTGTTGGTGAAGGGGAAATCATTCTCCAGAAGATTCCAACGAAAGACAACCCCGCTGATATGTTGACTAAGGTTGTTGGTGTAGCCAAGTTTGTTCACTGTTTGAACTTGGCTCACATTATGCCTATATAAAGAAGGCGTTGAGCAGTAGGAGTTTTGGAGTATTTGGCTCGGCATGAGTTGTTCTCTTGCTAGTGTTTGGGAGTGATGTTGTGTGTTAATTGTGTTGGTTGGCTTATCATGACGTTTTTCGGAACTTGGCCAAGGTGGAGATTGTTGGAGTATGTGGCCAAGTGGCCACCTTTTAATTAAACAAATCAAAAAGAAAAAAAAGACAAAATAATTATGTCTCTTCCTTGTTTTGGGGAAAAGAAAAGGGAATTGGTCTAAAGTTGTCTTGGTCCATGGGAAGTCACGGATGAGTTCTTTGAAAGAGAAATAATTGCTATTTTTGATGAAGTGTAGTAATGAAGCCATAAGAGAGGAAAAAACGTAGCAGAAAATGAGAGCAAAAACAGAGGTGCTGCAGCCCCATTTTGAAGAGAAGAAAGAAAGGTTAGCTTGAGTTGGTTCCAACGGGTTTGGTGCTATCTTAGCACAACATTTTTGTCATACTATTCATTGATTTTGCATACGAGAGTCACTAATTACAATTATTAACGAACTACTTTATCGCAGTGGCAAAAAACAATAATGCATATGCACACTGGTGCCACTGATCCCCCTCCCTTCTTCATTTAACAATTTAATTGATTTGTTAAAAAAAAAGAATTATTCCTTATCGAGATAGTAATGGATAGTTGTTAGATTACATCCAATCTCGACAATAAAAGAAAACAAGCGAATACATCAATCAACTCCGGCACACCAAAAGAAACTTTATTCATCTTCGAGAAAATGATGGTGTTTTATTGTAGTGGCGAAAAGCGATAACATATATGCACCCTAGTACGGTTCGATCCCCAACGATCCTCCTACCCTTTGAAATTTAACAATTTAACCGATGAATGTTATCGTTTGTTTATTCATCATCGGGACAGTAACGGATAGTAGTTAGAGTACATTCAACCTTGATAATAATAGAAAACAACCCTCTGACATTTACCAATTTAACTGAGAAAATTATCGTTTGTCGAAAAAACAAAAATTATTCATCATCATCGAGACACTAACGGATAGTTGTTAAATTACATCATAGAAAACAAGTGAATACATAATTCAACTCCATCGCACCAAAGAAGCCGGCCTAATATTATAATGGGGGAGTATGTCTTGTTCCTTTTTTTTTCACTCGTTAAGTGACTTTGAATTGGTCGGTCTCTTTTAGTTGAATTGGTCGGTCTTTGGAGTTGAATATCCTCCTAAACTATTTAATTAAGATTCTAGAGGCTCGCACGCATCGACTTTTTGGGTAAGCTGCATCGTCACTATTGTTCCTTTCCTTTTTTGTATAGTAAATAAAATAAATTAACTGTCGCTATTTTTGTTTGCAGATTACTCTTTTTTTTTTCTTTTTTTTTTTACAAACGATATTAGAACGCCAAATTCACTTAAAGTAAGAGGAGAATATGATATTCGAGTATGAAGATAAGAGTAAACAAGGTCTGCCAAGGTCATGGACAAAGCCAATGAAGACTCACTGGGGGTAGATGTCCCCACTCAAGTAATTCGTTTATTAAGTTGCTGACTAGAGTTATATAATATACACGTACTATTCATTGATTTTGCATACGAGAGTCACTAATTACAATTATTAACGAACTGCTTTATCGCAGTGGCCAAAAACAATAATGCATATGCACACTGGTGCCACTGATCCCCCTCCCTTCTTCATTTAACAATTTAATCGATTTGTTAAAAAAATGAATTATTCCTTATCGAGATAGTAATGGATAGTTATTAGATTACATCCAATCTCGACAATAAAAGAAAACAAGCGAATACATCAATCAACTCCGGCACACCAAAAGAAACTTTATTCATCTTCGAGAAAATGATGGTGTTTTATTGTAGTGGCGAAAAGCGATAACACATATGCACCCTAGTGCGGTTCGATCCCCAACGATCCTCCTACCCTTTGAAATTTAACAATTTAACCGATGAATGTTATCGTTTGTTTATTCATCATCGGGACAGTAACGGATAGTAGTTAGAGTACATTCAACCTTGATAATAATAGAAAACAACCCTCTGACATTTACCAATTTAACTGAGAAAATTATCGTTTGTCGAAAAAACAAAAATTATTCATCATCATCGAGACACTAACGGATAGTTGTTAAATTACATCATAGAAAACAAGTGAATACATAATTCAACTCCATCGCACCAAAGAAGCCGGCCTAATATTATAATGGAGGAGTATGTCTTGTTCCTTTTTTTTTCACTCGTTAAGTGACTTTGAATTGGTCGGTCTCTTTTAGTTGAATTGGTCGGTCTTTGGAGTTGAATATCCTCCTAAACTATTTAATTAAGATTCTAGAGGCTCGCACGCATCGACTTTTGGGGTAAGCTGCATCGTCACTATTGTTCTTTTCCTTTTTTGTATACTAAATAAAATAAATTAACTGTCGCTATTTTTGTTTGCAGTCTTGTTCCTTTTTTTTCACTCGTTAAGTGACTTTGAATTGGTCGGTCTCTTTTAGTTGAATTGGTCGGTCTTTGGAGTTGAATATCCTCCTAAACTATTTAATTAAGATTCTAGAGGCTCGCACGCATCGACTTTTGGGTTAAGCTGCATCGTCACTATTGTTCGTTTCCTTTTTCGTTAAGTGACTTTGAATTGGTCGGTCTCTTTTAGTTGAATTGGTCGGTCTTTGGAGTTGAATATCCTCCTAAACTATTTAATTAAGATTCTAGAGGCTCGCACGCATCGACTTTTGGGGTAAGCTGCATCGTCACTATTGTTCTTTTCCTTTTTTGTAAAGTAAATAAAATAAATTAACTGTTGCTATTTTTGTTTGCAGTCTTGTTCCCTTTTTTTTCACTCGTTAAGTGACTTTGAATTGGTCGGTCTCTTTTAGTTGAATTGGTCGGTCTTTGGAGTTGAATATCCTCCTAAACTATTTAATTAAGATTCTAGAGGCTCGCACGCATCGACTTTTGGGGTAAGCTGCATCGTCACTATTATTCTTTTCCTTTTTTGTATAGTAAATAAAATAAATTAACTGTCGCTATTTTGGTTTGCAGATTACTCTTTTTTTTTTCTTTTTTTTTTAACAAACGATATTAGAACGCCAAATTCATGTAAAGTAATAGGAGAATATGATATTCGAGTATGAAGATAAGAGTAAACAAGGTCGGCCAAGGTCATGGACAGAGCCAATGAAGGCTCATTGGGGGTAGATGTCCCCACTCAAGTAATTCGTTTTTTAAGTTGCTGACTAGAGTTATATAATATACACGTGTTATCTTTGAAGAAAATATATGTATCTAATATCCAACATACATTCATATCACTTATACTCCATATCAAATATTATATGAACAAAAATGCTCTTACTCATGTCATTCTAACTGAAAAACTCATCTCCCGCCTATCATGTATTAATATTTTTCACACCACTTTTCCACTTTCCACTACTATATTGAAATTTTTGTAACATGGAATTGTGATACATCATCATTTGAAAGCATCTCTATTATCATATTGAGTATAAGTCATACTATAATAAGGTTTTCTTAGTTGATTTTCGGGATACCCCCACTAAAAGAAATTTGTAGCTCCGTCCCTGCCAAGGTTGAACCAATAAGAGATAAGACGGCTTTAAATAAGTGTATACCACTTATCATATTCCTCGTATTTTTCTTTGCTGTTTCAAAGTTGTTTAGGCCTTTTTCTGCAGTTCTCTTTTTAACTGAAACTTTGCACCAATTTCATCCTAAACTATCAGACAATGATCTTTCACTACTCAAACAAGCGCTACATTTTTAGTGTCTTCTTCCTTTCCATCCATCTTTTCGCTCCCTTTGCCAATCCACTTTCCTTCAGCTTCCCACAATTCGACTCTGGCTCAAATAAAATAGGCTACGCGGGCGATGCCTTTCTCTCCTCCACAAAGATCGAACTCAACCAGCAACTGGGGTCACCCTGTGTCGGGCGAGCTACGTATTCAGAGCCTCTGCAGTTATGGGACTCTACTACGAGCTCGCTGGCAGACTTCGCCACTCATTTAACTTTTACTGTCGATTCTGGCGACAGTCAGACCCTTGGCGACGGTTTTGCCTTTTTTCTTGCACCCGTTGGCTATCCTATTCCGCCCAACTCCCACAGCGGAAATCTAGGATTGTACAACAAAACAACTAATCTTGTAGTGTCACAAAACCATATTGTAGCTGTTGAGTTTGATAACTTCAAAAACGAGCAGTGGGATCCACCTGCGCCCCACGTGGGGATCAACGTGAATCAGATTTCCTCCACGGTTAGTGGCAGTTGGGATCTTAGAAGCAAAATTGAGAACGTTGGTCATGCATGGATTGTTGGAGTATGTGGCCAAGTGGCCAACTTTTGATTAAACAAATCAAAAAGGAAAAAAAGACAAAATAATTATGTCTCTTCCTTGTTTTGGGGAAAAGAAAAGGGAATTTGTCTAAAGTTTCTTGGTCTATGTGGGAAGTCACGGATGAGTTTTTGAAGTAGAAGTAATTGCTACTTTTGATGAAGAGTAGTAATGAAGCCATAAGAGAGGAAAAAACGTAGCAGAAAAAATAGAGCAAAAACAGAGGTGCTGCAGCCCCATTTTGAAGAGAAGAAAGAAAGGTGATTTTCTTTCTTTGTTGGTACTCACTCAATCAAAGTTGTATTTGTGTATTAGCTTTGAGCTTTGTATAGAGAGGAAATTATTCACTATATTTCCCTCTCTATTTGTTTCTTTGGTGAGTGAGAGTTATTGGATGTATTGGGGTTTTGGGTTGTGAGATTGCCAACACTTTGTAAACTCCCATTTGGTTGATAGTGGATTATTGGGTGAGCTCCTACTGCTCCGAGGACGTACTCCAGTTACACTGACTGTTGAGGAACCTCGTTAAAATCTTGGTGTCTTTAATATTTTGTTCTTGCATTTTCATTTGATAAATTTCTTGTGGGTTAGCTTGAGTTGGTTCCAACGGGTTTGGTGCTATCCTAGCACAACAATTGGTATCAGAGCACTGGTTGCTCTTGGGTACTGTCTAGTTGCCAAAGATGTCAGACGGGCAAGATGAAAATCCTTTTGGAAGCAGCTCCGGGTTTGCAAGAACTACGGTGCAAAATGCAAAGTTCGAAGTGGAAAAGTTTGATGGCACAAACAACTTCGAGATGTGGCAATGTGAGGTCAAAGATGTGTTGGCTCAACAAGATCTACTTGCCGCTTTGGGAGAGAAGCCGGAAGCTATGTCGAAGCCGGAATGGGAGAAATTAAATTTGTGGGCTTGCTCTTCAATTCGGTTGTGCCTTGCAAAAACTCAGAAGTATTTTGTGATGCGGGAGACATTGGCAAGTGTGTTGTGGCAAAAATTGGAAGACAAGTATATGACGAAGAGTGCAGAGAACCGGCTACACTTGAAGAAAAAGCTCTACCGCTTCCAATACAAAGAAGGTACAAAAATGATTAGACACCTTGATGCTTTTAATAAGTTGATTGCCGACTTGTTAAATTTAGATGAGGATATTAAGGATGAAGATAAGGCCTTAATATTGTTGAATTCCTTGCCGGACTCTTATGAGCATTTTGTTACCACTATTATGCATGGTAAAGAAACTGTGAAATTTGAAGATGTGTCAAATGCCTTGATGAATTATGAAATGAGGCATAGAGATAAAAATCATGATAGTACCTCTGAAGCTTTATTTGTTAGAGGTAGATCATCGGAGAGAAGATCATCTTCTAGCAGGAAAAAATCACAGTCTCGACCTAGAGGAAACTCTAAAGGTAGAAAACCTTTGGAAAGGGATGAATGTGCCTTTTGTCGTAATAAGGGCCATTGGAAGAAAGATTGTCCAAAATTGAAGACCAAAGGCAAAGAAAGTTCTGAAGCTAATGTTGCTAAGGTTGAAACAGATTTTTCTGATTTTGCTTTAACCACTTCCTCATCATTTGATTGTGCTACTAAGTGGGTGTTGGATACAGGTTGTACTCATCATATGACTCCTCACAAGGATTGGTTTTCAAGCTTGAAAGAGTTTGATGGTGGCGTTGTGTTCATGGGAGATGACAATCCTTGCACAACAAAAGGGATTGGTACAGTTCTGAAGTTGCATGATGGCATGGTTAAAGAGTTGACAGGTGTTCGGTATGTACCGAATTTGAAGAAAAATCTTATTTCTTTGGGTACTTTGAAATCCAAGGGTTTCAGGTTTCATTCAGATGGACAGACATTGAAAGTTACTTATGGTGCACTTGTTGTGATGAAAGCTCCTAGATGTGGCCATTTGTATTTATTGCAGGGAAGCACTGTGACAGGTGAAGCATCTGTAGTCCCTGAAAATATGGGCACATCTGATTCAGATACTACTAGATTGTGGCATATGAGATTAGGCCATGCCGGTGAGAAAGCTCTACAAGGGCTTGTGAAACAAGGTCTTCTAAATGGTGCCACGACTTGTAAGCTTGATTTCTGTGAGCATTGTGTCTTGGGGAAGCAAACTAGAGTGAAGTTTGGTACTACTGTACATCAGACGAAGGGCATTCTTGATTATGTGCATTCGGATGTTTGGGGTCCTACAAAGACTCCCTCTTTGAGTGGTAGACATTGGTTTGTGACCTTTGTTGATGATTATTCAAGAAGGTCTTGGGTCTACACTATGAAGCACAAGAGTAAGGTGTTAAGCATTTTCTTGGGTTGGAAGAAAATGGTTGAGAACCAGACTGGGAGAAAGATTAAGATTTTGAGATCGGATAATGGTGGTGAATACACATCCGATCCTTTCTTTAAAGTTTGCAAAGAAGAAGGAATTGTGAGACATTTCAATGTTCGGGGAACTCCACAACAAAATGGAGTTGCAGAAAGATTGAATCGAACCTTGCTTGAGAAGGTTAGATGTATGTTGTCTCAGTCGGGTTTGAGCAAGTCATTTTGGGCAGAAGCAGTTAATTATGCATGTCACATCATCAACCGGTTACCCTCAGCTGCTATTCAGGGTAAGACACCAATGGAGGTATGGACTGGAAAATCTTCTTCTGATTATGACTATATTCGTATTTTTGGTTCACCTGCTTATTTTCATGTGACTGAAAATAAACTTGATCCTAGAGCCAAAAAGGCTATCTTTCTTGGTTTTAGTAGTGGTGTCAAAGGTTACAGGTTGTGGTGCCCAGAGATGAAAAAACTTGTAATCAGCAGAGATGTGACATTTGATGAAGAAAGTATGTTCAAATACTCTGAGAAAAATGTGAAAGATGTCCAACAGGTGGAACTTGAGAAAGTTGCCTCTGGTACTTCAAATCCTATTTCCGCTGATGTCGAAGCCACTACAAGTGAAGAAGTTGGAGACCATGAGGATGTTGAAGAAGTTGAACTTGAAGATTCTATTCAAGTTGAAGAGCAAGTTTCACCTCAAGAGTCTATTGCCAAGAGCAGAGGAAAGAGACAAATTACCAAGCCAGCTCGGTATAGTGATTATGTTGCTTTTGCTCTTTCTATTATCACTGAAGAGATTCCATCCAATTTTGAGGAAGCTATTGAGAGTGAGGAGAAGAATAGGTGGTGCAATGCCATGGGTGATGAGATGAATTCTCTCTTGAAGAACAAGACTTGGGAGTTAGCTAAATTGCCTAAGGGCAAGAAAGCTATTGGTTGTAAATGGGTGTATGCCAAGAAGGAAGATGCTGATGAGAAAAGCAATGTGAGATTTAAAGCAAGATTAGTTGCTAAAGGGTATGCACAAAAGGAGGGCATTGACTACAATGAAATATTTTCTCCAGTTGTGAAGCACTCATCAATTCGTATTATGTTAGCTCTTGTTGCACAATATGATCTTGAGCTTGTGCAACTCGATGTGAAGACGGCTTTCCTACATGGTGATTTGAATGAAGAGATCTATATGTGTCAACCGGATGGGTATATGGTGAAAGGGAAGGAAAATTTGTTTTGCAAATTGAATAAATCGCTTTATGGCTTGAAGCAATCTCCAAGGCAATGGTATTTGAGGTTTGATAAATTTATGAGAGGCCAAAATTATTCTAGAAGTCAATATGATCATTGTGTGTACTTCAAGAAGTTGCAAGATGGGTCTTTCATTTATTTATTGATATATGTTGATGATATGTTGATTGCCTCAAAGAATGTTGAAGAGATTGAGAAATTGAAGAAACAAATGAAGAATGAGTTTGAGATGAAGGATCTTGGTGAAACAAAGAAGATCCTTGGCATGGAGATCACTAGAGATAGAGAGAAGGGTTTGGTCAGTTTGAATCAATGACAATACCTTGAGAAGTTGATTCGGAAGTTTGGAGTTCATGATTCAACCAAACCGGTTAGTACCCCTTTGGCTTCTCATTTTAAATTGAGTTCTCTACAATGTCCTAAAAATGATAAAGAGAAGCTGCAAATGAAAAATATACCATATGCAAATTTGGTTGGTAGTTTGATGTATGCAATGGTATGCTCTAGACCGGATATTGCTCATGCAGTTGGCATGGTGAGTCGATATATGCATAATCCAGGTAAAGAGCACTGGCAAGCAGCTAAGTGGATATTGAGATATCTCCATGGTACTCGAGATGTTGGTTTATGCTTTGAGAGGGATGACTCTGGTATTGGTCATTTTGCAGTTGGTTATGTTGATTCAGATTATGCAGGTGATCTGGATGGAAGGAAGTCTACTACAGGCTATGTGTTTACTATGGCTAAAGGGCCAGTTTGTTGGAGGTCCATTTTGCAGTTTTCTGTTGCCTTGTCTACTACAGAGGCTGAATATATGGCAGTTGCTGAAGCTATAAAGGAGGCCATTTGGATACATGGGCTGATTAGAGATTTGGGGGTTGATCAGAAGCAGGTGGAGGTACATTGTGATAGTCAAAGTGCCATTTATTTGGCTAAGTATCAGGTTCATCATGCGAGGACCAAGCACATAGATGTACGTTATCACTTTGTTCGTGAAATTGTTGGTGAAGGGGAAATCATTCTCCAAAAGATTCCAACTAAAGACAACCCCGCTGATATGTTGACTAAGGTTGTTGGTGTAGCCAAGTTTGTTCATTGCTTGAACTTGGCTCACATTTTGCCTATATAAAGAAGGCGTTGAGCAGTAGGAGTTTTGGAGCATTTGGCTCGGCATGAGTTGTTCTCTTGCTAGTGTTTGGGAGTGATGTTGTGTGTTAATTGTGTTGGTTGGCTTATCATGGCGTTTTTCGGAACTTGGCCAAGGTGGAGATTGTTGGAGTATGTGGCCAAGTGGCCAACTTTTGATTAAACAAATCAAAAAGGAAAAAAAGACAAAATAATTATGTCTCTTCCTTGTTTTGGGGAAAAGAAAAGGGAATTTGTCTAAAGTTTCTTGGTCTATGTGGGAAGTCACGGATGAGTTTTTGAAGTAGAAGTAATTGCTACTTTTGATGAAGAGTAGTAATGAAGCCATAAGAGAGGAAAAAACGTAGCAGAAAAAATAGAGCAAAAACAGAGGTGCTGCAGCCCCATTTTGAAGAGAAGAAAGAAAGGTGATTTTCTTTCTTTGTTGGTACTCACTCAATCAAAGTTGTATTTGTGTATTAGCTTTGAGCTTTGTATAGAGAGGAAATTATTCACTATATTTCCCTCTCTATTTGTTTCTTTGGTGAGTGAGAGTTATTGGATGTATTGGGGTTTTGGGTTGTGAGATTGCCAACACTTTGTAAACTCCCATTTGGTTGATAGTGGATTATTGGGTGAGCTCCTACTGCTCCGAGGACGTACTCCAGTTACACTGACTGTTGAGGAACCTCGTTAAAATCTTGGTGTCTTTAATATTTTGTTCTTGCATTTTCATTTGATAAATTTCTTGTGGGTTAGCTTGAGTTGGTTCCAACGGGTTTGGTGCTATCCTAGCACAACATGGATAACTTACAATGCTTCCTCCAACAACCTCAGTGTGTTTTGGACATACGACGTAAGCCCTGTTTTTGTGGACAACTCTTCTCTTTTTTCTGTCATTGACTTGCGAAAGGTTCTCCCCGAGCAGGTTACAATTGGGTTTTCTGCTTCTGCTGTTCAGAAGCAGCGGCATGTTATAAGATCATGGGAATTCAATTCCAGTTTGGATTCTGTTGAGGTAGCCATCAAACAGAAGGAAAAGAAAACGAAGAAGGCAATCTTGATCACGGCAGTTGTAGCTTCTTCTTTCGTTTTGATGCTTGGTGTAGCCATTTGCTGTTTCTGTTTGTTGGTGGTTAAGAAGCGAAGAAATCGGAATGATGGACATGCAAAGCACTCGAATGATTTGAATCTTGAGAAACTGGCATTTCCGAAACGGTTTTCTTACAAAGAATTAGTTGCAGCAACCAATGGCTTTGAGGACGATAGAAAGCTAGGCCAAGGAGGGTCAGGACAAGTTTATGATGGAATATTACAAGATCTTGGATGTGCGGTTGCTGTGAAGAGAATCTTTGCCAAGATTAAGAACCATGAGAAAATCTTCACCACTGAAGTAAAAATAATAAGTCGTTTGATGCACAAGAATCTGGTGCAATTCATTGGATGGTGTCACGAGGAAGGCAAATGCTTACTTGTTTATTCGTACATGCCTAATGGCAGCCTTGACATGCATCTATTTGGCCCTAGAACAACCCTGCAATGGAGTTTCAGATATAAAATAGCTTTAGGCTTGGCCTCGGCGCTTCATTATCTATGTTAAGCATTAGCCATTTAACCAAGAAAACGAAGGAATCTAGAAAGAGACAGAACTTAGAGAGAGAGAGAGAGTTCGGTAACTGTATTTCTATTTCTTCTTACTTAAGCTATTACATCACACTAGTATTTATAGAGAAGCCATACATCACAACTGCCTCTCCAACAATCCTAACTAATTACTCATATCTTGAGCTGACAAGTGGCACTATATCTACCCTTGATTATACTCTAACATCCCCCCGCAATCACATGTGTGGATGAACCAAGCATGAGATTGTTACAATGAGTGTGAAATAGGGGTGCACTAAGACCCTTAGTGAAAATATCTGCAAACAGTTCTCGAGATGACACAAACTGAACAGCAAGCTGCTTCTTGGCAATCCTCTCCCGGACAAAATGGACATCCACCTCAATATGTTTCGACCTTTGATGTTGAACAGGGTTAAATGACAACGCTATTGCCGACAGGTTGTCACAAAAAAGGACAGGAAGAGAAGATATTTGAACCTGCAGAAATGCAAGAACTTGTAAGATCCAATCAAGCTCAGCAGAGGTAGTAGACATAGCCCGATACTCAGCCTCTGTGGAGGACCGAGAAACAGTTTGCTGTTTCTTGGAAGACCAGGAAACAGGATTTGAACCCAGAAACACTACCAATCCAGTGGTGGACCTGCGATCATTCGGATCACCTGCCCAATCCGCATCACTAAAAGCTCGTATTGTCAAGTCACTCTTGGAGTAAGTAAGACCAAGCTGCATTGTGCCTTTCAAATATCAGAGGATTCTCTTTACAGCAGTAAAGTGAGACACCATAGGATTTTGCATAAACTGACAGACTTGGTGTACAGAGAATGAGATATCTGGACGGGTAAATGTAAGATATTGTAAGGCACCAACAATACTTCTATAGGCAGTGGGATTGTTATACGGAAGGCCATCATCTTTCAAAAGCCTGTTATAGGGTAAGCAAGGAGTATCACAAGGCTTGGCCTCGAGCATTTCTGTCTTCTGCAGCAGGTCCTGAATATATTTAGACTGGGAAAGAAACAAACCAGAATCTGTTCTAGTGATTTGGATGCCAAGAAAATAATGTAACTCCCCAAGATCCTTAAGATCAAACTTAGAAGTAAGGGACCGAATAACCTGTTGGATAACAGTGATGGAGCTTCCAGTAATGATAATGTCATCAACGTATAGTAATAGAACCACAACAGCACTACCAATGGTGTTTATGAACAGAGAAGAATCTGAATATGTTGTTTTGAACCCAATTGTTGGAAGGAACGTAGTGAACCGCTCATTCCATGCTCGAGGAGCTTGTTTCAAGCCATAGAGAGACTTGTGAAGCTTACAAACAAGATGTGGATGGCTAGAATCTTCAAACCCCGGAGGTTGGGACATATAGACCTCCTCTTGCAAAAAACCATGCAGGAACGCGTTCTTCACATCCAATTGTCGAAGAGGCCAGCCAAAGTGAGCAGCAAGGGATAAAACTAACCGGACTGTAGTTGGTTTGACCACAGGACTGAAAGTCTCCCCAAAATCTAAACCAGGTTCTTGGCTAAATCCTTTTGCAACCAAACGAGCCTTATGTCGACCAATGGACCCATCAGCATTCCGTTTGAGTTTGAACACCCACTTACAGCCTACAAGATTCTTCTGAGATGGTAAGGAAACCAATGACCAAGTGCCTTGAGAGTGAAGTGCATGGATTTCCTCCTGCATAGCCTTGTACCAAACTGGAACCTTAAGAGCATTCTTATAGGATGTGGGTTCAATAACAGATAGATCCACTTCACTGGAGTCCTCCAAGGTAGCAAGGAATGCCTTTCTTTTGACAATACCATTTTTGCTCCTAGTTTGCATAGGATGCAAGTTAATGGGAGCAATAGGCAGGACCACGGGCAAGTGCTCAGGACTAAATGTGGAGCCTATAGAATCAACAGGACTTTGTACATAATCCACAGGGAGCAGGGAGGAAACATTGTGACCAGCAGTAATGGACTGTGATGGTAATTGAGGCTGAGACCCTGCAGGAGAAATTGATGCTAGTGGCACTGACTCGTGGGTTGCAGAAACAGTGTGATTATGATTTGAAAGAGGACAATGAGATGAGGAGGAAACCAAAATGTTATCGAGTGTGGGAATGAATGATGAATGTGAAAGAGTGCTAGAAGATTAAGGGAGAGAATACTGATGCTTCTGAGACAGCAAGGCTTTGTATGGAAACTCTAACTCATTGAACACTACATGCCTGGATATGTAATATTTGTGCCGTGAGACATCAAAACAAATATACCCCTTGTACTGGGAAGCATAACCAAGGAAGACACACTTGATGGTTTTGGGTTGTAATTTAGATGCATTATAAGGGCTGAGAAATGGAAAACATGAACAACCAAAGATCTTAAGATGGGAAATGATGGGGAGTTTACCATACAAAGCTTCAAAAGGGGATTTATTTTGTAAAATAGTGGTAGGCATTCGGTTAATAAGATAGACAGCAGTTTGACAACCAAAAGACCAGAATTCAGAGGGTAGATAAGCATGTTGAAGTAATGTGATTGTGGTTTCAATGACATGCCTATGTTTACGCTCAGCTAAACCATTTTGTTGAGGTGTATAGGGACAAGATTTGTGATGTAGAATGCCTTGATGTTGTAAGAAGGAATGCAACCTATGATTGACATACTCACCACCACCATCAGTTTGTAATATTTTGACAGTAGTAGAGAATTGAGTGTGTACAAAAGAACAGAAACTTACAAAGGTGGTAAAGAAATCTGATTTATTTATAAGAGGGAGTATCCAACAAAAACGAGTACACTCATCAATTAGTGTGACATAATACTTGAAACCATCAATAGAACTACAAGGAGCAGGACCCCAAAGGTCACTGTGTACAATTTCAAATGGAATGGAAGATTGATGAGTTCTAGGTGAAAAAGGTAACCTGGTGAATTTACCCTCTAAACAACTTTGACACACAGTGGACACAACATCTTTATCACATGGGATATGAGCATTTTTCAGCATCAATGAGGTAGTAATATTAGAAGGATGACCGAAACGGTTGTGCCAAACACTGGATTTGACAAGCTGTCCAAGACATGCAATAGTCTGGTGAATAGAAGATCGGGACTGAGGAAGAGTTGGTATGGGATAAAGTCCATTACTGCACAGGCCTTTGTGGAGGATCCTCCCTGTGGCTTTGTCCTGGATCCAAAAACAAGAGGCATCAAATATGAGCCAACAATGGTTATCAAGACAGATTTTATGAACTGATAACAGGTTATGAGTCAACTTTGGTACATATAAAACGGAATTCAATTTAATGGGATAGGTAGAATGTTTGATAACACTACTGCCAATATGAGACACAGTCAAACCTTCACCATTGGCAGTTTGCACAAGCTCAGTAGTGGGATATGGCGAGGCTAAAGACAGATTCTGAATATCAGCAGTCATATGGTTTGAGGCTCCCGAATCCGCAAGCCAAAACTGAGGAGAGGTTTGAGAAGAAGAGCATTGGGAAGGATGATTAACCACAGTATGCATACCATGCATATGAGGCAGATTTGGAGACTGAGAAGTCGACATGGAGACTTGAGAGGGATGAAACTGCGAATCACCAATGTAATTTGGCCCTTTGTCATTATAAAAACAAAACCAAGTGGAGTGGTTTGTCTTGCCACAGATATGACAGCCTTGTTGTGATTGAGATCTCGATCCGCAAAAAGATGCAGAGTGACCATATGTGTTGCATAGCTGACAAATGACGGAAGGAGATCCACCAGTATACCCATTTGGAGAAGAACCAAGAACTCCTGAAGTTGGATTAGGATACACATTATAAGACTGTCTGTGGAATTTGACTCCGTGATTAAACTTGCCCCTGCCCTTTTGTTTGTTATGATTAAACTGCCTGTTCCCTCCTGAGAAGAAATTAGATGGACCAGAATTATTATGAAACTGAGATGGAGATCGTTTGGTAGCCGAAGAATGATCTGCAACCATAGCAGACAAAAGTGGACCCTGAACATGAGTTTCAACAATGAGCTCCTCAGCAAGAAGTTGAGATCTAAACTCCTTAAGAGATATAACATTCTCACGGCCCCGAATCACACACCTAAAGGTATTATATTCAGGAGGTAATCCATTAAGTGCAAGAATCACAATGTCCTGATCTGCAAAGTGTACCCCGGCAGCAGAAAGATAATCTCGAGCTTCTTTGATCTTTTGCAAGTACTGAGACACACTATCAGACCATTTCTTGATTGTTTGGAGATTGGACTTCATTTGAAAGATACTAGTTCGAGAAACAGTGGAGAATTGTTCCTTCAATCTAGTCCACAAATCTTGAGAACTAACACTGCCAATAGCACAGGAGACAGCAACTGGAGATAAAGTTGCAGTGATTAATTGCAATAAAGCCCGATCATGCATTTTCCAGACAATGTAATCCTCATTTTCCACAGTAGATAAACCAGGCTCATTGTTCCGATCAACAGCAGAATTTCCAGAACGTTGAACAAAACGAGCAGGACAAGGAGTAGATCCATCAACAAATCCCATAATCCCATGTCCGTCCAATAACAATTGCATTTGAAATTGCCAATTTAAGTAGTTAGAATCATCCAATTTCACATGAACAGATGCAGAAACAGTGGAAACAAGAGATGTTATGGGAGATTGAACAATCTGAAGTTGAGAAGCAGTCACCATAATTTCGTATATCAACGAAGAAACTTAACAGAGGCAATATCACAAACACCTGGCGGGCAGAAAAAAATTTTAATCTTGAAGAGAATCGAAGGACAATATCAGAAACCCTAGAAATCGAAGGAGAAGAATACCAATCCAATCTTTGAAGAACCACAACACCAAGTGCAGAAATGGCTGTGGGAAGAAGACGAAGAACTCGACGAGCAGCGAGTAGCGGAAGCAACTAGAGGATCGAAGATGCGCAAGCAATTCCGGCGATTGATACCATGTTAAGCATTAGCCATTTAACCAAGAAAACGAAGGAATCTAGAGAGAGACAGAACTTAGAGAGAGAGAGAGAGTTCGGTAACTGTATTTCTATTTCTTCTTACTTAAGCTATTACATCACACTAGTATTTATAGAGAAGCCATACATCACAACTGCCTCTCCAACAATCCTAACTAATTACTCCTATCTTGAGCTGACAAGTGGCACTATATCTACCCTTGATTATACTCTAACAATCTACACGAAGATGCAGAGCGGTGTGTTCTTCATAGGGATATCAAATCAGCTAATGTCCTGTTGGACAACGATTTCAGTGCTAAGCTTGGGGATTTTGGGATTGCGAAGCTTGTGGATCCACTGGTCAGGACTCAAACAACAGGGGTGGTAGGGACTTACGGCTACATGGCACCGGAATATGCGAAAGGAGGGAAGGCCACTAAGGAATCTGATATGTTTAGTTTTGGAGTTGTGGCCTTGGAACTTGCATGTGGAAGGAGAACTTACGAGGATGCCGGATATCATGAGCCGCTCTTCAGTTGGGCTTGGAAGCTGTACCTTGCAGGAAATCTTCTCGACGTGGCGGACGAGAGATTGTGTATGAATTTCAATAGAAATGAAATGGAATGCTTGTTAGTTGTGGGATTATGGTGCACTCGCCCTGACCACGAGGAGAGACCAAAAGCAGGACAAGTAGTGAAGGTTCTTCAGCTCGAAGCACCCTTGCCCGAACTTCCCCAAAATATGCATGAATATCTACTGCCTCAACGTCCACAACAAGCTTTCTCCTCTCACGGATCCATTACTGATACCTTTGAAGATGCAGGTCGGTAGAAACCGAGCTACATCCTTGCACAATATCATCAGATTCGCTCTGTGTTTCCTTCTTTTTAAATTACTACCTTTTATCTTAATGCATGGCTGTATGATTTCACATATGAAACATTTGAATTGGTATATGCGTTTAATGTTTGTTTGTTCGTCATGCTTTAGCACATGAGGCCATTTAATTTTCTTGCGAAATAACAAACCGCACCAGCTATGTATGCAAAAACAAACTTCAATGAACAGTCTGAATTTCGAACATAAAAATTTGGCAACAGCCGAAAACAACATATTCACTTTAGCATCTAACTCTTCACTTAGAACCATAGAATACATATGGGGTGCCTGAAGAAAAGTGCAATCCTTTGAATGTGATTTATCAGTTCCCCATCAAAAAGAAGCTAATGTGTTCTGTCCGCTATCACATCTGGGCTTTCGGTTCCAGCACAAACAATTTGTATCGTTAAAGCCGAATTGTTTGCCATCATCAAGTTGCATTTCTTGTATATGAATTCAGATTTATAAAGTCTGAATCACTACATTTTGTTTTTGGGTGTCACTACTTACTATACTAGTAATTCCTGGTAGTTGTTTAATTTGTTAAGCCTCTATCTGTTTCAATTGCTAATAGAGAAGCAATCCCAATCTAAACAAGAGTTTAATGAGTTTCGGCAAAATCCTGTCTACATCGAACCCGAAGATATTTGTTCTTCATTGTGAAAACATAAACCGGTACAAGGTAAATCACATAACCCAAAACCCAAATCCCTTGTGCCGCAACACATAGAGATTTACTCATCGCGCTAAATCACATAACCCAAAACCCAAATCGCTTGTACCGCAACACAGAGATTTTCACTATGAGCTTCCTTTTGTAACAGAGTCTGCATGCTTATCCTTACCAAATGCACATACCCTGATTAAGCTATACATAGCCAAAGACATATATGATGGAAAGATTTCCACAATCTGTAATGGTTTCTACGGTCTACAAATCAAGACCGGAATCGCCTTCAGGTGCTCCGCTCTTATCTACCGCAATCACTTTGCTTTTTAACTTTGTGCCCATAGAAATCGGTATAATTAACAGAATAAGAATAGTTGAAAACAAACTAACAACCACAAATAAACTGCTGAGGATCTAAAATCAATCCAATTGTTTGCTATTTACCTTGTCAATATTTTCATGCTGACTGGATATATAGAAAAAAAGGGCGGACTTCAAGCCAACTCTATAAATATATAGCTTGTAGTTTAGTATGAAAAAACAAGTTAGTCGCAATATTGTAGTCTTCAGTTTGTAGCGCATTCTTGTTTCTTTGTTTTCACGTTAATAAAATAATATTCGTAGTTTGTAATTCGTTTGTTCGCCTGTTTATTATGCGTTTCTGTTTTTCGATGCACCTCACGAGAGATTAGAAATGAATTTTGATCAAAATGAAAGGGAATGCTTGTTAATAGTGGGATTGTGCACTCATCCTAGCAGCAACGAAAGGCCAAACGCGAGACAGGTGATGAAGGTTCTTCAGTTCAAAACACCATTGCCGAAACTTTCACTTCACATGCATGATCACCCACCGCCCCAAAGGCCCTAAAACTCAACGACCTGGTGCTTCTTTCCCGGCATGCTTAACTTTTAGCTTCGTCACTGTGGGTCGTTAAAGTAATACAGCCACCAAGCTACATGGCCATGTACAATATATCAGAGCCTTTACTCTTTTTTCCCTAAATCTGTTACGTTATATCCGGTTACACTGCCCTAGATTAGCACTAATTAAAGATTTTGATTCAAACAGAAGCCCGGAAATTCACTAAAAAAACAGATATAGAAAGGTTTCAAAGCTGTCAACTTACAACAACAACAAAGTCTTATCCCACCAAGTGACGTCGACTGTAGGAATGCTAAAACGCCACTATGCTCGGTAATTGAATATTTTTTGGCGTACTATACTTTGATTTTGCATATGAGAGTCACTAATTACAATTATTAATAAACTGCTTTACTGCAGTGGCTGAAAGCAATAATGCATATACACCCTGATGCGAGTTCGGTCTCCACTAATCCTCCTCTCTGACATTTAACAATTTAACCGACGAACGCTATTGTTTGTCATCATCGAGACATTAACGAATAGTCGTTACATTACATCCAATCTTGATAATAATAGAAAACAAGCAAATACACCAATCAACTCCGGCACACCAAAGAAGCCGGCCTAATATTGTAATGGGGTGGGGGGTAATGTCTTAATCTTTTGTTTTTTCAATTGTTAAGCGACTTCGAATTGGTCGGTCTTTTTGAGTTGAATATCCTCCTAAGATTAGAAAGATAAAACTATTTAATTACGATTAGAGGCCCCCGTGAGTCGCGCGCGTCGACTTTTGGGGTAAGCTGCATTGTTGTCACTATTGTTCTTTTCCTCTTTTGTATAATAAATAAAATAAATTGACTGTTCCTACTATTGTTTGCAGACTACTGTTTTTTTAATTTTTTTATACAAACGATATTAGACGTTAAATTCAAAGCTGTCACCGTTGACCGAGTCAACGGTCAGCGTTGACCGAGTCAACGGTCAGCGTTTGCTCGAGTTAAAGCATTCAACGTTGACCGTGTCAACGGTCAGCGTTGACTTTGACCGGTCGCTGTTGACTTGACCGTTGACTTTTCAAGTTTTCGTCCGAGATCTCTCCTAGTCTAATTTCGACGTTCTGGACTCGTTTCTGAAATCCGTTTTCCCAAATTAAGTCGTTTGAGTAGAGTTTGATTTTTTTAATTCTTTGATTGCAGATTATTTTTTCTTCCTTCTAATATCTTTGCAAGAGTTTCGTTCTAGTTACTAGCTAAGCGGAAGTTACAATGTTTCAAAGCATTCTAGCAAGTTTCATCCTCATTGTCATTAGTTTTTTGGCTCCCCTTGCACATCCGCTGTCCTTCAAAATAACGCAATTCGACCAAACTACAAAGAACATATCTTATGAAGGTGATGCCTCGCGGGTACCCAGAGCAATTCAACTCAACTCACAAAGTTCATGGATGGTTGGGCGGGCTACGTACACAGAGCCTCTCCACCTGTGGGACTCTAGTACAGGATCACTGGCAGATTTTACTACTCATTTCACTTTCGTTGTCGACACTGGTCACACTGGTAACAACAACTACTTTAGCGACGGATTTGCCTTTTTCCTTGGTCCTGTTGGCTATCCAATCCCACCAAACTCCGCCGCCTCTTCACTTGGATTATTCAACAGCACCACCAAACTCCGCAGCAATAACCAAATTGTAGCTGTTGAGTTTGACACTTTCCCAAACTCCTTTGATCCGCAAGAGTGGCACGTCGGGATAGACATAAACAGTATCTCCTCCGTAGCTAATGCCAGTTGGACAAATGTTAGCAGCAACAGCGGGAAGCTGGGACATGCATGGATAACTTACAATGCTATTTCCAAAAACCTTAGTGTGTTTTGGACGTACGACGAAAACCCTGTTTTTGTGAACAACTCTTCTCTTTCTCTCCAGATTGACTTACGAGATGTTCTCCCCGAAAAGGTTACGACAGGATTTTCAGCTTCTACCGGAGTGTACCCAGAACGACATCTCATATATTCATGGGAATTCAGTTCAAGCTTGGATTTTACATGCAAACAGAACGAAAAAAAAAGGGACAAGAGATTCTTGATAGTGGCGGTTGCAGTTTCTTTTTTGGTTTTGATGTTTTGTGTAGCCATATGCAGGTTGGTGATCAAGAAGAAGCGCGTATATAGGACCGACGCGCCCTCGGTGAATACGAATCTTGAGGGACTGGCATTTCCGAAACGATTTGCTTACAAAGAATTAGCTGCAGCCACCAACGGCTTTGCTAACGATGTGAGGCTAGGCCAAGGAGGTTCGGGACAAGTTTACAAAGGAATGTTAAAAGACCTTGGATGCGCAGTTGCGGTGAAGAGGATCTTCGCAGAATCAGAGCATCACGAAAAAATATTCGTCAATGAAGTCAAAGTACTAAGCCGATTGATTCACAGGAACCTGGTGCAGTTCATTGGATGGTGTCATGAGCAAGGCGAATGCTTACTTGTTTACGCATACATGCCTAATGGCAGCCTTGACACGCATCTATTCGGCCATAGAGCAGTACTGCAATGGGATTTTCGGTTTAAGATTGCTTTAGGCTTGGCCTCGGCTCTTCATTATCTACACGAAGATGTGGAGCAGTGTGTCCTTCACAGGGATATCAAATCAGCTAATGTGTTGTTGGATGACGAATTCAGCACAAAGCTTGGTGATTTTGGGATTGCGAAGCTCATGGATCCGCGGTTCAGGACTCAAACAACAGGGGTGGTGGGGACTTTCGGGTACATGGCCCCCGAATATGAGAAGGGAGGGAGGGCAAGTAAAGAATCCGACATGTTTAGCTTTGGAGTTGTGGCCTTGGAACTTGCATGCGGTAGGAGGACTTTCCATGACGGAGAACTTGACGTGCCGCTTGTGAGTTGGGTTTGGCAACTCTACCTTGCCGGAAATCTGCTCTACGCAGCTGATGAAAGGTTAGATTCGAACTTCGACATAAATGAAATGGAATGCTTGTTAATTGTGGGATTATGGTGCACTAATCCCGACAATAAGGAAAGGCCGAAAGCTGGACAAGTGATGAATGTTCTTCAGCTTGAAGCGCCATTGCCGGATCTTCAGCACGACATGCATGATCTTCCGCTGCCTCAGCTTCAGTAAAATGCCGATTCCTCTCACGTGATCCTTTCATATATGATCTGATTTCACCATGTCATCGCTTCCGAGCTACTATATTATATTTTTAATCTCTCTATTTGTATGCATGTATGAGTATTGTGTTTTAAGATTTCTTTCACGAAATTAGATTTTTTTTGTATAACTTTCCAACTGATATTCATGTCCCGACACGAATAGTTTAGGTCATTGAATCAAATTATCCGCTATCACCAAGCACGTGATTGTATGATTTCGGATCTTTAGGGAAGAAAAATATCATTAGATAAAGAGCCAATTTAATATTTTTTGTCGTACTATTCATTGATTTTGCATACGAGAGTCACTAATTACAATTATTAACGAACTGCTTTATCGCAGTGGCCAAAAACAATAATGCATATGCACACTGGTGCCACTGATCCCCCTCCCTTCTTCATTTAACAATTTAATCGATTTGTTAAAAAAAAGAATTATTCCTTATCGAGATAGTAATGGATAGTTGTTAGATTACATCCAATCTCGACAATAAAAGAAAACAAGCGAATACATCAATCAACTCCGGCACACCAAAAGAAACTTTATTCATCTTCCAGAAAATGATGGTGTTTTATTGTAGTGGCGAAAAGCGATAACACATATGCACCCTAGTACGGTTCGATCCCCAACGATCCTCCTACCCTTTGAAATTTAACAATTTAACCGATGAATGTTATCGTTTGTTTATTCATCATCGGGACAGTAACGGATAGTAGTTATAGTACATTCAACCTTGATAATAATAGAAAACAACCCTCTGACATTTACCAATTTAACTGAGAAAATTATCGTTTGTCGAAAAAACAAAAATTATTCATCATCATCGAGACACTAACGGATAGTTGTTAAATTACATCATAGAAAACAAGTGAATACATAATTCAACTCCATCGCACCAAAGAAGCCGGCCTAATATTATAATGGGGGAGTATGTCTTGTTCCTTTTTTTTTCACTCGTTAAGTGACTTTGAATTGGTCGGTCTCTTTTAGTTGAATTGGTCGGTCTTTGGAGTTGAATATCCTCCTAAACTATTTAATTAAGATTCTAGAGGCTCGCACGCATCGACTTTTGGGGTAAGCTGCATCGTCACTATTGTTCTTTTCCTTTTTTGTATAGTAAATAAAATAAATTAACTGTCGCTATTTTTGTTTGCAGATTACTCTTTTTTTTTTTTTTTTTTTTACAAACGATATTAGAACGCCAAATTCACGTAAAGTAAGAGGAGAATATGATATTCGAGTATGAAGATAAGAGTAAACAAGGTCGGCCAAGGTCATGGACAGAGCCAATGAAGGCTCACTGGGGGTAGATGTCCCCACTCAAGTAATTCGTTTATTAAGTTGCTGACTAGAGTTATATAATATACACGTGTTATCTTTGAAGAAAATATATGTATCTAATATCCAACATACCTTCATATCACTTATACTCCATGTCAAATATTATATGAGTAAAAGTGCTCTTACTCATGTCATTCAAACTGAAAAACTCACTCCCGCCTATCATGTATTAATATTTTTCACACAACTTTTCCACTTTCCACTACTATATTGAAATTTTTGTAACATGGAATTGTGATACATCATCATTTGAAAGCATCTCTATTATCATATTGAGTATAAGTCATACTATAATAAGGTTTTCTTAGTTGATTTTCGGGATACCCCACTAAAAGAAATTGTAGCTCCGTCCCTGCCAAGGTTCAACCAATAAGAGATAAGACGGCTTTAATTAGTGCATAAGACTATTTAATCAGTCAATAAGTGTATACCACTTATCATATTCCTCGTATTTTTCTTTGCTGTTTCAAAGTTGTTTAGGCCTTTTTCTGCAGTTCTCTTTTTTACTGAAACTTTGCACCAATTTCATCCTAAACTATCAGACAATGATCTTTCACTACTCAAACAAGCGCTACATTTTTAGTGTCTTCTTCCTTTCCATCCATCTTTTCGCTCCCTTTGCCAATCCACTTTCCTTCAGCTTCCCACAATTCTGTTGGTATATGGTCCAGCCCATGATCAATGTTCTAGATTATTCTAGTAAGCAAGAGAGATGGCTGGAGCATGCTAGACAATTCTAGCATGTTATTAAGTTGATGGAAGAAGCTAGAGAGTACTAGCTTCCTTGGTTGCAAATGGAAAGATCTAGAAGCCACACTTTTGTGGCTAGTCTAGATCTTTCTATGCTAGAGGTTTGAAGAATACACTAGAAACTAGTAGAATGCCAAACCCTCACCTATAAATATGGGTGTGATGTTGTAGTGAACCAACAAATCAAGAGAGTAGTGAGTAGCAAAGGATCAAGTCCAAAGCTAGAGTTCCACTCCAAGAGTGAGAGTGAGAGTGTTCCACTACACATTGTGTGAGTGAAGTTTAGTGTGATAGAAAGTGTGTGTCCTACTTTCTTGTATCCATCAAGCCTTGTCTTTGGCTTGGTAAGACTACTCTTGTTGTACTCATCTTTTCATATAGTGAAGATTGATCCTTGTTTGGTGGACGTAGGCATAAATTGCCGAACCACATAAATTTTTGGTGTCCATTTTCTACTTTACTTTGTGCATTCTCTATCTTGTAGTACCGACATTCCTAACAAGTGGTATCAGAGCCCGGTTGGCTCGTACTACGAGATGGAAGGAAGTGGCACTATGATCAAACTCACCAACTCCAATTGGGTAACATGGAAGCCAAGGATGGAGGACATTCTCTATTGCAAGGATTTGCATGAGCCAATTGAAGGAGATGCCGCTAAGCCCGAGAGCATGTCCGATGCCGAGTGGAAGAAGATGAATCGCAAGGCTATTGGCACAATTAGACAATGGGTGGATGATAGTGTTTTTCACCATGTGTCTAATGAAACCAATGCTCGCGAGTTTTGGACGAAGCTTGAGTCCTTGTTCGAGAAGAAGACCCCAGCCAAGAAAGCCTTCTTGATCAAAGAGCTCATCAATGTGAAGTACAAGGATGGTTTAAGTGTAGCAGAACACTTGAACAATTTCCAGAATATCATCAACCAGTTGGCTACTATGAAAATGACGATCGAGGACGAGCTACAAGCGATCTTGTTACTTGGATCCTTGCCAGACAGTTGGGAGACCTTTGTGGTGAGTATAAGTAACTCTGCTTCTAATGGTGTTCTTACTCTTGATAATGTTAAAAATAGCATGCTCAATGAAGATACAAGGAGAAAGATTTCTGGCACAGATAGCAGCCAAGTATTTGTCACAGAGAACCGCGGAAGAAGCACGAGTAGAGGGCCTAGAGGTCATGGCAGGAGTCCTAGCCGATCCAAGTCAAGGTTCAGGGGTGCATGCCACCATTGTGGCAAAGAAGGCCATATGAAGAAAAATTGTCGAGTTTGGAAGAGAGAGCAAAGGGAAGGAAACAATCAGAAGAAAGATGATACTGGCAATACCACCGCTGTCATATGTGGTGATGTACCAGAAATATTGTCTGTTGGTGAATGTCTGCATATGGGCAACTCTGACAGAGACATTGAATGGATCTTTGATAATGGAGCTTCCTTCCATGCTACGTCCAAACGGGAGTTCTTCAGTACATACAAAGAAGGTGACTTTGGCATAGTAAAGATGGGGAATGAAAGCTATTCCAAAATTCTTGGAATTGGTGATATCTGCTTAAGAACTAATCTCGGCTGCCAATTGATGTTGAAAGATGTGAGACATATTCCTGATATACGTCTCAATCTGATATCCATCGGTACCCTTGATCGACAAGGATATTATCACCATATTGGCGAAGGAAAATTGAAGCTTACTAAAGGCTTAATGGTGGTAGCAAGAGCACGACTTTGTTGTACGTTGTACCGGTCAAATGCCAAGGTTTTGAAAGGTGAGTTGAATGCTGTGGAAGACTCATCTCTAGACTTGTGGCATAAGAGGCTAGGCCACATGAGCGAGAAAGGCCTACAAGTTTTGGCAAAGAAGTCTCATATTCCCTTTGCCAAAGGTACGTCGTTAAACTCTTGTGAGCATTGTTTATTCGGAAAACAAAGAAGAGTTAGTTTTTCTGTTCCATCTACAAAGAAAGGAAACTTGTTAGATCTTGTTTATTCAGATGTGTGTGGTCCCATGGAAGTCGAGTCACTTGGAAGAAATAAATATTTTGTTACTTATATTGATGATGCTTCACGAAGGGTGTGGGTGTATTTGTTGAAATCCAAAGACCAGGTGTTTCAGACATTCCAGGAGTTCCATGCCATGGTGGAGAGGGAAATTGGGAAACCTCTCAAGTGCCTTCGTAGCGACAACGGCGGCGAGTACACATCTCACCAGTTTAGAGAGTATTGTGTAAAACATGGCATACGTCATGAGAAGACAGTTCCTGGAACTCCACAACATAACGGTGTTGCTGAAAGAATGAACCGAACCATCATGGAGAAAGTCAGGTGTATGTTGAGGACTGCAAAGTTATCTAAGCAGTTCTGGGGTGAAGCTGTAAGGACAGCCTGCTATTTGATCAACCGATCTCCATCAGTACCATTAGGTCTTGATGTTCCAGAGAGAGTATGGACTGGTAATGATGTGTCTTACTCTCATCTGAAGGTGTTTGGTTGCAAAGCTTTTGTGCATGTGCCCAAAGAGCAGAGATCGAAGTTAGACTACAAAGCTACACCGTGCATCTTTCTTGGTTATGGCGGTGAAGATTTTGGTTACAGATTATGGGACCCATACCAGAAGAAGTTTATCCGAAGTAGAGACGTGGTCTTTTATGAAGATCAAACAATTGGGGATTCGGATAAAGAGGCACAACCAGATGGCGCAGTCAGAGGAGTTGATCCATTAGCTTCAGATGAAGAAAGTCACGATGACATCCCTGAAGCAACTGCCAATGAAGTGCCTGCAGAATCAGATAATGCTGATCAAGAGGAGCCTGATCAAGATGTGCCAGACCATGAGATTGCTGATCAGGGGGAGCCTAGTCAAGAAGAGCAGATTCAAGGAGAATCCAATCAGGGGGAGCCTCTAGCCCCGCAAGAGAATGAAGATCAGGTCAGAAGATCCATCAGAAGTCGAAGACCGTCTACCAAGTATTCTTCATCAGAGTATATCATGTTGACTAATTATGGAGAGCCCGAAACATATGAGGATGCCAGAGCTCATAACGACAGTGACAAATGGATGAAGGCAATGGAGTCGGAGATGGATTCCTTATCAAAGAATGATACCTATGAGCTGGTGGAGCTTCCAAAGGGCAGGAAAGCATTGAAAAACAAGTGGGTGTTCAAATTGAAAAGAGACGACAACATGACAAGGTACAAGGCTCGTTTGGTTGTCAAAGGTTTTGGTCAAAAGAAATGAGTTGACTTTGATGAGATTTTCTCACCGGTGGTGAAGATGACTTCCATTCGAGTTATCCTTGGTATGGCAGCAAGCATGGATCTTGAGCTCGAGCAGTTAGATGTTAAAACTGCATTTCTCCACGGCAATTTAGAAGAGGAGATATACATGGAGCAACCCAAAGGCTTTGAAGTCAAAGGTAAAGAAAATTTGGTGTGCAAGCTCAAGAAAAGTTTATATGGTCTTAAGCAGGCTCCGAGACAGTGGAATAAGAAGTTCAACTCATTCATGGTGAGTAATGGGTACAAGAGAACTCATGCTGACTCTTGTGTCTATATCAAACAATTTTCTGGAGGTAAATTCATCATTTTGTTGCTTTATGTTGATGACATGTTGATTGTCGGTCAAGATGCTTTTATGATTAAAAAGCTCAAAGAAGAGTTATCTAAGTCCTTTGACATGAAGGACTTAGGGCCAGCCAAGCAGATTTTGGGCATGGAGATAATTCGTGACAGAAAATCCAAGAAGTTGTGGCTGTCACAAGAAAAGTATGTTGAACGGGTGCTTGAAAGGTTCAACATGAAAACAGCCAAATCGGTAAGCTCACCTTTAGCCAATCATATCAAGTTGAGCAAAGAGTTGTGTCCAAAAACATATGAAGAAAAGGAGAAAATGGCAGTTGTTCCCTACTCTTCAGCAGTAGGAAGTATCATGTATGCAATGGTGTGCACACGGCCAGATATTGCTCATGCAGTAGGTGTGGTGAGCAGGTTTCTCTCTAATCCAGGGAAAGACCATTGGGAAGCTGTTAAGTGGATTCTCAGATATTTGAAGGGGACTTCTAAGATGTGCTTGTGCTTTGGCGGTTCCAAACCAATCTTGGAAGGATTTACAGATGCTGACATGGGAGGTGACCTGGATGGTAGAAAATCTACGTTTGGGTACTTGTTTACTTTTGCAGGGGGAGCCGTGTCTTGGCAATCCAAGTTGCAAAAGTGTGTTGCTTTGTCTACAACCGAGGCTGAATACATAGCCGCTACAGAAGCATGCAAGGAGTTGTTGTGGCTGAAGCGGTTTCTCCAAGAGTTGGGTTTGAAGCAAAGTGATTATGGCGTTTATTGTGATAGTCAGAGTGCTCTGGATTTGAGCAAGAACACTGCATACCATTCACGCACCAAGCACATTGATATTCGTTATCACTGGATTAGAGATGCTATCGAGAACAAGATGCTACAGCTGAAGAAGATTCATACCGATAATAATTCTTCAGACATGTTGACAAAGGAGGTCACAAAATCAAAGTTGGAATTCTGCATTAAGGGTGCTGGGATGGACTCCAGGTAACTTGGAGTCATGATCGGAATTCCTCCCTCATGGACTGGAGGGGGAGATTGTTGGTATATGGTCCAGCCCATGATCAATGTTCTAGATTATTCTAGTAAGCAAGAGAGATGGCTGGAGCATGCTAGACAATTCTAGCATGTTATTAAGTTGATGGAAGAAGCTAGAGAGTACTAGCTTCCTTGGTTGCAAATGGAAAGATCTAGAAGCCACACTTTTGTGGCTAGTCTAGATCTTTCTATGCTAGAGGTTTGAAGAATACACTAGAAACTAGTAGAATGCCAAACCCTCACCTATAAATATGGGTGTGATGTTGTAGTGAACCAACAAATCAAGAGAGTAGTGAGTAGCAAAGGATCAAGTCCAAAGCTAGAGTTCCACTCCAAGAGTGAGAGTGAGAGTGTTCCACTACACATTGTGTGAGTGAAGTTTAGTGTGATAGAAAGTGTGTGTCCTACTTTCTTGTATCCATCAAGCCTTGTCTTTGGCTTGGTAAGACTACTCTTGTTGTACTCATCTTTTCATATAGTGAAGATTGATCCTTGTTTGGTGGACGTAGGCATAAATTGCCGAACCACATAAATTTTTGGTGTCCATTTTCTACTTTACTTTGTGCATTCTCTATCTTGTAGTACCGACATTCCTAACAAATTCGACTCTGGCTCAAATAAAATACACAACGCGGGCGATGCCCGTCTCTCCTACACAAGGATCGAACTCAACCAGCAGCTGGGGTCACCCTGTGTCGGGCGAGCTACGTATTCAGAGCCTCTGCAGTTATGGGACTCTACTACGAGCTTGCTCGCAGACTTCGAAACTCATTTCACGTTTACTGTCAATTTTGGCGACAGTCCGAACACTATTGGCGACGGTTTTGCCTTTTTTCTTGCACCCGTTGGCTATCCTATTCCGCCCAACTCCCACAGCGGTAATCTAGGATTGTTCAACAAAACAACTAATCTTGTAGCGTCACAAAACCATATTGTAGCTGTTGAGTTTGATACCTTAAGAAACGAGTGGGATCCACCTGCGCCGCACGTGGGGATCAACGTGAATCAGATTTCCTCCACGGTTAGTGGCAGTTGGGATTTTAGAAACAAAAGTGAGAGCGTTGGTCATGCATGGATAACTTACAATGCTTCCTCCAACAACCTCAGTGTGTTTTGGAGATACGACGTAAACCCTGTTTTTGTGGACAACTCTTCTCTTTTTTCTGTCATTGACTTGCGAAAGGTTCTCCCCGAACAGGTTACAATTGGATTTTCTGCTTCTGCTGTTCACAAGCAGCGGCATGTTATAAGTTCATGGGAATTCAATTCCAATTTGGATTCTGTTGAGGTAACCATCAAACAGAAGGAAATGAAAACGAAGAAGGCAATCTTGATCACGGCAGTTGTAGCTTCTTCCTTCGTTTTGATGCTTGG